>NW_027094089.1:3219172-3524172 GCF_029207755.1 Chamaea fasciata | reverse complement strand
TCCTGCTCTGATCAAACATATTACTTTTCCATGATTTTACTTTATTTTGAATATGCCTTTCATGCTTTCTTACACTAAACAGTTTTTCTCAATTTATTCCTAAAAAGAAGTTGTAGACTTTTTACAGTGAATGCCACAGGTATGAGTTAATCATTTGCAATGCTTATTAAGGTCAAAATTTTCTGTTCATTTCCAATTCCAGTGAGAATGAACAATACTATAAAAGGGCTGGGGACTCAAAACCTGTGATTTTTGACTTCTCAGATGTATCTGCTGGCATCATATAAATCATCACTTCTTCCCACAGGTTTTCCTTCCAATAGTTAACAGTCACGACAGGTCTCATGGTGCTTTACAAGAGAAGGGGGAGTGGATGGCCACCAAGTCAGTCAGGGGCAAAGACAGACCTCCAGAGTCCAGGATCCTTCAGTGCTGTGGCTGTCCTAAGTCTGCTGTAAACCAGATTACACTTTTGGTCATATTCTCCTTACTGATTTTGATCAGAAACTGATCTGTCTCAGTGGAAGGGCAAAAACAACAGGCACTAACAGAGATACAGAAAATTCCATTTCAGTGTAAGAAAAGAATCCTGGTTTTTTAATGGTAAGAGTGTTCAAACACTGTAACAAGGTGTACAGAGAAGCTGAGGAGTCTCAGTCCCCAGAAACAGTCAAAACAAAACTGGACATGGCCATGAGTTACCTGTTGTGATTGAGTTTTGAGCAGGGGGGTTGGATGAGTCAGTCTACAGAGATCCTTCCAATCTAAATGGTTCTTGAGTTCATGATCTGTCCCTTTACCTAACTGAACAAAGTCTCCTTATTAATGGTTGTGCCTCTGAAACAGTTTGGTTTTAGTTTGGATTCTGGGGAAACTGCACACCTGGAAGCAGGCTGTTTCTTACAACCACTGGGTCCTCCCTGATCTTGGATTAACTAGAATCCAGCACTGACCCTTAGGCAAGCAGGAGTATCTTCATCTGTTGACTTATCTTGGTTGAAAAAAAAATTGTGAACACATTATTTGAGTCTAGTTATACAGTCTGAGATGTATACAGAATTCAGTTCGGGGTTAATCTTGCAAACCTCACACCTCTGTTGGAAAGTGCACTGTCCCCCTGGCTGGGCTACCTCCTGGCTTTGTGGCACAAATAAGTAGGTTTATTGATTATTTCCAAACAAATTTTCATCCTGTTTAGATACAAGATTTTTCATCCACCAAGCAGCTGAAGGTTGCATTAATTTTTCATGGTAGACCCGTGTTGCATTTATCTTCTTTTTGCCAGGGTCAGGATTAAATGCTCAAGACGGTATTTCGTGTTCGGACTCAGATGTTTATTAATTCTTATCTCTATTACAGTCTCACAAGCTGTGAGTTCTACAGGACTTCTAGCTAAATAAGTAAAAAATGGCTCTCTCTCTCTCTCTCTCTCTCTCTCTCTCTCTCTCTCCAAGACCTTTTAAGGATAAATTGTCCAATTATGAGATGACACCTTGACACCTAAATTTTTTTTACTTTTAACCCAATAAACAACCACCCGTGGTCTGCAATGTGGATTTTCCTACTCAAGTACAAAATACCACCTAAAACCATGAAGAAGAAGGTGAAAAGGGACTAGCCTCCATCCTAAAACCTCCATCTTGCTTTATATATATATTGCAATATTCTAAAACCTTAAACTCTAAGTTTTCCACCATGTGATATCACACACTTCTATTCAAACTACACACCCATAATCCCAGTGCTGTCACTCAGTTTTGGAAGCCTTTTCTATAGCCTCAGGTCAAATGCAGTGTTTTCCTGGGGGTCAGTGCCTATCAGCACAGAAAGTCTAAAATTCTCAGTGTCCAGGGTTCCAGCATCTCCCCCTCTACAGACCCAAGTAGTTCTCTCCATCTCATGAAGGAACCAAATAAGAAATAAAGTTAGGAAACACAGTGCTGGGGTTTGTACTTGATTTTCCTGACTTACAAGTCTGAGAGAGAGGGGGGAAGAGGAGAAAGTTGCCCTCACTGTGTAGCCCAGGGTCTGTGTCTCACTGTGACCATAAGCATCTCTCCTGCCATGCTGTGCCTGATACAGACACTGCCAGATGGATTAGATAATCTCCAGGTAAATCCTCAGTTAAATCCAGAAAAGATTTAAAAGATCAGTCAGAGACTCTGAGAAAATTTAACTGAGCTTGAACCAAGTACTAGTTTGAACCACTGTTTTTCAAACTGAACCTGAACTGAAAATTACTTCAGCACAAACCCTAGTGTCGCCAGTAGGGACACGAAAGAACCACACTCACCCGACAGGTTGAAGTGAGAATAGAAAAGGGGCTGTTTATTGTCGTTTTTGGGTTTAGATACGATTTGGAGTTTGGTCCAGGATTGGAGGACAAAAGGGACACCCTTCTGACCCCAATGGTCATCTCAGAAGTCCATCACACATTGGTATGAGAAAGCAATCTACTTGTTTATGAGAAACTCCACTAAAAATATGTAAACAGTCATCAGAAGGCTGAAAATCAGGGCGACACCCTAGCCTGACTTGTGCACAGGTACCATTTCAGAGAGTAAGCATCTTGGCTTGGAGACTTCAGGCTGTGCCTGCATAGCACAGAGCAGAGTTGAGCAAGGAGGGTGAGGACAAGCCAGGCTCAGCATCCGGGGCAGAGAGAAGAAACCAGGTTTGACCCAGTGTCATGCAAATGCACTGCAGTGCTTGAGGGAGCACCCTGGCCTGGCACTGAGTCAGATAAATGAGATGGCATGTATGGAAATGTCTGACAGGCTCTGCACTGAATCAGGTGAGCCTGCCCTAGGAGGGGTGTTTTAGCGCTAATCACCCTTGCTGTCAAAAATGTTTCTTTTTCATTGTTTGTAGCAATGATGAATTTCCCACTCCAAAATCATGTTCCATCTTCTGCTGCTTCCCTAAAGAATCATCTGCTATTAGCAGACTTTTCCCTTTTGATTTTTTTTTCAGATAAAGCAGATAGATTGGGTGTATCATGTTTCCCACCACCAGGCATGTTTTATGGATCATTCATTCACTGAGTCATGTAGCTCTTTTGAACTGTTCTCCATTTTTCAACATCAGCGTTAAGTGGGAACACGAGATTTGGACATACTACTGCATTTGTTCATGTCAAGTTTCAACAATAATCAGGCTAGCTTGAGTGGCTTAGAGACAAAATATCTGCTTTTTCCCTATTGTTCATATTGAACCCAATGAAAATAATTATTCCAGCCCGAAGAGTAATACTGTTATCACTATTTAATTCACTTATTTTTATTTACCAAAGATCTTCTGGACACCTGTATAAATAAGACTTGAGAAAAAGATAAATGTTGTGGCTTCATTTGTTCTGGTTCAAAAAACCTCATTCTTCGTTGAGAAAAAAATGTAAATGAGTGTTTTAGTTTGCGGCAAATCCGGAAATCCTAATTGGAGAGGCGAGGTCAGAGACACAGGATCTTCCGTGGCGACTTTCCCTTTTAGTGCTGCTTGAAGAATTCTCTTTTCAAGTGGAAGGAATTACTGCCCTCAGAGCTTGCTTTCATCCCTAACACCATGGCATGACAGAGAGGAAAGTGAATGATCTGCTATGACTGGCGGAAGGGACTGAACTGCTGGGCATCAGAGTCACCTGAATTTCCCATGTCAGTGGTGGAAGACCAATTAATGTAGTTATTTGAGTCACTGAGACCCAGAGGGAGGCCTACACTGATACTTTTGCCTTCAGTTTTCTGCTGCTGCAGTGTCTCAAGGCACTTCAGTCTCCCAGAGATATCCCTCTGCTAAGTGGTTTCTGTTACTTGTTGATTAAACTATTAATACAAAAAACCTTCTCGAGTTATTTTATTCTTTGGTTTGGGGGTGGGGTTTTTGTGGGGTTGTTTTGTTTTGTTTTCTTTGTTTTTTCCCCTGGCAAGTAGCAAGTCTGTTTCATCCTACATTCACAGTTAGAGCATTTAAATAAATATATAGTAGAATTCTGAATGATGAGAAAGGGCTCATGAGGGGTTTTTGTGTGTCTGTGTGTGTGCATGCTACCCATTACAATATCCCCAGCTGTGTTGTGTACCTCCATTCATCAGGCAGATCTTGCAGAGGTCAGCTGCAGGGTGGGGAAACGAGTTTTTTCCTTTGCAGGGCTGTACACCTGCTTTTCTTAAATGAATTAGTTACATCTCACCTCCTGTCTTCCCTAAAACATGCCCCCACCTCCTCCCTTTGTAGCTATTTTACTACCTCTGAGAGGTTAAAAGTAGGAAGATCTATACAATCTCCCGGTCTATCACTCTGTCAGTCTAAATTGCTGCCCCCGGAATATCTTGTCATGTTTTGTCTGCCTTGGGTCTCTCTTGCAGCTGGAGGCTAAAGGTGATCATGAGGTTCCAGAGAGAATTTTTTCCCTCTTTCATCTACTTTAGAATATTAATCTTCTCTGAATGAAAATAAGAAAATGTATAAATGCATAAATACATGTGTGTGTGTGTGTGTGTGTATTTGCATTTATCCATATATTTATACGAAATCACATTTCATTTTTCTTGCACCTATTAAGAAACAAACAAACCACAAAAACCAACAAAAACCCCAAAAGCAGAAAGGCAGAGTAGTTCTTGCAGATTTAATTACTAAAACGTACACTTGACAGAAGTTCAGAGAACATCTGCCATTTCATTTTCAGAAATGCCAAGTTTGCAAAACGTATGGCATCCTGGTCTGCTTCCAGCCTGGATAATTTCATTCTTCCTACCTGTGAATGTTCATTTCAATTGGATGCAGTGCTTTTTCCACACTCCTTTGCCAAATTATTCTGTGCTGCTTCTGCTACGTACCTTTAAAGGGGTGCCACGTTTCAATCCATAGACAGCTTCCTATCTGCTCAGAAGCAGGCCATAAAGCTTTGACAGCTCAGGATGGGATCCAGCCTGCTGTAATGCCTGCAGGTATAAAGGATGCCATTTTCAAACCTTTGCTTCGGGACTCTGAGGCTGAAAAATTCAGAGGGCGTGATCACACGGACAGGTAAGGTCATTCATTCATCTGAGCTGAGAATTTCATTTTCAGAGATCTTTAGAAACCATAACCATTCAGGCAAGCAATAAGAAGCATTGGCACAAGCAAGTGCCAGGCATCTGCAGCTGCCCTGCCCCTAGAGCAGCACTGGATGGGGCTTATCTGGCCTTGCAGATGGAGAAAAGCACTCGTGGACCTGCACTGGGCCATGGGCAGGGTTGTTTGCTGCAGGGTTTTCCAGCAGGTAACTTCCAGTAGGAGTGGGGTGAAACTAAGATGCTGGTGAGATGGGTTCTCTCAGGTTCATGCAGGGCTAAAGTTGACATGTGGGCATCAGAGGGCTTTGTTGCCCTCTTTGTTCTTGAAAGGATTCAGACTTGAAAAGCAAATGAGCAAATAAAAGCATAAAATATCTCAGATTTCCTTATACCTCTCTACAGTTTGGGTTCCCTTCTCTTGGTGAGCTGGATCTGGAGCCTTTTGTCACTCAATATCCTGCCGAGTGGACAGGTATTTTGTGTCCGAAACAGCACTAGTGCTCTTTCCAAGTAGTAGGTTTAGCATATAAAATGCTGGAAACAAAGTAAAACCTTCTGCAAGAAAGACTGGTTATTGCTCTTCCTTAACTTTTGACTGTGGCTTTGTCACTATTTGTGTACAGTAAATAGTGTAAAAAGTGGATTTGTCTACATTTCACTAATTCTGATGTAAAACTTCCATTTTATAGAAACTCATGGGAAAAGATATTCATTGTTAACTTAAAAACTAGCTGTGAAAAGAACACTTTCCACAAAAAATATTTTCAAACTCACACAAAGATCTCTTTTCAAAAAGAGTCTTAACTTGGAATTCCCTAGGCTCAATTGCCCCAGCTGAGAAGTGTTTCCTTGAGGTGTGAAGATTTCTGATCTGATGGCTCCAAACAGGAAACAAGGAAGCTTTGGGAATCCTATTGACCCCGGCTTTGAATAGCTCCCATAGCAAGGTTATTTCAGAGCTGCAGACCCTGAATGCCCTGCAATATCCTTTGCCTGCCGCACAGAGACTCACCAGCACCATTAGAGCAGAGGTCTATATTTAAAAAGGAAAAACAAAATGAAAACAAATCAAAACAAACAAACAAAAAAGTAAGCTTGTAGTCTTTCCTTCTTTAACTGGTTATTAGGGTGGGGTAAACGGTGATGGGGATTATTTATGTAAATTCCTTTTAGATTCCTGGCTTTACATCCAGAACCATGAATGACGACGAAGTGGCTCCTAATCAGTCACTAGGCAAGGTTTGTTATTAGACAAACTGTGGGAAAGGTAAACTTTAGAAAAGGTAAGTACCTGAGAAAGAAGGAAAGCTAGCAAATAGAAAAAAAAATCCAGTTTCCCAATGAAATAGTCACTTAAATGACATGAAATTGATTCTTTTTTCCCCCCTGGAATTGTGCAGCTTTTTCCTGGCATACATAATAAGGGCATGAAAGCATATTTCAGTTTGGTTTTATCTTTTTTTTATCTTTTTTTTTTTTTTTTCCCATGGGGATTGTGTTTACTCTGTAGTTTTCAACCTGAGTTATCAAGTGGCTGACCTAAATATTAACAATCATGCTTCCCCTTCAGAGCTTTGTGAGTTACTGGGCAATTCCTGTGTGTATGGGGTACATCTGTGTGTGGTGCTTTCCAGAAGTGGAGGGAATCATATCTGAAGCACTTGAGTGATTTGGGTTGTGTTTGCCCGGGCAGGCACACACAGGCATGAGGTCTCTGCCTCCACTCAGCACCATCCTGAGAAGATCCACAAGGTTGTGGTTGTGTTGTGTCAGCAGAATTTTATCACAGCTGGCTCCCAGACAGGCTGCTGATACCTATTTTGGCATCCCTGCTCAGAGCTGCAGGGGACGGTGTAAATAGGGTATGAATTCCCAAGACCTGTCAAAAGTGAGATTTAAATTCACAGATGGTTAAATCTAAAAGACATCTTTCCCTTAAACCCTTCTCCAGACTTTTTTTCCCCATTCCTCTCTTTATAGCTAGTGAATTTCCACCTCTAAAACCTTTAAAAGGAAAACAAAACAAGTTCGTAATGCAAAAATTTTTCATATAGACTCCTTTCTGTCTTTCTTCACTTATAAATGAGAAAGATGACAAAAATTTCTATCTGCCCCATGAAGCTGTGGTCTAGGTAAGCTATGTGCTTTTTACACAGAGGAAGTGTAGATGTAATAGGGCAAAAATACTTCTTTTAACATTTGATACTCTGTTTACCAACATACACTTCCTTCTCAAAATCTCTTCTAATTTGAGAAAGGAAGGAGAACAAATGTAAATGTACTTGAAATAAAACCTTCTCATTGCACTCCTAAAGTAAGTGCAAATGTACACAAGGCTTGTTTAGCTTGCAGCAGAGAGGGAACATTTGGAAATAACCCCTCAAGATGGCAAATACATTTTGGTTTGCATTTTGCCTCCCTCTTCATGTGCAAATGTGATCATTAAAATGGGTATTTTACTCCACTATAGGCAATGAGAACATGGTCAGCTAGGACTGCCCTTTCCAGGAGCAGCTATTCTTTTTTGAAAATGGATGTTTTGTCCCTCTTCTATGAACATTGGACTGAGTTCTAAAACATGCTGGCTTTCCCACCTCACCATACCCCAAAAATCCCTGTGCCCAGGTAAATGAAGGACCACTGCAGCAGAATAAGTAACTGTTAGATGCATCAGTCAAGGATGAGGCATGAGGTAACGTCAAGTGCTTCATGCAGCTTGAATCTATCCTTACAGCTAAAATCAGATCTGAGGTAATCTTATGCATGGCTTTAAAAGGCACTCAGGGATACAATTATTTAACCCTTCAAAATAGAGACTGTGTAAAGATAATATGTCCTAAAATTAGAAAATCTACTCAGAAACAGTCAATCTGTGAACAAAGTCATATTTTCTCACTTCCTAGCAACAAGAATTAATTGCAAATTACAGCTTTTTTTCACTGTTCTGTTGAAGCAGTTATCCCCTGCCATCAGCTCTCAGGGCTTCTTCCCACGGGCCTCCGCTCCCAGTAAGCCACTTCTCCATGGTTTTCTGCTGGTCCCAGTCCAGATAGCAGATGCCTGTGCAAATGCTATCAGCTGTACCAGTAACCTTTCCTATGTTGCTCCAACCGTCCCAGGCTTCCAGTTTCCCTCACCTCACCTTGGAAATGAGCGTGCATCTCTCACCCCACTAGAGGGGAGGGGGTGATCTGCTCTCAGGGGTTTCCACATGCTTTCAGTCACAGGGCATCCATTACTGTTCTATCAAGTGATCCACCACCAGAGCTCCTCCAGCCCCTGGCTTCTGCCTTTGCAGTTTAAGCTATGTAATAACTTAGGTGTTTTGCTTAGAAAATGAAAATACTACCCTTGCAGTTTCAATTATACAATGAGTGTTGAGGCTAACATTGGCACTCCACACTACTTAAAGGTAATGCATGCCACTTTCAGGAGCAGAATTTTCTTATTCCCACCAGTTGTTAAAAAATATTTTGTTGCATATTGTTCAACCAACAGAAGAGCAAAGATTCTTGCCAACCTTTTAAAGGAAGGCTTTAGTGTGAGAGGCGCATTAGATAAATACCTTCTTTGTATGGTGAAAATTGTTATTAGATATCCCTGTTTGAGGGAGTCACCATTCCCAGTATTTGGTGTTACATCATGGTTGGGTCAGTGACCTTTTCAACTTGGCTGGAAATCCACTGAGAAACAGCTGTGGTGTTTTTTTCTCTTGAAATGCAAAAAGGAAATTCCTTGCCTTAATGTCTAGCATTGTTAGCATCACTGCAGTAAACTTCTGGGGGACTCTGTAGAACACTCAGTGTTGTTTTTTAACTGTGAAATGCTGATTTGTTTGTCATTTATTGGGGTTACCCCAGGGTGAGCCAACACAGTTTAGTCTTGAGTCACTTTGGTCCTCGTCCCTATAAAAACGTTGCAGACCTTTAAAACTGCAATGGGAAACAGATTACCCAGAGACGTATTTTACTCTCAGATGCTAAAGAGGTTTGAGCAGAAGCAACTGATCATGGGATTTGGATACTGCAATTATTCTGTTCTCATGCTACCTCTGATAAAACGTGCTAATGTCAATCACTGAAATACCAGGGAAATGTCTACCATTTTCCAGGTAAAAAAGTTAAGAGTGTATGCCAGAGTGAATGGGCAAAACACTAAATGGGAGAAACATGAAATACAAGTTCCCAGAGTGGGACTGAAGACAACCGGGGATTTAGAGGAATTATGGAATGAACGATGCAACTGCACTTCTAGCAGTAATGTTTGCAATGGCCAGATTATCATAATGTTCAGTGATAAGCAACTTCACTCTGCTGAAGTCAAAATCTTTTTAGAATTTACTCCAGTGGCAGAAATAGCTTATGACAGGTAATTTGAAAAATTCCCACCAAGACTTTACTGGAATCAGTGATTATCCTATGGACCTGAATGGCAATGCGTATTTTATTTGTCACAGTGGAATGAAAAGCTCAGGTCCATGTTTCTTTTAACCTTGCCCATGCAAATACTTGCTCCTTACATACCCCTGTTGCCTGGGGAATAACCACTAGGAGTAGCACCTGGACTCCTGAAAGACAGAGGCAGAGGGGAGTGGAAACAGTCAGAAAGCCTCGAGAGGAGCTCAGGGTTGTGGAATAGTGCTGGAAAATGGAGCTTGCTCTGGGGTTGCCTCCCCTCAGCTTCCTAGGTCAAGTGAGTGAGCTGCAGGATGGGCTGATTACACTGGGAGGGAAAAAGGCTTTTCATCACTTCACGTGTAGGTGAATCAAAATCAGGGAAATTCATAGAAACTCCAGTTGTGTGTGTCAGAAGGTAGGGAGCCCATAAAATGCAAATTATCTGTTGCTTCCACTCCTCTCTCACCACCCAGCTTCTTGCATATCGGCATACGTGGCCTTGTCTCTCATTTCTGCATCTCTGCCATTGGTCTCCCAGTTTCTGCACCTGCACAATTCCTCTTTGCAGTATAAAACCTTGGCCACTTTGCACTAAATACTGCTACATGCACAATAATCCTGTGACTCTGGAGCTGTGAAAATGACATCCTTCCCATCAATCCTGTGTGAGGTTGTTCACAGACCCCACAGTCTTGCTTCTGCTGGGGGACTAAGACCTTCCCTCCTGTTTTTGAGGAACTGAGAAGGGAATTTCTCATCCTCATGAGGAAACTAGCACCACAGTCTAAAACATCATGGGGGAGGCAAGATAGGGTTTGTCAACACATCAGAATTGCTTAATTTGTGTTGACTGTTCTTTCTCTTACAGTATTCCTTCAGGAAAAAGGCTGTCACACTATGTTACTTTGTCTATGCCACTCTGTGGGGTGCCTCTGCTAATTCAGACAATTTCAAAAGAACTGTGAAATAGGGATGAAAATTCTGTTTTTCAAGGAAAGAAAAGCCTCACTAGGAATCATTTTAGAAAACAAGTGACACAATAAGGATATAAGGTTTGCAAACGACTTGGATATAAATAAGGCAGTCCAAGTGAGACAAGTCTGTGAGGAGCTTCTGCTGAAGTAAAGAAAGCTAGGTGGCTTTGTGGTAGATTAAATTCCTTACAGACAAAGGCAAATTAATGCAAGTTGGAAGGAAAAAATCAGAATGACATATTGCTTGGCTCTAAATTAATCATAGCCATGCAGCAAAAAAAAAAGTCACAACAGACATATTAGCCAAACCATATGCTCTGAGAGCCACAAAATGTTGGCAAACTGATAGAATGTAGGAGGAAAAAGATAGAAAACAATATTGAAAACAATATAATATAATTATCTAAGCCAGTGACAAGTCCTCTCTGTTTCTTCTAGGCCAACCAGCTTGAAAACAGTACTGCAGATATACTAAGGGTCCAGGGAAATACATGAAAAAAATTATTAGAGGAATGGAAATGTGGTGTGAGCTTGTTATGTAAGGAGAGTGTGGAAAGAGTAGAGATGGTTAGATTAGAGAGGAGAAAGAAGCGACAGCATGACGGAAGTGTACAAAATAATTAGTGCTGTAAGGAAGATTGCCTTCCCCACAAAACAAAAGCACCAGGACATGCAACAGAATAACAAGACATTTACAACCAGTAAAACAACCCATTTATATGGTGTTTCATGGGTGACTTAGACATCTACATGAGCAATGGCAACAGAAAGATTTTGTTGGAAAAGAAAATAAATAGGAAAAGACACCTGTGTGATTTCAGTCAAAACAAAACTACAGTGTTAAAGAGCCATTTACCCCTATGGGCAGGTTACGCTCTTAATATCTTTCATGAACCCTTTTTCTGGGAAGAATTTAGGCAAACTTTGAAGCAGAGTACTGTGATCAATATCTCATATCTGCTCTCACTCTGAAAGCAGCTGTATTCTGGCTTTGTGCTGTGGTGGGGACTTGCAAGACCTGCACCGCATATAAGCAACTTAATTAAGGCACTGGCAGGATCTGAGGTACCAAGGTGCCATATCTGAGGCTCCCATGGCACAAACACTTGTGGAGGTGATAATGAAGCCAGTGCTGTCTGGAGTATTTGGTCTCAGTGTGCCTGTCCCTTTTGTCATAATTCTTGATAGGCAGCCCATGCAGCATAGGCAATAGCTTTAGTCTCCAACATTTTCACATCTGTGGTGGCCCATGAAGCAACAAGGCATCCAAAAGCTTGGGACAGGGGAGGCACGTCTGCACAAGCTGGGTGCATGGTAGCCTTATCTAGACTTGGCTGCATAGGGAGTTGTGTGGGTGAAGTACTCCACTGAGAGCAGACATCTGTGGAGATGCATCCACAGAGTTTTCTGTGTGAGTAAGGACAAAAATTTCTAGCAGATGTGGTGCAGCGAGTGATTGTTCGGGATCACTTTACCATGTCTGACATCTTAATATAAACTACACACATTTGTTTACATTAAAAACGCAGAATTATTTCTTGATGACGTGCTGGTGGAGTAATTTTATTCAATAATTAGTGATGATGGCTGTCTTTTGTCTTGCTCCACACAGGAAGTTGAACAGTTGCTTGTCAGTCTTATTGTCTCCTTTTCTAGGTTCAGCTATATGCTAATTGGAATGACATGGAAGATTTTTCCCCTGCAAAATAATATTTTGGGGGATGTTTCCATGAAATTTCTCTGTGAAACATGCCAGACTAAATTGTTCTCCAGGGTATTTCTGTGGTTTAAAGGAGAATAAATCCAAGCCCTTGGCTGGATGGAGATGCAGCATTTTACTCCAATTCCAACTCAAATCAGTGAGTGTTTCCTGTGTTCCCATTAGCTGGCTGTGCCACATTAATGTGCTCAGAGTAGGCAGTTTCATTTTCACTTCAACATGGAAATCATATTTCAAAAATAGTAAATTTTGCCAGAGAAATGGAACAATATTTCTATGGGGTCTATGGACTGCTATATGTTGCATTTTATTGCATGGCTCAATAACTATATTGCATTTTGTTTTGTATGGCCTATTCAAATTGCCACCTTGCAGAAATGTTTTCTCAAAGGTCAGCCTTTCAGAAGAGAAACTCGTGAGCCACTTGCTCAACCCTGTGGGCAAGCAAGCCCAGAGATGCCTGCATGTGTAGTGGTGATGAAGCTGCTGAATTTGTGAGCATTCATTAAATGGTTGGGATTAGAAAGGACCCTTGGAGATCATGTAGTACAACCCCAGTACTAAAACAGGGCCATTGACAGCAAGTTGCCATGGCAAGCATTTTTAGCTGAGCCTATTGTGATAGGTCCAGGAGAAATTCTTTAAAAGGGCAGGATCAGACAAGACAGAGGGAAGCAGATTTTTGCAATAAAGATGGTGAAACACAGGAAAGATTTCCAATTGGTGCCCAAACGTTACTGGAAACGTTCAAGGTCAGGATGGATGGGGCTCTGAGCCACCTGATCTAGTTGAGAGTGTCCCAGCTCATTGCAGGTGCTTGGACTAGTTGACCTTTAAAGGTGCATTTCAGCCCACCCCATTCTATGATTCTGAGTCAAGTTTTGAACACTGTCAGAGATGGAAATCTGTTCTAGTGTTTCATGACGTTAGAGTAATAGTTTTTTCTTCTCTTACAACAAAATTTTCTGCCTTTTGGCTTCTCACTTGGCACCACTGATAAGAGTCTGGCTTCATCTCCTTTACTCCCCTCATCAGATGATTATTGATATTGATAAGGCACCTCCTGAGCTTTTCCTCCTCCAGGCTGAACAATCCTATGACTCCTAGCGTCCCTTTGTAAGATACTCCTGTCCCTTAACCACTTGAATGATCCTTGGCTGAACCTGCTTCAGCAGTTCCATGTCTCTCTGATCCTGGGGAGCCCAGAACCCAGCACAGTACTCAGGGAATTGTGCAGCAGCAGGGAAGGATTACATCCCTCAACCTAATCATTCTCCTAATGCAGGCCAGCATGCTGCTGGTCTTTTTATGCTACAACCATGCAATGATGGCTACTGGGCAACATTTTGTCCCCAAGAATTCCCAGGGTCTTTTCTGCACAGCTGCCTTTCGTCTGGCCATCCCCAGTGTGCACCAGTACTTGGAGTTATTCTTCCTTTGGTTCAGGACTTGAGACTTCCCCTTGACGAAATTCATGAAGCTTCTGTTTGTTTCTCCAGCCTGTCAAGGTTTGTCTGAATGGTAGCACAACCCTCTGGTGTACCAGCCACTGCTTCCAGTGTTCCTGTAGCTGTACTGATGTCTAGTTGTTTTTACAAATCCAGGTGACAAAGGTGAAGAAAGAAATCTTTTCAGGGGCTGATCCAGAAGGCCAAGACAGTCTTCATTACCTCACTAACTTTTAACCCTCTGAAACTACCTGAGGAATCCTGGTGGTAATGAAAACTGAGGTGATTTTACTATTTCCTCCTGCTAGGCCAGGCTTTTAGGTTTTCTTTTCAAACTGATGCTCAATTTTTCCTTTTGCCTCCTGTATCTTAAACTCCGGTTGTTTGCAGCTGCATAGAGGACTTCATAAAGAAAGACACTGGGTAAAACCCTTTTCATTATTAGGCACCCTCGTCTATAGTACTGTTGAGCTCAATGGCTTTCTTCCAGGACTTTGCCTAACCTTTACAATTTTCATGGAGGACCTGAAGAATTACTGTCATTCCAATTTAGGTTTCCCACACATTTCTAGTATGCAGGGGAACCACTTAATTGGAAACACCTTCTGTCTCCCTACAACAAAAGATTTCCTGGCTTGGAAAAAGTCTTCTTCATCAAAAACAAAGCAGGCAATTGCTGCAACAGTGCTTGCTTTAACAGATTATTTAATGAATTTGATTAGATTGAGGTGGGTGTGCAACTTTCTGACAAAGCAGAGAGAGAACCAAATTAAAATTTTACTGTGTGAAATAATACTCAAAAATGTCTAGCTCTCTCCAGACTCTATTAGCTATCAGGTAAACTGAGCAAAAGCTTTGTTTGAAGTCAAGAAAAGAGCTGGAATTCTTACCTTTCTCTCCATCTCTCCCTTTCTCTGCACACATACACCAAGAACAAAGTTTAATAGATAGCATATGCAGTTAGCCAAGGCTTTGTTCTTGCCTCAGCAGAGTCAAGGCACTGCCAACTCTCACTGTGTTTCAGTGTGTCTCCCTGTGCTTGGCTTGGGTTTCCCTCAATTTGAAGCAGTCTCATAGAAAATTCTGATGATTCACGGTGCATTTAAATGGAAAATTCGAACCATCACTCAGAGATTGTGTTTTTCAAATCTGACTCCTTTCAGTGACCAGAATTTGGCTGGTTTGCCTGTGGTCAGATAACAGCAGATAAAAGACGATTTAGCCTCCTCTCCATCTCTGTGCAAAACCTTAAGCAACTAGAAAGTAACAGGTCTCATGAAATGAATGAGTGAGATGTAGAATGCTATGTTTTTGTTTCTTGTTGCTGTTTTTTGTATTTAGTGTTTTTTTAACAATACACCAGTATGGAAGACATTGGACATGCTATCAAGCTTACATTGTTGAAAAGGGGCCTACTCTGTGGTCTTAGAAAGGTATTAGGTATGTGAATAGATATGGTGCCCTTCCCTCAATGGCTGGGTAATTCTTTAACCTGACCCCTCCAGGCAATTTCCCAGATGAAAAAATCTCTTATTTTTCTGTATTTGGCCTGTTTAAATTTGTTACTATCTTCTTTTTTCTTTTTTCATTTTTTTCTTTCTCCTTTGATTCTCCCTGCTTAATTGATGGATTTCACAGGCTTTTGGATCTATGCCTCTTACTAGAGTTGAGATTGATTAAGTCATCACATATTGATAAACCTTCATGAAATACTGTGGAAAACGTGAAGGTCAGGTTGTTGGGATAGGCTGGTCCTGAAAATCTAACAGTCTTCTTTTTATCTCCTCAGTGCAGTCAAGAAGGATTTCTGCCAGCTTTGGTTAGCTGACGAGCATTTTTTATATCAGATGTTTCCTACCTGGTGGTAAGCAATGCTGCAAGGTTCTTGCTCTTTGTGAAATCTGTTCAAGACAGGCTGAGAAAGGTTTTGCCTTGAATCTGATTAATGGAATATGTTTGAAAAGCCTCCAATAAACCTTTATCATTGTGAGTTGTAGCTGGCACATCAAATGGGTGTGATCTTACACATAGGCATGTCTGATGGCTTGTGAAATGCCCTGCTGGAATAGAAGGGTCTTGAAACAATGTTAAGGAAGTACAGCTGACAGGAGCTGAGAAAAGAAGACAGATTGAAGGCTGGGGTTGGCATCCCATCCCCAAGACATCACATTACCCTATAAAATATAACAAATATGAGAGGTCTGAGTAAGGGAATCTCTGATTACTTTTTGTGTCCTAGGCTTCCACTCTCACCATGCTCATTTTTATAAAACCCAAAGTACAAGCCAGCCAAATAAAAGTTACTAACTACCAGTTCCTGAGGACTGTGATCTGAAGTCCTTATTTCTGCCATGAACCTCCTCATATAACCCCATGAAGCGTTGGGTAACAGATACCAACTTTCAGCAGACAAGAGTACTTTGTGACGCCTGTGACAGAGCAGCTGAGCTTGATGCTCTCTGTTAATTAGGACAACTCATAACCCCCTGAGCTGAGATTCTTTCCAACCGCTCAGAGGAAGGTCTTGGGGCACATAAGCCACTTCTCACTCTTCTTTCTGGGTGGCCCTGGGTAACAGTGTTCTCTCCTCTCTCACCCTCCCTTTGTACTTGGATTTCACCACCTGCTTCGATTTCCCACATCACTTCATCAACAATGTGCACTTCATCAACACAGTGCAGCAGAAACTGCTGCTACAGGTAATGAGTCTGCAGTGTGGATCACAGGGCAGCCTTGTGCAAGGTGTTAGTTCCATACAAAGAAAAATACTGTGATCCAAAGATAAGGATGGGTTTGCTGCCACTTCCAGAAAACCATCAGACTTGTGGCAGCAGCTCTAGTAGACTAAGAAAGTCAAGTTTACTTCTGTCCATGAACCAGATTATGACCAGAATAAGATCCCCTTGTGTGTGGCCCTGTGTGAACACCTGGTTTTGAGTGCCATGTTCTGAGTTTTTCCAACAAAGCAAGAGTCACACCTTTGACTCTTGCTGGAGAGAGTCACAGCACATGTTATTGTGGCATAGAAATGATTCATTGCCTTTGTGCCACAGCAAGCACGTGTGAGGAAACTTAATAAATATCCCCCATTCAGCCAAGATAATGGAGAGAATTAAGTTGGTTGGCACTTGGATCAAAGCTCATTAGCCTTGCATCTAACACTTGACAACCAGAGATAATATCAGAAAGGGGTTTTTCTTATGCCATTTTCTCCATGTGTTGCAGGGATTGTTCATGTGTAATGAGATCATATCTTAGTGAAGAATGAGAAATAGCATTTTTGCCGGTTGTCAAAACCCATCTGAACATGAAGTTTATTTTAACAAATTTTTTTGCTATGAGCTCATATTAAATCTCAGCAAGTTTATCCATCTCTAAGTTAGTTATATGGTCATTACATGGAAAATCCCCTTCAGATAAAGCAAAACATTTTCATCATCTAGTTACACAAGTATCAGGTCACAGCAATTACGTGCAAATGTCATATATCTACCATGGCACCACAGCCTTACCATGTGCATGTTCTGCACAAATAATGAGCAGCTTATTCTGCACAATAATGTAGCAGATGTGACATTGCATCAAACGGACGAAGGAGGTGGACAAGCCTAGAAAATGAGCTGACACTTCTCAAAGTCTTTGTCAGAGTGCTCCCATTCTGATAAACATCCCAAGTGACTCCTTCCCCCTGACTGACTTTCACAAGCACCAAAAAAAACAGCACAACAGAGTATCCTCTGCAAACCTCTTGCAGTGTGTTTGACTATCTCCACCACACTGATCTTCAGTCTTTTTCTGTGGATTCCCAGCACACCTCCTGTGAGAGGATGGAGTAAGTGAGACACACCTGCTGCAGCACTTTAGCTATCAAGCCTTTCCATTCCAGCCTTGCAGCCAAACCACTTATACACACCTAATAATTTTCCTTTTCAGCTACTGCAGTCTACCTCACAAGACTTCTTTCTCCCTTTGCTGGGCCAGTGGGATGTTTCTGCCAAAGCCATCTTTCTCATTCTGACCGTGGCAACTGCTTCTCTGTATGTTGGCCTGTTTCCCTAGTGGTCTCTAAAGAGTTCTGATATCCTAGTCTGGAAGGTCTGTTGTGCAGCTCTTCTTGCGAAATCTAAATTTTCTTCTCTACGCCGTTAGTTCCACTCAGTCATACTGGCTACCTCCCTTGTTTCACAAAACCGTACATCCCCTCTTTCTCTGTCCTCACCAAAGCTGCTCCCACAACCACCTCCTTCTGTCACTTTTGGCAGCCAAGGCTATGAAGAAAAAAAATGAGAAGAGCCATTCATATGCCTTGCAATTGCTATTCTTCTTGTTGTCACCTTTGTGATTTCTCTTTCCCATCTAGTCTGCCCATCTAGTGGCCTTAACTTGCTTAACTAGCATATATGCTAGACACATTCATTTATCTGAGAATATAGACAATATTCTCTAGTCTGCTGCATTCACTGGCCAAAGACTCCCACAGGAGAATTCCTACAGCATTATTCTCTTATGGGACAAAGCTCCACCATTAGAGAAGAATTATGTTTATGGTGGGACTCAGAAATATGCAGGAGCTTCTTTAAAACTATATTAAAGTCATGTTAGCTGAAAAGCCAAAGAAAATGGTAAAACAGACTAATTTAAAGAAAATCCACTGTTATAGCAGTGTATCAGAAAATATCTTCTTTTCTGTCTGTGGAAATTAATCTTGGCCTTTCTTTCTGGAGCAATTTAAAAAGCAAATATGGGCTAATAAGTATTGCCATCTAGATCCACTGTGTGAGTATGCTGAACTCCAGTAAAGATGGGTCTTTGACAGAAGAATTTGACCGTGCCAACTGACCAGCAGTAAAACCAGTATGCTCACAATTCTATTGCTATTTGACTGCAGCCCTCTTTAGAAAAATTAGCACAAGCAGTGCCAACAGAAAGTGAGGGAACAGTGAGTGCACTGTGCAGCCACAGTGAAAGCCAATGTTCTCATCATGCTGACCATAATCAAGGCCATCAGTCACTTCCCGAATGTAGTCTTCCTGGCTCCAGCCACATCCATATTTACCAGATCAGTCAAAATCTCCCTTTTATTTCCTTCCTTCTCCTTCAGTGGCTTGAAGAAAACAAAACAAAAGAGCAGCCAAAATCTAATAATTTAGAAAATAAATTTTTATTCACTCCACACGATGAGATCACTCTGAGAGAGCTGTTCCAGTCTCCTGGTTGAAGATCCTGAGAGACAGGTCAGGAACTTTATAATTCAGTTCATTCGTTCACCACTGTAAAACACATCCATTTCACAGATTTCCTCTTGGTGTGTTTGTCTGCTATGACAGAGGATGGGAATGTAGACACCTGCATTAAGTGTGTAATTTACCTAACCACCTCAATGGTTAGTGCACCTAATCCTGTCTAGAACTTGATACTGAAAAGCAAGCTAAGGAGGTTAAGAGAACTCCAGAGCAAGAAGTGCATGGAATCCCATGTATTGGTCACAGCACACATTCCAAGAAGGCTACCATCACACAAGGACTGAAGTACAGTGGACATGCTGTAAAAAGAGTTGTTGTGTGCTGGAAGGTGGATGGTCTCTCTCCCTAAACAGAAGAACAACCTTGCATGAGGAGGTGGCAATAACACAGCCTTTCCAGAATATTCCTTTTTTTTTTTTTTCAACATCACTTTTATATTAACTCAGGAAACCTCCTAGATCCTCGTCTAAACAGATGACCACAAGTCCACTTCTGTTTTCTGCAGGGTCATTCTCAGCAACTTCACAGGGCCAGGTTCCTTAAAAGCATCATGAGCATGAATCTGAGCCTTTACCTGTCCCACACAATATCAAGAGTTTCTCACATTTAAGGTGTTAGTTTCACTACCCCAAAATACTTGCAGCAACATAAAAAGTGTATTGCTATAGCATTTTTCATATGTAAATACATATTTAAATACTTCTCATCCTTTAATTATACATATTGAAACTTATTTTCCATTTCAGACCCTCAGGCTTTTCAAACCAGCCTTGCTACTCTATGTTGTCTCTTCCCAAGCCATGCATTTTGGTATCTGATAATCTTCTGGGTGGTCTCAGGTAAGCTGCTCTTTCTTTGTATGAATTTGCCTCTCCATCTCTAAGCTATACTAATAATATTTATCAGATTCACTGTGCTTCTTTTTCTCAAAGCATGGAGGACATGCAAAGGGCTATGTTTAAATAAAAAGCTGCTACCTTTACACAAGCAATATTGTTCAAATTCTGTCATCAGAGCTGATTTTTGGGGGATTATCAGAACCTAAACCTGTTCAAATACCTTCATATTATTTCTATTTTTGTGCAACACACTTTTTTTCCCATTAGCAGCAAGTTCTAAAACAGAGTTAGATATCTACTTGTTGGTGGTTGGCAGGAGTTCAGCATTCCAATGTAAACTGATCTTTTTTTGTCTGCCAATAATGCAATATTAACAAATTTGTCTTGATATTTATCTGTTGTTATGTCTGTTGTTAGACTGTATGAAGAAAACAAAACTTGGAACATTGCAGCAACCATTGTTTTAAGATATCTGATATGGCACTGAAGACTTTCCTCCAGGGATTACCAGTTTCATGGCAATGGAGAATTATATAATGTAAGAAACTCTCTTGCATGTTTTCTATCACTGGCCATTTCAAAATGCATCTTCTTTCACAGTCCCAAGAGCTCAAATTTCATTTCTGCTGATTGGAAACTCAGCTTTGTCTTGTTAATTCTGGTAGGTTTAACAAGAAATGAAGGGCTAGCTGAACTGTCTGGTTAGAAATCTATGTCATATCCAATATTTAAATTTTCACGGGAAGAGTATTTTAGGGGTTGTCTTTTAGCAACCACAGTATCAAGTTTCCACATATCAGTGCTGGACAAAAAGCATGAAGAATGTCATGGTTTGTCCAACCACATGCTTACTGCTAAGAAAGACCCCAGGAGAATTATGAATGGTCAGTTAGGTTAGGCTAAAAAGAAGCTGACTAAAATGAGCCTTTGTGAATTTTCACAGTCAAATAACATACATTTCATCTGAGAAAATATGCTGCAATACTTTTCTCAATTTAATGTTAGGTAACAAACTAAACTTTTTCTAAAAATGCAAACTAGTAATTCTCAGTCAGATAATTGAGAGTCAGGATCTTATCCAAGATAACTAAAAACCAGGCTTAGTTGAAGGCAGTGGATTTATAGAAAATTCTTGAACTAGGATTTCAGAATTCAATGTTCTTCCAGGATATCCAATTCCACTCTTCAGGAGTAATTGCAGCTTTCTTTCTTACCTTTTTATTTTGCTGCCAAGCATTTGTTTGTGGCAGGATCCTACATGGTTTGCAAAAACAATAAGGGTGAGAAGAAAAGCACACAAAAGGAAAGGATGACAGAGCACCAATTTATTAGCTACAACTGGATCAGATCAGTGGGCTGGAACTGAAAAGAAGTTGTGATTTTTATCCAGATTGATGACTATTTTGATTGTAGTATTTATTGATGATCGGCAGAGAGTTAGTAATGGTTGTAACAGATGTGGCCTCCCCAGTGCTGCACAAAGGAGACCTCTTGCCTAAGCAGGAATAGTAATTATTTCCTGTTTTTCAAAACCTGCAGCCTGCAATTGAGTTGTCACAGTCTCCCAGACACTGCTCCAGGCACTGCAGATGGTACCAGCTGACACACTTTGGGCACAACATTTACAAGCATGAGGAAACCACATGATTTTAGCTCCTCTCCTGATGCCTAATGCATGACAGGGAGTCAAAGAGAGATAGTTGCCTTTCAGGAGGGAATATGGGCTCCATGGAGCTGCAATGGGATTGAGGAGAATGTTCAAGTGAGAACACATCTGAAAGAAATTGCTAGCATGCAGTACAGCAGGGAGCAATCAGCTTCTGTAACAAAACACTTGTTTCCACACTGAAGTATCCAAATTGTTTTTATATGAGACCCAAGTCAATACTATTGAAGACCTTTTCTGTTTATTTTCAGTCCCTCATCTATTGGATTTGCTGAAGAACATTGCTTAAGTTGAGAGTGAATGCATTAACAAATACATCTAGCAGCCCATTACAAATTATCTGTATGCAACGGGATTAATAGGTTTGTGCAGCTGAGAAAAAGAAAACGATTTCAAATGTTCACTTGGAATTTACAACATTTTGGGTTTAGATAATTCACTTTGAGGCAATTGGTTTCCTAAGTCTGACAGTAACATAAATCACAGCTTGGAGCTCACTGCAAGTAAAATTCAGTCAGTTTACTGAAAAATAACAAATACAGTAAGTGTGATAGTGTACGATCTTCAAAAACAACATCTTCAAAGTAATTTACAGTAGTGAGAAATTAACAGCTGGTGCTGAACTTCTGACAGCAGCCATGAAGACTACATGAAGAGAAGCCGAAAGTAAAAAGACTCCATGAAAGTGTACTTCACCTTACTCATTGTCCACAAACTATTTGGAAGCCATATCAAATCAAGTCATTTATTCAAAATTGCGTACATTACTTCTGGGAGATTGTTCTGTTTTTATACAAACTTTGTGTGAACAGTTCACTGCAACAGAAATCAAAGATATCAAAATGTGAAAAATGCACTGCGCTACTTATTTACACTTACACTTGTTTGGAGAAATGATTGTTTGACAAAAGCATATGACAGCTTCTCTTAACACTGAGTTCAGATCCTGACATCACTGTGATATAAATAATACACAAATAAACCAGGCACATGCATTTTGTAGTTTCTGTGAACTGAAGTATTCAAATGGAAGCGGCAACCAAAGGTCTTACACCTCTATGTAATCTTAATTGATATTCAATGTCTTGCAAGCTTTTCCATGTACAAAATTAGAATTAATGCTTGTTACTGATGAGTTTTCAGATGTTAAATATAAAAGGAAAGCAAACTTGGAAAAGTGAGGACCTTAACCAAGTTAGCCATCACTTCTCTGTGCCGCTTCCCACTTTCCTGGTTTTATCCTGTGTTTTCAGTCCTCTTTGAGCCAGTCAGTGTGACTAATAGACTCCCTTGATACCTCCATCCCATCTACATATTCCAATGCATGCCCTACTAGAATTTAATGAAAATTCAAGAGGAATTGTAAGAAGTACTATAAAAAACCTTGTGTCATGTTTCATATTGTCTTGCATTCTTACTAATCTAATGTAAATTAAAAGGATGTCCTGTATACAAAATCTGTGTTGGATCAGTTTATCAAAGAAGTTAATTAGAAATGAATGGAAGTAGAAAATCAACATAATTGACATACACATGGATAAGACACTGTATTACTGAGAAAACTGAGAAAACCTAAGACAGACAAAGCACCTTTATGATTAAATTTGACCCTTTTTTTCACACTTCAAGCTTCAAGCTCCAGATTCTGCTTTCCAGCTGGACTGTAAGAGATCCCTGAGTCAAAGAACCTGCTCAGGACCAGGGTCCAAGTCTCCTGACAGGAGTCTATGCCCTAGGCCACCAGGGACCCCACCTTCTCTGTTGCAATTGTTCTGCTCTGTATAAAGAGCTACTTGCTCCTATATAAATAGGTTGAGTGCTTAAACTGCTGCCTTACTGATAGCAGGAGCCTCTTTCAGAACAGACATTTAAAGAGCAGTTTAACAAAATTGTTTTTCACCATATTCTCATGATCGAAACCCCTCCCCCTCCCAAACCCCCCCCCCCAAAAAAAAAAAAAAAAAACAAAACCTAAACAAAACCACAAAAAAACCCCACCTAACCAAAAATACCCTTACATCAGGTCTCTTCACCCCATGTAGAGTCATACACAGACTAATTTTACATCCTCTTCTATCTTGCTGAATATGATATGCATTCATACTGGTATGAAAGGAGGCTATCCAGAACTTCCATTTGCATTTGTAGTGGGAATTTTAGTTAGCCCAAAGTGAATTGCTCAAATAGATAGCAGGGTTTTATCTCAGTCAAGCTCTGCATGTGAAAGATCACTGTGAGACCCATAATGATCACATACTCCTAAATCTGAGGTTCAGGCTCCAGTAAAAAGTCATTTTCTTTCAAAATATGAAGAACAAACAGTGTTTCCTTACAGTTCACATGGAAAAAATCTAGCACTTTAATCCATATGTGTGCCCTTTTTGAATGCAACTATGTCCATCATTTTAAAAGACTTTGCTTCTTTGCAAATAGTTAATCCATGCCTTTATATCTGGATAATCCTATCTTTCCATAGGCCTAGAAGATACATTTTCCTGGACTACATGCCTGTTCCTTCACACTCAGGTAAGACAATATGTTGAAATGCAGAATGATAAGTAATGGTATGGCTTTGTATGAAATGTGAATTTTAAGTTCTGTATTTTACTCTGTCAAGCAGTCCTGACAAAACAACACCACAGCAGGAGAGACAGGATCTGTGGTTCCCATTTTCCAGCTCTTTGTTGTAGCCATAAATCTCAGTGTGATACTGAAGTCACTTTACATCTCAGGTGGGAATTTAGTACTTGTTTTTTAATGTCCTTTTGTCCATACTGCATATTCTATGACTTTAGGAGCCCTGTCACAGATACGTGATAATTTGATTAAATTAAAATACACAGATGGTGCAGGAAGACTTTCCTGGAAGTAGTTAAGCAAAAAGCTCCGTTCTCCTGCAGAGGAAAACAGGGTGCAGCACAATCTTCACAGAGTTTTGGTGCAAGAACCAGCTGGGGAGGTTGAATCTCCTGAGCCAGAGGCTCAGGTCCTCAGAGGTCTTCCCATGAAGAGGTGCGACTAAACCAGACAGATCCACAGACCTGGAAGAGTTGAAATTGAGCCTGACATCATTGCTCGAAATAGAAAGCACTTCCCAGGAAGTTCTTTTTTTCTCAGCAATGCAACGTTTTAAAATGAGAATTGACTTGTGTTAAGAAGGAAAAGGATGCCTTTTCTGAGCCCACAAGGAGTCTGTTAGGTACACTATCTATCTAGATTGAGGTAGCTGGCTTAGGAAGGGGTCAGGCCATGAGAAACTCAGACTTGAATTTGAGAATTTGATGCTTCAGATAGTTTTATGGACCAATAGCAATGTTTTAAGTTCAGGACTAAAGTGAGCTGTTCATACCCTGTACCCTGTACTCTCCAAAACTGCCAGGTTCTGACTTCTAGGAAAAGAGAGTCTTTTGACAGAGATACTGTCACTATCTGAAAAGCAGAGAGGGTGCATTTTGGAAAGTTCTTAGTAATTTTCCTTGGGATTTCATAATATTAATGTGCAGATAATTGTACAGTCCTGAGATGGGTTTTCAGGAGTGACTTGGGCAGGGCCTCAGGTAAAAATCTGGTGATAGGGCTCACAGTGCATAGAGGAACAAGCTGTTTGGCAAGAAAAATGTTTAATCTTTTTGCAAGCTGCTTCACCATTGTAGCTTCTCACAATGAGTGAGGACACTCATTGTTCTCTACTTAAAGAAAAATAAATTTGCTGTCTCATGACTGATGTTGTTTCTAGGACCTGCTGGGTTTTTATAGTGCACATTGAGGAGGGAGACATATTTCAGGATCAGAGTTCCTCACTACCAATTTTTGGGTTTCACATCAGTCCATTTCAAGTCTTCTGTGCTGATGTAATGAGTTCACCTTGTGTCCTGTATTTGATAGCATACTACAAACATTTCTGGGAGAAAACCAGAAAGGGAAAAAATTGAACAAAACCCATATCAGCGGAAGAACATGGGAACATACAGAAGCTTCACACTGTCTTGTGCTAGGAGCTTGCTCTCATGGTGCTTCCCTGCCAGCCAGCATCACTTAGCAGAAAGATAAAGGATGAAGTCTGAAAGGCTCCCACCTCATGCTCTCTCACAGGCCATGGAAACGATCTGTTGAGAAAGAATGATTTTCTGTACAAGGGACTCTAGCTCCTGTCCTCTGAGGAAGCTGAAATAAATTTGTGGGAAATGGTCAGTGCCTTGTGGTGCCTAGTGGGACACTTTTTATGAAGTGGCTGCTTTAATGAGCACCCCCAGGAATTAGCTGTTCTGTTAATGCACTGCTAATGGATTAGTCCATTCAAAACAACTTGAGTGGGCAGAGGGTGCTGTGAAATGTAACATTGCAGTATGAAAGACAAGATTATCTAGAATATCAGCACAAGGGATATGGCTAGTTTGTGGGTAGAGACATTTGAACAAATTGTGGGGAAAAAGGGACTTCATGAACAGAGCATCAGAACAACCCCCACTAACTGCCAGTGTGGGGGGTTTTATCCACAGTGAACAACAGATAATTGAAGGTTGTTTATCGTTCAGTAGAAGAGCAGCATGCCTCTCTTGTGAATGAAGAATAAGAGCTAATAACAAAAGCAATTACACCTGGCCAGTAAATGTGTTCACCTTCTAACTCACCCTGCAATGACTCATTCATGTGCCTACATCTAGCGTTTTTACCAAAAGCCCTTCAGCTTGCTTTAACTCATCTGTTTCAATTCCTGCTAGTGTTGAAGGCTGTTTCCCATGTCAAATGTTCAACTGTAGAGTGTCACTGTTGTAGCCCTCAGTAGTGTCAGCATGGAGTCAGCTCCAGTGATGCCATTCTGAGACCCTGCAGTGTTAAGTGTATTCAGTAATTTCTAATTTTCTCACCTGTCCCTTTTTATAAATGCTTCCTTTATCTTTTTTACAGCTTTCTCCTACTGATTCTTCTTTTCTTAAGGAAGAAAATGAACATAAATGAAAAATAACCTTGGAGAAACCTTCTACTGAACTTACTCTTGCAAACTGAACAGAATTATTTCTTGGCATACCATCATTGAGACTACCAATGATATATTCTATCTATGATTAGATAGAAATAGCTGCTTAAATGGTACCCAAGATCCAGTTGCTGTTGGAAATGTAACACCATAAATGATCTTAACATAACATCAGAACACAAACCCGTGTCTCTTTGATTAGTTTTCAGGCACTGCCACCTGAAATATGGACCATATCACATATCGTCTGTTTCCAAATCTAACTACCAGCTGTAACTGAAAGTTTGCTTAGGTACCAAACAATATTTTATCTTCCTGAAGAGATTCAATAAGTTCAAAGTAATGGGAAATAACAAGAGATCTGCCCATTCCACCTGGATCCAATTGTTTCTAATCAATTGTTTTGAGTGGAAATTGCTGAGTTACTGGAATTTGATATGAGATGACTAATGTCCTTTAGATAGACTCAAGTTCTGACTCTGGGGACAGAGATCTGTTGAAGTAAGGTCTGACATTTTGCCCTGAAAGTGTAAAAGAGTTTTTGAAATTACAAATGCTTTTATTTGAAATGTTCTCGGCTTCCTCAGCACAGATGGGTCCCACTAAGAACAGAGCCAAAGCAGACTGCTGGTGTAACTCATCTTTTTTTAATACAAATCCAGATGACTTTTCATTTTCCCTTCACTCACCAAGTTTTCTGTCAGCCAGCATGGTTTCTGCAGTTGCTTGGTGTGGCTGCTGAAACTGGAGTGACTAGGAGCAAGCCTTTCCCATTTTCTAATTTACAGACGATATCCCTTTGAACACATGAACTCCAGCAGGAGAAGCCCAAGAAGTGCTTTTTGTGAAAGAGCCTTCACTGTTGAATTCACAGTTTCCTGCTCAGCCTCAGCCCTCACCAGTTGTGATTCCAGGAGCTGGGAAAAGAACATGACCCCAGGAGAAGAGGAGGGCAAAGTCCACTGCCTTTTCCACTACAATCAGAGTGAAAGGCAAGAGATGAAACAAACTTTGCTTCACCAAGTGTGTAGCTCAGATAAAAACTCTCCCCAGGAGACTGAAAGCAGCAGTATACAGTGCTCAGTGAAACTTAAAAGGTTTTCTTGTACAGCTTGACTGTTTTACTATCGTGCAGCCAAATTTTAAGTATCTCTTGAGCATAGAGAATAGGCTGGATAGTGCATGCACAGAATCCTACCTCTGTAAGGGCTTCTATCTTCTGTTGCAAAAGGAAACATCACAGTAATATCCTTGCATGTCTGGGTTTCAAATTTCAGACATAGCCACTTTTCAGAAAAAGATAAGTAAAAAAAAAAAATTTTAACTCCTCTCTCTCCCACTACCTACCCGTAAAAGAATTCGCTTGGAGCTTTGTGAAAATCATCATGCTTTTACATTTGTTCTAGTCATTCACTCCTAGGGAATAGAACACTTTATCACAGGTCAGACCCCATTTTTTCTGGAGTTCATGCTCTGTCTGCCATAACTGCCAATGACTGGGTCAAAATGCTGTGTATTGGCTGTTCACAGAAGTCAGAGTATTCTCTTCCTGCCTTTTGAAGGCTTTTTAAGCAGCCTGAACATTAGCCTTGTGACATCTGAGCCTTGTGATATGTTATTTTAACAAATGTTTTTCAAGGGCTTTAAATTCCTCAGGGCTGTACATCCCATCTGCAGTCACACATCTTCTCTTTACAACCTGACCTCTGTTCCCATTTCTGCCTGCTGGTTGCCACACCCTGCAGCAACTGGAAGTCACTGGCCCCTCTCTTTGTGCCCATCCAACAAGCTGATACCATTAAATAAACCCTCAACGTTTCAGCCCATGCAAGCTGGATTAACACAAGCCCACTACTTGTGTCAAGTCCCATGCACAGGGGAGTTCCTGTGAGCAGAGCTGATCCTGCAGCCTGGCCAGCTGCCCTGAGAAGGGGAGGAGAAGGGGGGAACCCAGGGTTTGATGTCCCTTGGTCAGCCTCCTGCTCCTCCCACACGCTCCAGGGAGGGGTGCCTGACGTAGAGTCTCTGCTCAAACACCTAGCATACGTGGGCTTGTGTAGGGGAGGCTAAATAACAAATTATGCCTTCTCTGGTTTCATTTTTGCTAGTATCCTTTCACATGGAAACTAAAGAGGACTGCAGATTGTGGTCAAATAGCAGCAAAGCCTGCCCTTTTATGAGTGCCAATCCCTCCCTGTGCAGTCCTCTCAGTTTTCCTTATCTAAATCCTCTCTGTAACTTTTCAGTGCCCAGCCCAGTCCCCACTACAATTTTTCATACCCTACAGAGCAATTATAACTTCTAATAATTACAGCTGTGTGAGTAATTTTCCCCTAAGGCAGGCAGAAAGCAAGGATGGCAGCTCACCAGCAATCTGTGTGAAAGAATTCTGTATACTGTGCAAAACACATTAGTAAGTTCAGGGTTACACCTGGGAGAGAAATTTGTTTTCTGTTGGAGAACACTTTCATCCTTACAACATGCGCAGAATGCAAGATGATTTATATCTGTGGTAGATCCAAATATTTGCAAATACAGACACATTCATATTCATATCCCTACAAATATTCTTAGTTCACCTTCCATCAAACCAATACAATGGAAGTAAAATAATGCACATACCCATATAATGGGTAAATATAATGTACAAAAGCTCCACAGGGGCTGACTGTGGTATCTCAATTCTCTTCAAGGCTGGGTGTGCACAGTTTTGGGGATGTTCTCCCCAGAGAGCTCCATTTCAATGCAGTAACTCTTTGTGTACACAAGAGATATTATTCAACACACAAAAACTGAATGTTGATCCCGTTCACGCACAGCACGTAGACCCTGTTAACTCTGTGCAGAAGCAGTGTGGACAGGAAGTGCAAGCAAAAACAAGTCCATGCACAGAGATTGAGAGATGATAGATCCTGTTTATGCAGTGTCAGAGTCATTCTCTTTGAGGATGTCTGCCACTTTGCCAGTTGTTTTTAGAGCTACTCTTGTGTTTTAGGTCTTAAATCTAAAGTAATTGGTAAAGCCTATAAAAAGACAAAATTAAATATGTCCTTCACAATACAGATGAAAATGAAGCTGTGCCTAGCAGGGCAAGTTTTATTTTCTGCAAATGCTGCATGGACAGGTCATATAGCAGTCATTTGAGATAATATGAAGGTACCTTCTTCTATTGAGGCTATAGAGCAAATTGGGTTTCTATATCCTGAAAATCTGTGCCACTTATTTCATGCTGTATATTATTGTATTTGGCATAATATTGCCCTGAAATGGGCAGTTAATTACACAACTTCCTGTTTTAAATTCCACAGTAACTCTTGTCCTACCAAAAGTGGATTGCTTTTAGTGGAATTCTGCCCCTTTTTGGTGGTGTGTTGTTGTGTATGTTCCATTCCCATCCTTGCTACTCATGTTCTGCATCAAGAGACTACAAGCTCATGGGGTGAAATTCAGCCTGTGATAAAGCAAGTGGCAGGCCTCCCAGGCATCCAGGAAAGCTGTGTCCCCACCAGGGCTGCTGCATTCCCACCACACACTTCTGCTAATGAAGCAGCGCAACTAATTGCACTGGAAGGGAAACCCTAAAACAGTCACATCGTTTTTCCTCAAAGCAAATAGGCCTGGTTACATCCTTTGATTCTCACAGCCTCTCCTGCACTTTTAACCTCTGGCTGTAGTCATGCAACATCCATCAGGAGATGCCTCCCCCAGGACAACACTGGAGCAGCTAACAACCCTCTACTCAACCACTGCCTAAACTCACAACAGGTGAAGAGAAACCCTACTGTGGAATATGTGAAGGATGCAGGTCTGACAGCACAAACTTCACTGTCACCTTTTTTTTGTTGTTGTTCCTGTCTGCTTTTATGCTGGATAGTTCTCTTTTCACATGGGGGTAATGCCTGTGGGCATAATCTGACAGGCTTGGAAATTCAAAATATGCCTCCAATAAATTTTCTGCAGGGTTCATGTTCTTTGTTTTCCTGATTGGTTTAATGTGCTTTTGTTGTGAATTTCAAATGCTTTTTGTAGGAAGCACAGTAGGTACCATGCATAAGACTAAAGGCAGATGGATTTCTTAGTGAAATATTACAAATACAAATGTGAAAAGCACATGTATGTATGCATATATAGACACATATTTATATGGTACAAGATAGACTATTCTATTTATCATAGAAACCTAATACAATAAGATTGTAAGTGTAGATCATTTACAAGCATAAACACATTGTGTGCTTAAAAATTTTTACTTACATACTTTGTCCTTTCCTCTGGAAAATACTGTTTGAAAAATTCCCTGCCACTGTAAAACATCTGCTTCAAAGCTTTTTCACAAGCAGATTTTTGTAGCTTTATTATGTTAAACATAAAAAATAATGATACCTTCTTTTTTAAGGCTTTCTTTTTCCCAGAAAACAGAAGGAAAAAGGAAGGGGTATTATTATCTTTCCAATTAAAACATTTTATGCTCTATATTTGAAATACTCTACCTCATAGGAGCTCCTCTCCTTCATAACTGATACTGCTAGTCAGACAAGGTATCTTCTGCATGACAGAATTGAAAATTGCTCTAGCAAGATCCCTTAGTGGAAGGAATATGCTGTGAAACCTTAAGATATGAAATAGAAGTAAGACCAGAAGGGAAATGTTTAGCAGTCAATACAGCAATTATAAAGAAAGAGTTTGAGGAATGTCTCATAAACATCAGTACTCCAGAAAGTGTGGCAACCCATCCTAAGAAGTAGTTGTCTCAGGGACAGCACCAGAAAATGTGGCCGTGCCTTCAGGCGTTCATTTGCCTAGTTTTGGGTCAATAAAATACTGTAAGCATCGTTCAAGGACCACCATCTCTCTTTGTTACAACACTTGACCAAAAAAATACTCAGATTTGAAGAGAAAACACCACTGAGGATCTTGAGGGCTGCTCAACACACACTCTACACAGTGTGGGAACAGCTGCTCTAAGGCAACCAAACACTCAGCTGCCACAGTATTTGATTCACCTGCTACCTGAATACTGTGAAAAGTAAAATAAAGCCTCCCTAAGGGCTGTTCCCCCTGGAGACCCACAGTTATTTTACTTACTACAGGCTATGGGCAATTATGTGGGAGTATTAGAGATAATAAACCCACAGTGCCTATCTCTCCTACTGCAAGCACAGCAGTATTATAAGTGGCATTTGAGAGGGGAAAAGCCACCATACCACCACCCATTTGTGTGGGAAAGGAGCTGCCAAGGGCTGGTCATTACTAGACAAAATTTGATGTATTTACAGTGAAGCCTTCACCATACTCATTCCGGTATAAACAGATCAAAGCAAAGGGTATTATTATATATTTGTGTAGCCCCGACAGTGTGTTAGGCACTTGATTTGCCGTCTGAGGCTGTTCCCTTTGCTGTGATATTTCAGGCAGGATTTCCCATTCATCACACTGATCCCACTATGGGGCTGGAGCACAAGGTCAGCTATCATTGGCTCTGTCAGGCTCAAAGGCTGCAGTGCTCTGGTAATTAAAGCTGTTAGATGGGAGGGCCTCTTTTCCTGCTATTTGATGTAGGGTAGGTGCAGATTAAAGATTTATGGTTTTAATTCAAATACACGACTTGTCTTGGCAACTTAATTGTGTTTGCAGAGAAGTTCTGGACCCTTTCCCTTGCCAAGTCATTACAGAAAGGCCTCACATCTTGGATCTACCAGGAAGCTGTTCGGATTAAAGAAATAACCAAAGAGACTCAGCATTAGTGCTGATAGAAGCAATAAATGTTTGCTTGTCCTTCTGCTTGTAGTAAATATGTTGCTTTAAATAGTACACTTAATACTTTGAGACTGAAGTAGGTATATGTTTTCCTTTCTTTCCTGTGTCTGTATTCATCTCTCTAATCAGAATTTTCTTTTTATAGCACCCCTTATTAAAATCAGTTACTAGTAAAGTGAACAGCTAGACAGAACAGGATTCTAAAACTAGATAACCGTTTCTTTAATAAAAATGTGATTATAAATGACAAAGTATGGTTTGATTCTGTGAGCAAAATTGCTTCTACAGTTGTTTTATTAGATAAAGTCATTGCAACACATTGATAAATATGTTTATCAAAAATATATTCCTTGTACTCATCTACTAAGTAGTAAACACCAGGACCACGTAGAAATTTCCCTAAAAGTCAGAAATCACTCAAGACACCCAGCCAGTGCGTGCAGCTTGGTGTGTAGTGTTTGAGTTCACACAGATTGCTTTGATCATCATCCTTGGCTCCTGGCAGCAGCTGCCAACAGATACAGGCTACTGCACTCTGCACGTTTCTGCCAGCAGATCATGGAATAAATCCCAATAGATGAGGTAGGGAATCCCTTGGCACAGAAGCACCTCTCTTCTACGTCTGTTTCTGGGAGAGGTGATAGATGGACAGATGGCTGGAGACAACACACCTTGTCCATTGTTTGATTCACTTGTTTCTGCAGTGGATCTGGGGCCTCACTCCAGCTCTGTTTGGAGTAACTCTTCGTGCAAACTAGCCCTTTAAAACCAAGGTAACTCAGCTTGTTGAATTTTTTTTTTTAAGAGAGCATCCTAAAAAAGGCTAGGCTTCTCCATTTATGCGGCTGTCATTACAGAGCATCTGAGGATTTGACAAGCATTGCTGCAATTTTCCTGATAAAAAGAGCTGAAACACAGACTTAAAGACCAGCATTGAAAAAGGCATTTCAGCCCCCAAAGTGGCAGATAGTTTCCTGGTGATCCAGAAGTCTCTGGCCAGGCATTTTTCTCAAGCATAGGTGAGTATCTTCAAGCTCATAAAAGCCTTCAGAATGTTGCTATCCAGAGTCCTGTGGGAAGCAGAACAAGAAATTTAATCCCAATTTCGTGAGTTGCCAATATCCAGCATTTTCTCCACATACACACACTGCCAGCAAGGTGCAGCTCGGGGCACAGGGTGCACTCCCTTCCTTGCAGGTGGTCTCCAAAAGGAAAAGCAGAGGCAGCAAGGTGATGCACATGCTGCTGAGAGGAAGCACAAATGAGGGATCCAGAGAGGAGAGGAAATGTCACCTCCCCAGGACCCCCAGCTCCCACCGCATTTGGGCAGTGGTGCTTCACCTCTGATCCCAGCAGGCCAGTGCCTGTGGTAAACATTTAAGCAGCATGGAGGAAGGCCAGGCAACACATGCAGGCAGCTGGAAAAGCTGAGAGCAACTGGACTTACTCTGGGGACGAGGGTTGTTTGTCAGGGTTTCCTTTGGGCAGTTTTTCCAGCAAGCACCATGACTGTGCAGCCTGAGCCTGGTCTTGAGTTCTTGGCTGAGGCCCCGTCCCGCGGCCGTCTCCCACTCCACGAGGCCTTCCCTAAGCCGCTCCCACCCACCCCAGGGCAACCTGCACCCCAGGCAGAGCTGAGCCACAAGAATCCTTGGCACCAACACCCAAAGGCCACCAGGCAGACTGGTGGATGCCCTCATAAGGGTTAGCAGAAGCTGCAAGGGCAGAAATGTTATTTGTTGGAGTGGGACTGTGCACCCCAGCAGAAGAAAGACGTGCCCTCTTTCTTGCCAAATCTGTGAATAATTCTCTCTTGTAGCCTCTGCAACAGATGCACCTCATCACTTTTAGCAGATGGTGGTCCAAACTTCTCCATACATATCTAGATTCAGGCTGTGTATTGATGGAACAAGGCGGGGGGTTTCAATAAAGAAGTGGTTTTACCTCAAGGCCAAGCACATACCCAACAGGTTGCCATGTCACCTCCGCAGGATGCAGCCTGAGGAGAAGATTTATTCACTTTTTGCAAAAAAAAAGGGCAGGTCTTTATTAAGAGGCCTACCAGCTCAATGTAATCTGGGTCAAGGCCATCCAGCAGTGTTTACATCAGAAAAAAACACTGGATCTACTTTTGTGGGTTTTTTTTAACCTCATCACTTCCTTTTAATTTGTACACCCATAGATCTTACATCCTAGCTGGGTCCAGAACCCAACTTTCTTCTTTCTGCATTTGCTTAGTATTCCTAACAATCTGGCAGCACACACTGATTGTACACACATGGTTGCAGGATATGACTTTTTAAAGCAGGGAGCTTTACAGCCCTCGGTTTTAGTGTGTATTTACTGCAATTTAACAGCAGAGCAGAGATGCTTATGTCACCACGTGCCAATGCTTCTGCTTCGGAGAGCACTGCAGAAACAAGTGAGAGCCATCCAAGAAAAGATTTGGCCTGTGTGTTTAAAAGGGACTCCAATTCCTTTAATGAGACAGCACTGACAGAACAAGAAGCACATTACCAGAGTAAAGGGGAGAAATGTCTGTAGGAGATTAAAATTTTTATGGGTTTGAAAGTTTTCTCATTAGAGGGATTTGTGCTTTCTGCAGCAGGAAAGGAGGACTGGGAAGGCAACTTTTCAGCACCTCTGAAAACCTGAACAATTTTTCTTTAAATACCTGAAAGTAGATTTAGGAGCTTAACACTAGCCATTGAGATTTGTAGATGCTGGCCAGTAATAATGACAGATTTTCCCAACTGAATCTTAAATCTATCTCCCTTTGTTATAACCTCATAAAATGACAAGCATGACAGATAGTCCTTTAGCACATCCCTTTGTGTTTCTGTAGTCAGTTGTCATCTATCTGTTATTCTCCACATCATTTATTGTATGTGTATCCCTCTCCTGAGCTCCAGAGGTCCCAGACAATTCTAGCTCCACAGATGTGTGATTTTGGCAGGATGTCTCAGCTGCTGTTCCTCAGAAATAATCCTGCCCTGGCACAGCAATGAAATGGTGTAGCAGATCCTTTCTAATTAGCTGTGAATGTTGAAGGAAGAAGCCCTTCCACGGTGTTGCCATTGCAGTGAAGGACTCTGCTCTCTGGAAGATGTCAGGTGAAAAAATCATACTGAATCAGATACAAATAATGCAGAGATATGTTTGGAAAGTGAATACAATTTCGGATTACTAATATGCATCTTGACTGCTCTTTAGCAGAGTACACTAATATGAATTCTGAGCTGCCATAACAAGGCTATTATCAACTTCAAACCTATTAATTTGAAGCTACCTCAGACTCACTGCACCATCCCTCTCTTCTTGTCTAAATAACTTTTCAAAAAGCATGGTATCACACTCTCTTTGTTTCATCTGCTTGGATCAAATACATGCCCAAAAGTGCCACAGCACATCAATAAACCTTCAAAGCTCTTTAGTTGAATAGTTTAACAATCAGAGTCCCTGGAGCCCTGTGACAGTAGCAAGCAGCAGAAAACCATGAGCTAAAGATGAGAACGTTTTTGACATTGTCACAGCATGTATCTTTACATATACCCTTGTATATCTTTCTGAATTTCCCACACACTCTGAATCAGGGCAGCCATCTGCATCTTGAAAGAATAGAAAATAATACACCAGAAGACAAAATGAAATAGTACAATAATACTGCTGTCAAGAATGTTTTTCTACCAGACTGTATCTAAATCAGGTCTGACTTTGTTTGTACGGACAGCTGATTTCTTTGTTGGAGATATGGCAATTCTCACATTATTGAGCACTATCATTTAAAATACAATTTTGATTAATATCAGTCAAAAATTAAATATTGAGATAGTTCAGTTCCTTCCTTCAAATCACCTGGGGAAGTCACAGACAGCATGTATAAACTCTTGGAATGGAAAATGATAAAATACCCCAGAGCATCATTATTCCTCACTACTTCCTGAAATCAGTTCCTCAAATCCTCCAAACTAAAAACCCTGTGGATTTATGATTTACTGAGAGGTCCATGGGTTTCTCAGACCGTTTACCCAGTTTTGTGAGGAAGTGAGGGATTAGAGGGAACTACACAAACAGGTCAGCCAAGGTTCATGTCTTGACTTAACTGTAAGTTGATGGTGACATTTTCCAGGTATTTATGGGGAGTTCATCTTGGGAGATGCTCATTTTATAGACACAATGTGGAAGTTTCTGAAGCAAGTATGGCCAGTGCCATGTGCATTCTTGCAGAGTAGCAAAACACTTCTGCCCCACCAGCTTTTTCAAAGATATCTGAAACATGGAGGAGGGACACTGTGCTCTGTAAGTTAGAGAAGATGAAGCTGAGATGTGCCCTTATCCCAGGTTCCCAAAGTGATGCAAGAAGGCAGTGAAAGTCTGTTTCTTTCCTCTCCACACCAGGAAACTGTGGAGATTCTTGCTAGCAGGAGGTGGGCTACACCTCTGTAGAGTCAGCCCTGAGGCAGGGAAGCCCAGAGCCTTAACACTTTTGATAAGGGAGGTCTGTGTCTTCAATGCTGGTACAGTTCCTTATAAAGACCTGGAAAGCATTAATAATGTCTTCTGCTGCCAGACAGTGTCAGAGTAAATATTAAGGTTTCTATCAGCAGCAGTGCAGGTAAGTACATTTGCCTACATGCAAATGGTATGCTTGCAACTGTAAACCTTTTGCTATTCTTTAAAAGGCCAAATGGTCAGTTTACGCAATTATCTACTTGCTCCTAATAAAAAGCCAGAAGTGTGCGTGTTGGTTTAAAAGTAGTTTTTAAAAAGATCAGGCCTGTGCCTTCCAGTCCAGATTGGACATAACACAGCAAAAGGGATGGTAATAACCCAGTTGTGAGTGAGGGCTGGGGAGGTGAGGACTAGAAGAGTGAGAGATCACTCAAGACCCTTTTAGCATATACTGGTTTCCATTCTCAGGAGTCATTTTGAGTAGATGTTTAAATGAAGAGATTTTAAGCAGGACAGTGCTATGTGGGCATGAATTAGCTCACCATTAGTTGGAAAATTATTGTCACAGTTGTAGCAGATGCTGGATTTCAGTGCATTCAGATATAATATTCTTTGAAAGATAGGATCAGTTTTCCTTTGATGAACACGTTATTGGTGCTTACTACAGCTGTTCATAAGTGTTTCCAAAAACACTCATGCCAGCCCTCACTTTGCTATCATTCTCTTTCACAGTGTTGAGAAAAATCATGCAGGCAGATTTTCAGATTATCATTGCTCTATTTCTCTGTAGTCTGCACCCACAGAGGATGTGCCTCTCTCAGCTGTTGGGTAACAGTAAGTTCTTTGAGGAAATCTCACAGATATTTGGTATACCTGGGAGCACTATGGGATGCAGACTCAGCTGACCCTGGAGGTTTTACTCTTCAATACATAGAAAGATACAGTCCTCCAGATTCCTGTGATTTTTATTGCAATATCTATAGGTATACCTCTGTAATCTAAATGTAAACTCTGTTGAGTGAGTGATGCTGAAAGGAATCCATTCTTGTTTATCTGTTAAAACAAGGAAGATTTTGTACTGATGTGAGCCCAGGAATGTCCTACAGTTGGCGATACTCAAAGTGACAGCAAAGCACAGAGTTTACTATTCAGCACAGGGAGCACCAGTATACAAAGGAGGAAATGCTACTGTCTAACAATTATAGGTTAGCTCTTCTCAGTTGGACATGCCTGCAGCAATACTATATTCTCTCTCTCTTTCAAAGAACTTTTAATTTTCTTTTTCCTTTTCACATGTGTCTGGCAATTTTATAACTTTGAGAAAAGGAGCAAAATGGTTTTATTTTAATAAGTGTCTGGAGAGTTATTGAATTATTCTGACCATAACCTGCTGCTGCATTGTTGTGCAAGAACAAAATTTTAAAATGTGGATGTTAGCACTGGGGTGCTCAAATCCTCAGTCAGGGCAACAGCATTTCAGAAAAGAAAAGATCTATTAAAAAAAAAGTGATTTGTACAAGCATGACATTGTCTTAAGTTACAGTATCTGTTTAATTGAATCAGTTCAGTTGAAACCTTTTGAAGTCTGGAAATGACTATCATAAATTCTTCACTGTAGTTAGGACAGTATAGCCATAACAGGTTTTGGAAACCTTTCCTAGTCCTCCTGTTATCTTCCTTTCTCCTTTTGGGTCAAAAACCAAAAGGCAGAAACAGTATCATTGAATTTTTTTTTTTCCAATGACTACACTGCAAAAGAGAGATGTCTCTAGCCAGAATAAACTGCAGTGCCAGTGTGAAATTCTGTTACCCACCTAGATAGTCAGCTCTTTGCAAAGGCTGTGGCTGTAAAATGCAAAAGGTGTGCTTGCCTTTCACACACCAAGATGCTATACTTCATTTTCCTGTACAGTACTTCTTCCCAACTTCTTTTCTGCATATACTCAGCATCAAAAAGCCCTTAACAGTTTGCAGAAACGGAGTGCAGGAACTCAATGCACTGTGCTTCCAAGAGAACACAGGGTTGTCTCATTCCCCAATCCTGTCTGTTTCAGCGTATGCTCCAATTCTAAGACATAAGGTCTACCAAAAGAGAATAAGGTGGAAATCTCAGAGAGCTGCTCAGAGAGCTCAGAGAGCTACTAACTACAGTGTTGTGTCTCTGAGGAGGGTGGAAATGTTCAAGGACTCAGTCAGAAATGGATCCTGCCCATCAACACAAGGACCATGTACTGTGGGATACTGTGCCAGTGACATGTGGGAATTTCTTGGCCGGCTTTGTTTGTACTGCTGTCTCCAGGTAAAGAGATCTGCACCTGGGATCCACCAGGGGGTCTGATTGAAGGGTGCTTATCTTTAAAATCAATGGAAATCTGGAAAGTACAATCAATGGAGTCTTAAATGCTGTCATCTTGTCTTGAGCAGTGTGTCTAAACTGAACCAGGATCATTTTAACTTCTGTAAATTCAGAAATATGCCTTGCTAGGAGTATCTGGAGGTTTTGTATCTAATGAGCCATAAGGAAGACATTTCTAGCCTTAATCATGGTGGAGAAGCAATAAGAAAAACAATTTAATAACAGAGATTCTCTGCATCCTATAGATCTTCTGGACCCAAACAAATGGTGCTGAGGCTTAATTACCTTCTCACCTGAAGTTTGTCAGGGTTCAGATGGGTGGATTTGAGGCAAAGCATTTACAAAAGAGCTTTGCTGGTCCACACAAGGGGCATTTGCCAAAAGGATTATTGGAGATATATATATTCACCTGCCTGGGGGTAAGGAAATATTGTGAACTTAAATACTCTCTTTCTGGTTGGGCTTCTGCAAGGGTCAGCTTGCAAAGCTAATGCCTTCAGTTTTTCAAACCTTTTGTCATTATAATGAAATCTAGTTTCAAGAGGAGATTCAAATGGTTGACGATTTTTTTAAAATGGGTTTATCTGGGAAAAGTATGCTTTCATTTTAGTTATGGCAGGAAATACTTTTTTCTACATGAGCTTCTGGCTCTGTGGGCTACGACTCTCTGGGCTGAGCATAAGCAAGGATCTTTTGTTACTTTTAAACTGTCAGGAGTTCCTCCCATCTGGCAATCAGTAAAGTGCAGAACAAAGGGGTGTTTCCAACAAACGCCAGATTAAGCAAAAGCTTTTAGGTTTCTGACCAACTTTGAGCCTGCATAATAAAGCAAAAGGAATGGATGAAAAAAAAATAAACATGTGAAGAGCTGTGCTGCATAAACACTTTGTTGTTGATGTGCATTCCACTGCTGGAGTTAGGGCTATTTTAACTTTTTCTGATGCAATTAAAATTTAATATCCAGGCTTCATGTGCCAGCTGATAAATGATAGGGGACAAATTAAAGCCAATTTTGTTTGTTTGAAACAGCACTGTATCAGGAGTCTGTCAATTAGTTGCCAGTAGAGAACATAGTCATTATATGAGTACCTTTTGGCTATAAAAATTGTCCAGATAGTCTATAAGAAATCTGGGTTTAGAGAATTGGTGGTAGGAGGCTGATTTCAAAGTTCATTAGGCTGAAACTTGGCAGACCAATTCTCAGACCAGATGTGCACCTTTTATTTAAAAAAAAAAAAAATTGTATTAATCTTTTCAAGCACCTTTGATCTACAACTTGGCAAATAGTTCACAGTTTTCGAAGTTTCATGTGGATGCTTTTATTCCAAACTTTAGGTTAACAATGGTTTCCTTGAAAAAAAGAACCACTACCACCACAAAAAAAAAGACTCTATCATAGGCAAAGCCTTCAAGATAGCTGTACTGGACTCCTAAATGTTCCCCCTTCCCCCTCCTCAAATATTGCTTACAAATGGCAGATAACAAAAATGTATTAACGTGCCTAGTAGACTTGTTGCCATGTTTCAGTGCCAAATTAAAACCACGCCACCCAATAACAAACCTTGACCTGCAGTGTAATTGCTCCATTTTTCATGGTTTCCTTCTCTGTCCTAGCCATTTCAAATTGCACTGACCTGCCACCCACTATTTCAGACAAGTTACCAGCCAGGAGTCCAGCTTTTAAATGAAACAGAGTTTTAACTTCAAAATGGCATGAGGAATTTAACTGCTTCAAGATGTACCATGTATTGCTAACCAGAGCCTGGAGTGCTACCTAATACATGACATCCCCATGGAAATGCCAGCAAATGCTACTGCAGTACAGAAATAGCAGAAGCTGACTATAGTAAGAGGGGGAATGAAGCTGGGGGGGGGGAAGATTAGAGATGTTCTACTGGTGAGCTTCAATGCTGAGAGTTTTCCAAACAGGTCTGCAAATACAGCTAGATTTTTACTGAATCATGTCAGATACCCATAGGATTTTGAAGACTGAACAGTATAATTGTCAACACAAAGTAAAAAGGTGCTGGATAATTAAAATCTAGTTTTATTGGACAGCTAGTCTTTTAAAGCAGCAGTGAGTAAGCCTCAGCAGAGACAAAATTTCATGCCACCTTCTGAAACCACAGATTTTCTACAGTCCTTGTGATAGTTTTGGAAATCCCTCTTTGTGCTGAGACCTGGATAAAAGAAGAGGTGCTGCAAACATTCTCCAGAGGATCCTAGCTCCTTCAGATACACAACTGTCCAATTTTTAGTTCCAGTAGTGCTTAGGATATTCTCACCCATGTCAGGATACCTTGAAAATACAATGTTTTTCCATCCTCTGCAGGCATCTTGGGGCAAAGATTTGTGCCATAGAAGCCATCTGGGCATCCTAGGCACAAGAATATTTAACTCCATCATGTACGAGAAACAAGGAGAGCCTGTGGCAGAGGAAAATGCTGGCTGGCCCCAAATACTCTCTAATGCAGACACAGCACATGCTTAGACAGGTTTAGTGCAGACCAAAAATATGGTCTGGCCTTAACAGCAAACCAGCAGTGCCACTCTGGCCAGCCCAAGCATCTTGGGTTGCAATATATAACCAAAAGCATGTATTCTATTCCCAATCTGTTGAAACCAGTTGAAGAGGTGTTTTTTTCTTTTAACTCCAGGGGGGAGAGGGTAAGTGTCAACTGTTAATTGGCAGCTGTTAAAACCAGGTGGGGCAGTGTTTCTTTATCTCTTCCACCACCCATCCTCCCTCCAGGGGATATCTGCAGTTAATGGGCCACCAAGGCTCACTGCATGACTGGTAAAATTACATCATCCCATGGGGAGATGCTCCACCCAGGGAGAGGAGACAAGCTTTCCTACCTGGATAAAACTTGGGATTCAGAACAACAGGACAGTCTGTTTGCACTGGATTCCCAGAGGAAGACCAGACCCATCTCACCACCACTGGACCCTTCTACAGGATCATCTCTGCTCCAACAGAACCACATCTGTGACTCCAGGAGGACTCAGTTGGACTCCTACCAATGCCCTGACCAATAGAGTGTCAGGTCATGTTCTGACTTTGTCAGTGTTTTTCTAGGATTTTTTGTTTGTTTGTTTTCTTCGCTTGGTTTTTAGTGGGTTTTTTTTGTTTGTTTTTTGGGGTTTTTTGGGGGTTTTTTTGTTTGTTTGTTTGTTTGTGTTTGGGTTTTTTTTGTTGTTTTTTACTACTGCATTTGTATTTTTAATATTCTTGGTTAAGAACTATTATTCCTATTCCCATATCTTTGCCTGAAAGCCCCTAAATGCAAAATTATAATAATTCAGAGGGAGAGGGTTTACATTCTCCATTCCAAGAGAAGCTCCACCCTTCCCTGGCAGACACCTGTCTTTCCAATCCAAGGAAGGCTGCTGCCCTGCCTCAGAAGAGGATGTGTGACTGTGGGATGCTAAGGATTCTCTTTAATTCAGACTGCCTGGGCTGGGAGGCTGAGCTCATGTGGCCTCATCAGAGTTCTTAGGGCCTCCTCAGAGCTGGTGGTGGCATGAGAATGGACATTGGCTCTCTGAGCAGTGCAGCTCTCTCGGTTCTTGTGCTATCCTAAGGTAGAACACCATCATTTGTGAGGAAAGGCACCTGTTACTCCTAGCTGAGGTCTGTTTGGCTGAGCCAGAGACTCTTGACTTCAAAGAGGGGCCAGGTTTCTGCATGTCAGGCTCCTCATCATTGTTTCGTGATTAACAGTGTTAATAAGGCAGGTGTTTTAAACTGCCTGGTCAGTGTTTTGTCCCTGGAGAGGTGTAATCCAGTGGAGTGGGAGAAGGATGTTCATGTAGTAAATCTTTTACTATTTAAATAGGAAACATTTTTTATGGGGGATATGAGCAGCGTTTAAAAACTGCAGAGCTAAACACTCCAGGGATCAGATGTAAATGAAGGTTAAGCCTCATGAAGGCTTCTACCTTGGCTTTTTATTGGAATTTCTACAGTGACAGAGGCCTTTATGTTTTATAACCTTGACCATATGGTTATGTGGCCTGGGAGATGAGGGTTTGGTGAAGGGCAAGACAAAGCAAGGTGGGAAGGAAGTTTGGTGTTCTTGCTGCAGTGGAACACATTCAGCTTTCCTGTTCTGTAGGTGTGTCCTAGACTACAGCACATGGCTACCAATTCCACAGGAATTTATGGGGAAATCACATGGGCATCGTTAAATCATTTAGTCTAAACTTTGAAGGTGAAAAGTAATCAGCTGATTAAGGACAACCTGAAGCTACTTGATAACTGAGGAGCTGGAATTGCCTTTCATTACCAAGCTAGAACAGCCTCTATCTCCTGAGTGCAGGGAAAAGGTAAGTGGGGAATTTTTCTGGTTTTCTGGGGTTTTTTCAATAGGGCAGCTGCTTATGTTCTTCTCATTATACAAGACACAGCTGCACAAAACAAGAGGTTCAAGACCTTCTGCAAAGAGCTCTATTAGTTCTGAGCTGAAATTGAACCATGCTAATTTTAAAGCATTGCAGTATAGCCATTTTATTTCCTCCAGCTGTGGGTCTTGAATTTTAGCTAGAAAGAGGGGACAGAAAGACATGGTGAAAGAAGAACTGGAAAAAAAATATAACATACTAGAATTATAAGCATTTTTTAAAGTATTGTACTGCCTCCCCCTGGAAATGGGCACAATCCTTCGTGTACTCTTAATATTTAGGATTCACAATTCAAGAGTTCCTTTTCCACATGAGAAACTTATTAGTGTGTCAGAAAATGTAGAGAGTGTCTAGAGTATCCTTACAGACTGCATGAAGTAAGTCCTGCTATTCCAGTTCTTTTCATCATAGGCATCAGTGGGAAACCTTTACAAAGACACAAAAGGGATTTGGGTACTTACCTCCTACCCAGTGCTTAAATCCCCTCCGTGCCAACGGAGATCCCTCCTTAGACAAATAACCAAAGAACTCTGAAGAATGTGAAGTTGGACTTATGATACTGGAAATTCTCAACAAAATCAAAGCACAAGTACTGAATTTAAAGTTCACCTCTGGATTCTCTCAAAAAGCCTCACTGCTAGAGGTTAGGAGGTTTCTTTAACAATCAGCCCAAAAATTAAGATAGGAAAAAACTCAAGGATTGATTGGCGGTGCCCATATGTTTGCTGTCATTTGATTTGGTGATATTTATAAAATGCTACAGAAACTGAGTATTCCTAAAGTATCAGTTCACGCATTGCAGGAAGTCAACATCATTTCATCCTACAGTGAAAAGAAAATGTTTCTGTTTCTTTACATCTGTAATGAGATGTGATGCATGCTGCACAAGCATTTAAAAGCTAAATGAACTTTGAGGACAAGCTTTGTATTTCTGCTTTTTACCGTCTAGAAAAAATAAATGCAGTTTAATGCATTGCACTTAAATGTTACTTGAGTTTTCACTCTGTTGTTTTTTGAAGCAGTGAGGGTATCTCAGTCACTGCACATTGTCAGTGTACAGCTTAGATAGCTCTAGGGAATTTGGAAATGAGTCATTATTAGCAGTGAAATTGTCAAATGGCTTTGTAAGTGGTAGTGCTTTGATTTTGCCAGGGCAGACACTTACTGTCTGTATGCTGACTGGAGAGTAAATACTTATATAGGGAATACTAATATGAATATGGCAAGCATTACTGAGTAACTTCTGGAAGTCACAGAAGGGTGGGCCTCTCTAAAAAGGAGGAGAGTTAATTGCCTCGCCTTTTAGAAGCCAGAGCTATAGTATTTCTCTCTGACCTGCAGATTTCTGCCAGTCTGTCTACAATACTGCAATGCCAAACCACTAGCAGCTCATTATATTCCTACCAGCAAAGTCTGATCTGGCAACTTGGTGCTTTAGTAGCCAATATTAACTTTTTATCCTAAGCAAAATTATTTGTAACAGGAGTGTTCCTGACACATTAGAAATTTCACTAAGAAGTTAAAATAAGTCCAAGAAAGTGGATTTTGGCTGTCATTTGACAAAGCACACACATGCATATGTCCTTTCAAATGAGCAAATGTCATCACTTTCAAAGGACAAACATGTCTTCTCCTCATTAGCATTTAGATTACCACCTGATTACAGTTGGGTTTTGTCCCAAGTGTTGTAAAACTGCTTGAGCGTCTGCCCTAAAATCTTCTGCCGTGGAGAGGTCCTGGACAGTAAACCCCATGATTTGTGCTGTGTGAAAACTGTGAGAATGCCTGGATCCACTCCTTCCTCTGGAGACTGACTGAGTTGTGCAGTGCACAGTCTCACAAAGGAAGATGAACATCACTAGCCTCCAACATGCCAGTGGATAACTTCAGGATCTGGTGCCAGCAACTGGATTACCCTTGGGAACAGCACACTTCTAAGAAAAGAAATAATTTGTAGAGACATTGCTATGTCTGTAGTACTTTGGCAGTACTAAAAAATTAGTACTACTAGTTTTTCTTGTAGTGAAAATTATTTTAAAAGAAATTTTATTTGGGTCTCCTGAGCCTTCTCAAAGACTTTAATGATCAGCTGGCCTCTGTGTTGTCCAGTTCCTGGGGTAGGGATATACCCCTTACTTAGTAAACTTGGTGGAACAGTAACAACTCCAACAGTACTATAGGAAAAAAAGGTTAAAAATTGTGATTATACAATTTGATCTGAATTCCAAGAAAAGAAGAACATCTCAGATGCTAGTAAAGAAACACTGAGTCCCGGAACTCAGTGCCCTGTATCCTTTATCTAGCCAAATTCCAACTTGCTGCCTTTTAAAATCTTCTGATCCTACCCCACCACATGTATTTTTGAACCTGGTATAAACAAATTTCAAATAATGTTGAGTTGTTTCATATTACGCCAAAATGCCCATGGAGAAAGGCCTCTGCAATGCACCTGCAGGCTGACAGTTGTCATTCCAGTCACAAAGCAATAGTTGTTTGAACTGTTTTTAAACTGAACTGTGAAAGTCCCTGAGTACTTGGTCTAGCAAAACACTACTGTGACAGTAGAATCCTTGCTCTTCATGAAGCTGAAGCAGTTCTCCTTCCTTTAGTAAAAACATGTAGGTAAAAGGGTCAACTATGTTCTTCAGGACACACAAGAGGGATCAGATTCATAAAATCATAGAAAAGTTTGTGTTGGAAGGGACCATAATGATCATTTTGTTTCAAACCCTCTGCCATGAGCAGGGGCACCTTCTAATAGACCAGGTTCCCCAGGGCCTGATTCAACCTCATTATGTATATCACATAAAAAAAAATTTAAAGCAGAAATGTTCCTTTATTTTGATTAGCCGTTCCACCTCAAAGTAAATTACATAATACAACCTTTGGGAAGAAAATAATTCCTGAGAATAAATGAAGGCCCAGCTTTCTAGACCATAGAAATCACACCGAGATCTGTTAAATTGCAAACCAGGCATTTAAGAAGTTCCTCAGAGGCTTCTGAAAGACAGAAGAGATTTGATTATCTTCAAGCAAAAGTTTTTAGGTTAAACAATAAGTAATATTAATAAGACTGTGATATATTATCTAAAATTAGGCACTTCTTATCTCACTTATTTCCTCTGGTTTTCATAAGTGCATCAAGTAAATACCTACTGGACAAGGAACAGATTGACATGACACAAATCACAAACAACACAGTTTCTTAAGAGGCTTTGTTAAGGGCAAGGAGAAGTTTTTGTTCTATTCATCGAAATGCATTTATGCAAGAGCTTGCTGGGTTATGTTAGCAACCTAAAGCTGTCCTTCCAAATCAGTTTGCTTCTGGATTTTAATCACTAAACGTAAATGAGCTATTCTAGTTACCAGCAGGGAAACAGTTGCCAATCATAGTAGAGAAGAAAGAAGACCAACTACAAGGCATGAAATTAAATTTTCCGGCTAGTAGCCAGTAATTGATACCATAATGTGACCTTTGCCTAAAAAAAGCCAATTTAGAGTTCTGTGGAACCACAACTAGGGCAGGACAGAGCCTGTGACCATCAGCACACTTGCTCAGCAAAGAAACTACTGACAGTACTTTCCACCTCCACTGCCATGTAGTTCTGTGTCTTTGTAACCTGCATGAAATGAGAGGCTAATCTGATGCAGACAGCATCCCAAGAGTATTTATACAGATCTAATTTAATAATTAGTTTATAATGTTGCAAAATAAGAGTACAGAAGTTTTGCATACAGATGACAAGAAACTGACTGTTTTCTTTGCTGCCAGGATTATGTGTGTGCCATTAAGCAATGATTTTTTTACCAACCTTATGGCTGAAAACCTGATTAAGAACCTGTTTCAGTAATGCTCATTATACCCCCTTCAGAAATCAAGCAAAGCTTCTCCCAGGAAGACTCTGTACACCCCTTTGCTGGGCTCTCAGTGACCCCATAGCAACAGAAGGAAGTGATTCTCACAAGATCCACCATCAGCCTCAAGCCCTGGCTCCTGAGTGAGGCTCACAGCTGGCCCAGCCATCCCAAGCAAAAGGACCAGGCATTGCTGGATGACAATTTACCTCAGCTGCACGTTCAGGCAGCCTCCAGAGGTGCCCTTATAACAATTTCCAGACAGAGAATCAAGTCACCAGACTCTCAAAATAAGCCCCTTATCTAAATGAATGAAACACAGAGGGATCAGTCTTATTCCACCCACTGAAGCCAACAAATGCTCCTTCCAAGAACTTCAGATGAGGACCAACAGTCATCTGCTACCAATGAAATCAAGAGACGTTTTGCCACCAACACCATGCTGCCCAGTTCAGGCTGCAAAACTGAGAACATACATAAGGGAGTTGTTGTAAAATGGCTTTCTTTCACACTTTGCAAAATGCAGCAGATGCTTAAAAAGGAGTCCTCATACCCATATTACTGAGGGATTTTCTCCAGCACACTTCCCCCCCCCCCTTAAAATTAATAGGAATACTTGTGTGTTTAAAAGTGAGCAGGAATTACCAAATTCTCTGGAAGAGACCCAGTCCCAGTTCACTGGAGCTTCTACACAGAGAGCACTGTAGTACTGAATATCAAACCTGCTGCTGACATTCCTACTGCTCTGCTGCAAGATTAGCAATGCATTCTCTTGTGCCTCTATAGTTTGAACCTTTGCACTGAATTAAAAACTATCAGGCCCAAGAAATGCTGAAAATGTTATCAGCTGGAAGAAACCAGATACATATCATTTAGAAATGCTTCTCCAACCCCAGTTGTTTCCCAGGTTATTTCTTCTTACAAATATGCATCCATAATCAGACATGAAATTCTAGCTATTTGATTAGAAATGCCTTCTATGCTTGGGCTTATTAGAATACAAAAGCAAGTGCAGAAACAGGAAGAGATTTTTTTTTTTTTTTAATCCCCACACAATTAGATTTAGCTCTCTCAGCCATGTCATTTTATGATTGCAGAAAACTGGAAAATTGTGGGTCTCTATTCAATTTAGATTGCAATCAGATATTAATTTTAGATTTCAATTAATATTATAATTTTGGTGGGGAAAAAAAGGGCACAATAGCAAAGAGAGGAATGAGCTACAAATCTCTCCATACGGAATGAAATTAAGGTCGATATTCAGAAAGGCAGGGATTAATAAAAACCCCGTGCTTCTCATTATGACCACTGAATTCCAGGGAAGAGCAATGAAGCAGGAGATGTCCTTTTCACTTTTGCTTAGACTGCTACAAAAAAAACTTTCTAGGTGTGTCTCATCTCACCTTCCTACAAATGACAGCAACGGCTATGATGTATTTCTCCAACATGCTGGTAGCACCAGCAAAGAAAAGCTGAGACTTGGCTGGCAGTCCTACTCTCATAGCCAGACCTCACTCTCAGCCTGCTGTCACTCAGTTATATGACTCTAGCAGAGAGGGCTCAAGTGTCTCTGTACCACACACAAAAGCTCGAATTTGCTGCTTTAGGAGAAGGTTGAAATTACTTCCTGGCACAGGATATGTGTGACATGTTCCCTTCCACTGCTGCACCCACCCACCCACCTGCACCCACACACACACTCACACACCCCAGTCCTTGTTTCCCTCCTGGCACAGAGCAAATCTTCTGCCACATCCCCTCTACTGGAGTGATCCATCTTCCCTTGCTAGGACAGGTCCCAGCACCTCTCCTGCAGCCTCTACTCAGGTGCCTTCTGCACCTACTCTTCTGGCCCAACCAGCTCTGCAATACCTCTTGGCTAAATAGCTAAATCCATGGAAAAGTGGCAACTGAGTCGTCAGCATGTAAAATCAAACAAGCTACTGCTTATGCTTGGCTTTCAGGTTGATTGTGGTCTTCTGCTTGTTCAAGAACTTCCAGTAGACTGGAAGCCAACTTATAGGGCTAATGGAAAATAGAAGTTTTGGGGGCCTGTGTACAAAGTAATAAACATTTTCCCTGCTTTTAACAGTCAAAGGGTCATAAAAAAAGATCTGTGAAACAAACTCAGGATATGTCTAGAATGAGAATTTTGTGCCAATAGTTGAAATTATAATGTGGGAAACATCCCAGGGACTAGACAGATGTTTAAAAGCACAGAATAGCTTTTAACTAATAGCTTAGTCTTATTAATGTGCTGTCCTGAAGCCAGAAACATCTGGGCATTATGGTCTGCTATTTGTCCTTGACTATCAATATTCAGTGTAGGTGAGGTAAAATACCCCCATTTTTAATAAAATAGCCAGCAGAGGTGATACCATGGCACTGCCTGCTGAGGCACTTTCTAGCATGGAGGCAGAGGCCAGGCATTGAGAGATGTAGGAATAGGGTAAAAAGCTAGCTTGCCATTTCTTCTAAGTGCAGCTAACAAGCAATTTGCAAATTCCCATATGGAGCTATTTTGAGAATGAGAAGTTCCTTTAACACAACAGTCTGTTCTGAGGGTGAAAAAGAAATGCACCTGTAATAACAAGGGATTTGTCCCATGAGAATCAGTAAAGAAAATATGTAAACAATCCAAGAATAGATAGATTTGATACACAAGTAAAATTATCTTTCACTAACCAATAGAATAATTAAAAAGAAAGCTATTCACCAATTAGAAGTTACCCTCGAGGTTTGTAAAAACTGTATAAAAGACAGCATGCTGCCATAATTAAGAGCCTTCTGAAAACTTGATACAGTGTCATTCTTTATGTTGTGACTGTCTCTATGACAAGGGAGACTGAGGCCACACTGTGCCTGGGAGCAGGGGTGGATGCCTGCATCAGAAAAATGGAGATCGTGCTTCAACACCAGCTCTGGTGAGGAGGCTGTTAGGGCAGCAATGTCCCACAGTGATAAAGCCTTCCCAAACGCAGGGTTTGTCTTCTGAACTCTGGACTGATAGAAGACCTGAGCACCAGCTCAGCACATGCCATGCTGCCCTGTGCTCACTCTGTCCATTTACTCTCTGTTTCAGAGTCACTTGCTAATGAAGGAAAAGGGAGTTGCTCCTTGGAGAGGTTTGGTTATAGGGACTAAAAATATGCTTTCTGCTTTCACCTCCTCTGCCAGCATTCCCTTCCATCCCTTGCCTGCTGGTTTGGGTTGTGGGAGGGGGTTTTTTTGTCAAGCCATGACATTTCAGTGCTAATCCCTATGAAGGATAAGAAGAGACAACTCATCTCCTGAATTTACTTATCATCAGTTAGATAGCTGCCTCATGAAAAGAAATTCAACAAATTAATTATTTCTGTCCTAATTAAGTCCTTTTTCAGTTGAGTTAAAGGCAGCACATCCTTGGTCAGACTTTGGTAGCCCTGACCTTTTCAAGGTGCCTTGTTGTGGAGATTGACAGCTAGCCCAGGGCAAAAAACTCTCTGCATAGTCAGGCTGGGACCTTCCCAGAGCAGCACAATGAGGATTTCAATAGCCAATCAATAAGACAGACATCAAAATCAACATTAAGGGCTCTCATAGGGAACATAATTAATTTTATGATAACATCTATGAACTAGGAGCAGAGTATCATTAAGGGATGACGTTGTGCTCAGAGATTTTGGTGAAAGCAATTATCTAGCTGTATGGAGGTTATTGTTCTGCCTACATCAAAAATTGAGGGAAATAAAATGTAAAAACAACAGAGTTCCTTTATAAGCAGCAATATAGGCTGTGTGTATCACAGCTCAATGCTTATATTTGTGTGACCATGTGAAGCTTGGTGTAAATTTTTTGAGATTTTCCTGCCTAGTGATTTGCATTTGGTTCACCGTTACAAGTCTATACTGAGCTAGGAGTTAGCATTTTTTTAACTACTCCATAAGGAGGGGTGATATTTCGTAAGTGTAAAAAATAGGCTTGATTTTTCTCATAGTTATGGCTGAAATTAATATTCTATACAAAATGCCACTGATGTCTGTATGTGTTTTATTATTTCTTTATAAGCATAATTGGGAATAAACATACACATTTTTGTACCCATGTAGTATTTTGTGAAATAAACAACACTTTTAACCTCAAAGAATGTTTTGATCTACACCAGCCAGGAAAAGTTTTATTTGGATAAAATCCAGATGTGGTTCTGGACTTCACAGCTGTCGCTGTTTCCTATAGCTGTCGCTATTTTCGCAAACCAAAATACCAGGTTTTAAATGATCTTACATACATAACAATATGCCTGGGTCAGGGTCAGAAATTCCTGAACTTATGGCTTCAGTTTAATCTTTTTTATGTCTCTCAGACAGAGACCAAAACAGAAAGAGGTGTAAGGGATTTTCTTCTTCTCAGGGTGGCAAGAGTCACAAACTTGAAAATTTTCCATGGTGTTTTTATTTTTGGATGAAATCTGGCAATACAGATTTTGAAACTTTGGCAAAATTAGGTCCTAGTCTCAGTTCAGATGTGAAGTCTAAACTCCAGTGACTTTACACAGACTGATCCTTTCCAGTCCTGTTTTAGTACATTACTCCATCCAATCACACAGACTTCTGTGATATTCATCAGTCCTCTCATTTTTCTCTTTAACCATCTATTTTCTTTTTTTAACTATCTATTTCAGCCATTTCAGAATACCATCTGAACCTGTTTTACTCTGAAACCTCAGGCAGGTTTTCTTTTCTCATTGTAGCATCATGGATTTTTTTTCTTTTATCTTATTGATGATAAGTCACCAATTTTTTTAATGATGTTTTTGTGTCATGGTGGCCCTCTTAATAATCTCTTTACTTGTTGATAGAAAAAGAATTGGCAGAAGGTATGATACCTCAGTTGAGGTTTTCTGATAAGAAACGGCCCAGTTCTGACCTGTGACATACCTGAGGGGGGAAAATGTGGAAACAACAGAATTGAAAAAGCATTTTACACTGTTAGAAAATAATAATAATAATAAAGCCTATATCTATACTTTTTAGGATTATAACTTGTTGCTTGTGTGTAACTTTTAGCAAGAAATAGAAATTATCCGAATATAGGCAGCAGATAGTCTTAAATTACTAGAGTACTGCAAGAAGCAAAATCTGCAGGGCACCATCTGTACCATTTCTATTGTTCGCCTGATGAGAATCTTAAAAGCAGCCTTTTTACAAAGAACTACTGTGCCGTCTTAATTACAAGTCTAGAAAAAAAGCCTAAGAAAATCTCTGGCAGCACCTACACTGACAGGAAATTCAAACCTCTTCAATCACATAAACCAACGGAGCTGCTGAAACTGAGCTCAATCGGAGCAGGACTTTGTTTTGATGTGTATGAGATGAGCCTGAGGCTGGAGGTGACTGTGTCAAATGAATGAAAGAGAAGGAGCAGGAGGAGGGCGAGGATGAATAGAGCACCAGAACACGTGGTTTTCTGGGAGTGTATGGTGGGTATTTCCATGCCCAGCTTGAAGACTCCCTACTCCGCCTGCAAACTTGCTAAAGCCGTTTGCCCTTGGGCATGATGCCAATCCCAAACAGACTAGCTGGGATTTTCCCTGCAGGAAATCAGCATTTCCTGATGCCTTTTGGGGCAGACCACGCTCACAGTGCTGGTTTGAATTCTTCTTTCCAGTCTGTGCCAGCTTTTTACGGAGACTGACACTGTCATTTTATTCCCTTTACACGTTTTCCCTCCTTGACACATGGTGCTCTTTCCCCTCAAACTGTAAGTCAACTGTACAAATTCTCTAGGACAATTTTTAAAACCTGCATATTTTTTTTACCTACTTGTATATTTATTGTTCCTGATCTCATTTGCATTCATGCATATACACACAGATTCATCAGTTTTAGAACTGCTATTAACATCGGCTTAAAGTGAATTCTGTTAGACCGACAAAACATAGCCCATTTTGATCTGCCAAGTTTAAATCAGTAATATCTATTCAACTGAAAGCAGTTACTGCAGGGTAACACAACAGGGTCGAAAAAAACCCGCTTACATATTGGATAAGCTAAGGTTACTTGGGATCGAGACACCTGGAAAATAAAAAGGTGCAGAAATCCAATTTGCCTTCCTGAGCAGAAGGGGAGGGGAAAAAAAAAAATAACCAAACCCAAAACCAACCACCAACACACCACGTAAACAGCTAACTTCCCCATCACTGTGCTCTTCAGTCCTTTGCTCACACTGAGGGATTTCACTCAGGTATTTTCTGAGTCTATTTAATTTTCTATAGCCATTGTTTTATTGATATTGCATTTGCATGCTCTGCTTTCTCTTCTAGTGGGTTATTCTTCACAGCTCAAACAAATAGCTGTAAGACTTTGTTTCTGAAATGACAAATCTCTTTTCATTTCATAAAGATTTCTTGGCAAGCACTGAGCATTTTCCTTCCTCACTAATAAAGAAACTACATAGTTCTTTTCCTCCTGACAGAGAATGACATCAGGAGGCCTATTTGAGCTGAATTAGTAATCTTAGCTAGTGACTGACTGCAAAATGAGGAAAACCTTGCACAAGCAGGCTTCCCAAAATGTTCTTTCTATGCTGCTTACTATGCAAGAGCCAGCAGCAGAGTTCTTCACCAAAGCCCCATCAGACCTCTGGAAGGGACACAATTGTGATGACCTGTGGGCCATTCCTTCTCCTAAATAACCAGTTAAGCTTTCTAGGGCAAGAAGGGAGATGCGCATGGAAAAGCAGCTCAGCTTGCACCTTTAGCCATCCGAAATTTGAGGAAAGATTCAACGGCAGGGTCTTATAGCTGGAATGGTTGCTTCCTTTTAGGAAACAGCTGAGCTTGTAATACTGAAGGAGGTCTGCTGAATTTACCACTTAAATTATTACTAGTAAAACTACACAAAACGAAGCATTGCTCCTTCTGCATATAGATGACACTGAAACGCTATCACAGCAGTTGTAATATCAGCTTCCAGAAAATCATGGTTGCAAACCATTGTGCAACCAGATCCTACAGACCAGGATAAATTAAGAGCTAATTTCAGTGTTATCTGAATGCACAAATAGTCCCTTTGACTGTAGAGTGAAAATACTGCTCTTGACTTGGTTGAAACCAATGAACTTGCATTTCTATAACCAAGAAATACAGCCCTTGACCCTTTTTTCTGCTTGGAGCCAAGTGCTATTCTGCTCTCTTCTGCTACTTGCCACTGTAGGTTCTTTTCTCCAGCCTTGAGTGGGCTGGGTTGTCCCTATAGGGATAGTGATAAGCATCAAATTCAGGTAAGAGTTTGTCAAGCTTCTTTCAGGCTCCTTTATCTCGGCTGCCGTTTTCTCAGTGCCCTAAATTGACTCTACCCTGTCTCAATGTTCCCTGAAGGAGCAATCAGCCCTCAGCACTGCCAGTGACTGACAACCCTTGCTATTCTGCAGCTCTCATGCGTTCTTTCCCGCTGTTTGCTAATGGCTGTCTTTTCCAAGTGCTTCAAAAGCAGAATAGCACATGCTTGACAGTTCAGTTTGTATATGTCTTTAATTAAATCTTCCTGTTCTGTCAAACTAATCTCACACTTTCTGCGCCCTGCAGATTAGTTTGCTGTTCATTTCTCCAGCTCTCTGATGAGAAAGGCTTTTTCAGTTCTGTGATATTGCTTTCATGGCTAATTTACTCTGTTAGAATAGGAATTTTATGAATCTACTCACATTGCAAATCCTCTCCATCGTGTTCTTAAGGATTTCCAAACTTCTAAGAAATGAAACTTTTAGAAAGGAATGAAGTTCCTTTCTCTCACTCAATTTCATGAATGTTACCATTTGCTATCGCATAGTTGATGGTGCGTTTATGCAGCAGTAATAAGTATTTATAAGGACATCCATAATTCTATAAGCATTAGCCAAAGGATCAGTGTGGGGAATATGAGGATGGGAGTATATTCACCTACTTCTTGGATTACCCCTCACAGTTCATAAAACACTTGGTGTCCACACCAAAACTTCAGTGGGAGCAGAGGGTCAGTTCTGTAGCCAATAAAAGCAGATGGAGCTCATGTCGATTACAATTCTTTTATTTGTGTGCAGTAGCTGGGACTAGATTATGAGTCAGAAAAATGTTGCTCCACACTGTGTTTTCCGAAACAAACAAAAAAAGAGAGTGTTGTGGGGTTCAACCTGAATCCTTGACTTGACATCGATTTAGTCCCACATATCACTGTATGATTGGCCCAGCAGAGTGTAAGATTAAATGCTATTTGGGATCAGAATGACCTGCCAGAGGCAGGAAAAGGTAGGAATCTCTTGAAACACTTACAGAGAGTCATTTCTCTCTTATGGAAGTGCTGATGGTTTAGCTCAACCACACCCATGCTCCAGCAGCTGTCACTGGTCCACAACATGAGGCAGAGATATAGCTCAGATTTTGTCATCCCTTCCAAAATTGTGACAGAAATCCCCTTACATTTTACCTATGTGTTTGGGAATCAATGGGCAACATCTCATAGAAAGTTGAGGCATTCAGGCAAATTGGTATTTGGGTATGTGACTGTGAAACTAGTGATTCATCACAGTATAGAAATTCTTTTAAGTGTGCTTACTACCTGTTAAGAGCACTTTATTGATGCAAATCTGAAAGTTTGTTCAAAACAGTGACAAGGAGTATATGACTTTGGGCACAACTGAGGCGAGGTCAACACGGAGAAAAACTCCCTGGCAGACCAGAGACATGGAAAGAAGAGATGTTTATATGGGATCCTCAGCTACACTCTGTCACCAGCACTGTGGTGCCTGTAAACCTTCTCAATGAGTTACGCTGTAGCACAACATCCCACTTTATTTTGGTGAGGGTTTTGCACCAGCCCCTGAGCAGCTTGCCCTTCGAATACTGCCACTTGTCCCAGCTGGGCTTCCATGGAGAACTTTCATTTCTGCAGTTCAGCTGGTACAAACTGAAGGGGTAAACTGGATCCCAGTGGGAGACTGAGGGTGGAAGGTCCTTCTGGCCCTTGAGAATGCAGTGCTGTAGAAGGGTAAGACCAAATTATTCATTGTCGTAAAAGCTGCCTCAGATGTCAGTGGTGCAGGTCAAGACCTGCTGTTAACAACCTCCTCTGCATCCAGGCAAACCAGCAGATGTAAAGAATTCCTGGGCAGCAGAAACCAGTCAAGTGATCATGGCTATACAGACACTGTGTTTTCTGCAGGCTTCTCCTGCCCTACAGCCATCTGTGGTTACATCCAGCGTAGGAACTGGCTTTGCACTAGAGAAGTTGACATTGGGTTTGTGGGATAAAATGGTAGTTATGCGTTATAAGGTAGTGCAAGTTTTTCTTCTTGTCTACTGCCCTCAAACATCAAACAGTAGAAGCAGAAACCCTTGATACATCACTCTATGTCATAGAAGAGTTAAGAGCAGTGTCAGAGGCCAGCAGGGTCTGGATAAAACTCAAGATTTTCAGCAGATGAGGGAATCGTAGTAACCTAGAGAATGGCTCCAGAGGTCCCTCCTGCCTATGGCAGGGGTTGCCTCAGCCTGTTCTGGTGGGAACCCATGCAGAGCACTGCATTTACTCCTCAGCTTCGTGAGCTCTTACTGCTGAAGAAACAGCCTTTATGAAGCTACAGGCTTCATTTCTATTCCTGGACATGAGTGCTCCCTCTCAGCAGTACTTATTTATGGGCTGAATTGCTGCTGAGGCTATAAAGGTTCAAGGGTTTGGCTGCTTTGTGTGGCTCAGCTGAGAATGAAGTGGCAGCTTTTGCAGCCCCACAATGGCCATTTTCTTCCAGTCAGGGTGCAAACGCCAGCTGAGGCCTGGCACCTTGTTGTATTGTGTGAAGACTGGATAGAGTTTTCTCAATTAGCTTTGAATTAACTGCCTGATATCATTATGAGTTCCCCGAGGATGGGTGTGAGGCTGTTCTCAAAAAGGTCTGTAGGCAGCTCGTCTGTGTGTCCACTATCTGAGCACTCACCAGACTGCACCTGCCATTTCTCATCCCTAGGTTTAAAGCTTTAATTAGGAACCTCCTGTGTGTCTGGCCTTCACCAGCACCATCTGGTATGCTGCAGAAAGTATGCTCTGTTTTACTTCTTGGCAAGTCCTAAGCAAGTAATTTGTGTGTGTGTTAGAGGCAGGGTCTGTAGGGGGTTAAGATGGAGTTAAATATTTCCAAAGCTTTTTAGACTGGAAAGAATCTAAAGGGAAAATGAAACCTGCATCCAAGTTTGGGTTAGCACTGAGAATATTTGTGAATGTGAAGCTTTATACAAACGTTTTCATTGTTGAGACTTCTGCATATGGACTGTGCTGCAGCATGCTGAAGCATGAACAGGTTTACTACTTCCCAAGCCAGAATTAGAAATACTTCTTATTTATGGCTTTGCTTTTCAGTGTGCATCCTCACCAAGATTCAACATTTTATTTCCTCAAATTCACAGCCACATATTTGAATTTTATTACAAACTAGGGCACGTTTGGTTAAATGCAAATCCTTGAACTCTCTCTGATGCAATTTTGCAATACCCTGCACTCTGGAATGTCTGTAATTTTTCCATATTTATACATACATCATTCATTTCTCTCCCTCTTTCTTGCAGACTGTGAAGATGTAGACTGTAACTCTAAATAACCAGTTGTAGCTACTGAGACATAACTAACACTGATCAATGTATCTGTGAAAGAAGAATATACACCACACTGTCCAAAGCCAATGAGAAAGTGGTTGCCTGCCCTATCTGTCAGTCCAAGAGATGACATTTTCCAGGGTATGTCTTGGAACCATTTCATGAGATGGGGAATCCCACAAACTAATTTGTATTTGCAGTGCCTCTTCATCTAATAATCTGCTGCTGAGATGTACTGCAATTCATCTCAACAGCCTTGCATACCATAAAAAAGTCAAGAGGAATGGGACAAAAGTGTGTCCCAACCAGGTCTGGCTGCTGGGAGGTTAGCAGCACAATGAACAACACTGTCCACGAGACATTTTTTCAGTGCTGCAAAATACACCAGAAGAAAATCTGGAGTTTTATCAACTCAGTTCTCCTTCAACAAAAGCAGCATGGGTCCAGCTAGAAAGATAAAGAAAATACAATTAGGAGAAATGAAGTTTAATGTTACCCTACCAACTGTAATTTTAAAGATGGATGAAGGACACAGAGCCTTGGAAAATTAAGTAGCACTTGAAAGGAACAGTGGCAAATACAGACCTGGTTGGATTAAGTTTCTTTACAATTGCCGGAAGTACTTTCTTAGGTGTCTCTTCTTGAGGTTTATTTTGGACCATTATCTCTTCTTCACAGGGTTAGTGAAGACAGCTTTTGGATATGTCAGCTTTGACAAAAAGTGGCCAAAAACTTCTATTTACTTGTAGCCATTCTGAAGGGTACCAGCAGTGCAAGTAGAAGTGTGCAGGCTAAACTGCAACTGAACACCAGTTTCTCTCTCAAACCTCCTTCCGACCTAGTGTTTAAGCCTGGTTTTTCTAACATCAGCTGCGACACTGCTGTAGTGCCACATTTTGTGCTGGAATTGCCTGCACTTTCATGATTAAAGGATTTTATATGGAAAAGAACTGCATGTTTGATAGCCTAACGTGTGCTAAAATGTCACTAACGTTCAATTTGGGTTGAATTCTGGATGCAAATTCCAGTCAGCGCTTATCCCGTGGGAATCGCTGCACTCAACCCTGAGGATTTAAATCGCCAGGTGATAAGAAACGCCGCACAACCTTTAGCACTGAGGAAACCAAAACACACCGAGCCATTATTCTTTGCTGTTGCACAAAGAGGGGAAGGAGCTGCTCCATTCCCATCCTTTATTTGATTTGCCGGTATTCCCCCGGGGGAGCTTGGAGGGGGGCATTGCAGACACACGTGAGAATGGCACTCTTGCCTTAAGTCTCCAAATTTTACCTTCAGTCTCTCCTGGCCAGAGCGTTTGGACGGAGGCAGAAGCTCCCGCGAAGACCCATCAGGATCTGGTGGAAGCCTGCTGGCTCTGTCAAAATCCGTCCCTAATTGCAGGCAGTGAATGGTCTGGCAAAACTGCTCCCTTCTCTTCCTCTGGAAACTCTCACGCCTTTGAATTGTCTGGACGCAATTACAGGTCAAAGTCTTTGTGACCAGCCCTGACATTACGGTTTCAGCGGCATTTTGCCTGGGGGCATTAGCACGTCCTCCTCCGAAGTCGAGCTGAGAGGACCTTTATTAGCCCCTAACTGTTTTGTTAATCTGGTGAATGGCCCTCTAGGAAACAACAAAGAAAATGCTTATTAATGGTGAACATTTCATCCATTATAAAACACCATGCCTCCAAAGAGATCAGAAAATGACGAAATTTATAAGGAAATGTTACTTTGACCATAACCATCAGTCTTAATGATGTACCGTAGCACAAACTTCGTTGGATCTTTAGAAAAGGTCAAGACCTGCAGCTCACAGATCCATGGTAAAAAGCAGTGGCAGCAAAATAGTTATTTAAGTGAGGATTTTTGTCAAAAAATAACATTTACTGCTATATTTGGCTAGAATACAGCACAGAAATATTGCTCTGAGTGATAAGCGAGCAAAGAACTGGATTTTAAGTCACTGATACCATGACATGGTGTCTTAAATACTTTTAAAAATACCTAAAATGTACTAATGTAATCTAAAAGCTCTTTTTCTTCTTGGAACTAGAGTCATTTTTTGGAACTCAAGAGGCACTTACAATGCTACTCCTATTCCAGTAGGAACAAGTAAAAATTCTCCCTACCTCCTAATCCACTATATAATTTCTCACATCTGATTTATCACATCCTAACATAATGACTCAGCTGCGTTTCTTTCATACACTGTCCTATTCACTCACAAGAGAAAGAGGAAGCAATGTACGTGCTGTGCAGAGACCTCCTTCAGTTACAGCCGCAGAGTAATTAACATTACCTCATTAACTTTTGTGGTTCCTTGAAAGCAAAAAAATCCAGATTTTCCTCCCTCCATCTGCCACTATTATTCAGCACAGACGGTTGGGTGCGAAGTGAGCCGCTTTAATTTGAACAAAATCTTCAGGGCAGAAATCCATGACTGCTAAAATGACTGTTCAGACTGTCTTACTGCTCCCAGACTGAATGACTTGGAAGCCAAAAATTCATTTGTACACTGGTAATAAGACATGGGACTATTTAATTCTCCGTGGTTTCTCTTTTTTTTTTTTTTTTCTTCTTCTTTATCTTTTCTTTTTTTCCTTCTTTTTCTTTTTCCTTTTCTTTTTCTTTTTCTTTTTCTTTTTCCTTTTCTTTTCTTTTTCTTTTTTCCCCTTTGCTTCTTTTTATTTTTTTGTCTTTATCTTTTTTCTTTATCTTTTTCCTTTTCCTTTTTTTCTTTCCCTCCTTCTCTTTTCCTTTCTCTTTTTCATGGTAGCACAAGTGAAACACTTTTGCAAAACCCTAGAAGAGACCAGGCACAGATTGTATCATAGATGGCTGGGAGGATGCATCACACCCCTCCCACACCTGAATCCTGAGCTACAGGTCTTTGGTAGGTGGAAACAGGGGCGTGCAGGGGATGCAATGGACACAGCCAAGAAACGGAGACTTTCAACCTCTCTATATTTATATTTATTTATTTATTACAGGGAATCAGGGACGTCTGAGCTTTTTGAACAGGATCGTCTGCCAGTACCAGGGCTGAAAGGGGAGATGTGTATGTCTCAGCTGAAGGAATGATCGGGCATCAACCAGTGCCTGCTGACCACTGCAGGAAATCCAGGGTATGACTGCACTGCTCCAGGAGCTGGGAATCTAGCACTTAAGCCCTTCCAGTGCCAGTGCTGATGTAACCCGACGGCAGAAATAACATTTAACAGACACTGGCCCAGGTTTAGAAAGCCCTTCAAGATATGCTTCTGTATGGGACTTTTGTTTTTACGGCCCTTCAGCAGGTTAAACATGTATGAGATCACTGTAAATGAAACAACAGGGCATTACAATATATTTCACCCTCTGTCTCCACATTTCTTGATTTACATTGAATTCACTCCAAGTAAGGTATGGCAGCACAGTGAGTTAGGAAAACACTCAGCATATGCATTCCTAGATAAATTTATTATCAACATTCTCAATGGTCTCAGTGCAAGTCTTTAGGTCATTGTCTAGAGACTTTCCCTGGAACGTCAAATAAAATGGTAACACTGTTCCTCAAATGGGACATTTCATTAGGAGTAAAGTTGGTGCTTTTCTGACCTTGGTATGCCACTGGATACAGCTGTTTTAGGTAACCATTGAAACTCTGGATCCTTCCTAACAAGCAGACAAATGCAGCAAACACCCCACGGGAATAAATGTCCCCTGCACAGTAAGGATCAATACCTAAATCTTTATGTGCCAGTTTCTGATGACGAGTGGTGCCTTTGGAATACACAGTTGTCTTATTGGCTATACTGCTAAAAAAATCTATCTGAGGGAAAGTTCAGACCCACTCTTTTACTCCAGTAGAACTTTAACCATGATCAGTTAATTTAGAATGCCGTTCAATATGGCATATAAGCTACCACTTCATTAAAACAAAGATGTACTGCCATTGTTTTTAAAGATTTGGGATAGAGCTCAGGCAAAATAGACCTAATGAAAGTACTCCTTTGAAGAAGTATCAGAATAATTATTCCAGAAAAAAAATTAGACGAGGTTCAATGAAAAATCAAACAGAGAAAATCATATCTATTTCTACCATTCAAAAAGAAATTGTATTGTTACATGTCTGAATTGTAGTTAATTTCCAGAGTTTTTGAGTTTAAAAAAGCAGCTATCATCCTTGATTGGAAAGATTAGACTCCAATCTAGCAGAACATTACTATGGTGACAACTGCTAAAGGAAATATTGTGATAGACAGCTAGATAATTTTTAAAAAGTGAACAAAATTTAACCTTGCTGGGAGTGGGAATAGCCATAGTGACTTAATAGATTACTACTGTTTTCAAGGCTGAAATGTTGACCTAGTGAGTGAAAACTGTCAAAGACTGAATGTCTGTTTGCTGCTTATCTTCCATCATGGTAAGTGATGATCTTCCATCATTTCCATGATTTGCTGCTTATCTTCCACTATGAAAGTAGTATTAAAAAAAAAATCAAATAATTAAAACAAACAAACAAAAAAATTCAATAATAACGAAATGCTTTCTCACACATTCAGTCTGCTGAGAAGCTCTTAAGGATTGCTATAGCCATATTGGGATTCTTCTGTAACATCATTCTCAACACCATTCCTGGGGGAAATGCAGATGAAATTACTCCGTAAGTCCTTCTGAATCTTTCCGAACTGCAGCTTTCTGGATGGTTGTGGTTAAGGAATGGTATTCCCAAATTTAGTGCTCCCAGCAAAACTGTGTTCGAACTCACTTCTCCTCGACCTCTAGATGGAAGCACAATAGGCAAAGATGATGTGTTGAGATAAGAACAATTTACCAGAAGCAGTAATGAGATAAAAAACAGTAGCAGCAACAATACCAAATAACAAAAGAGCACAAAGAGAGGGTGATTTATATGCAAAATGCTCACCAAGGCCAGGACAATGAAACAATGGTGGAGAGACCTTCTGCCTCCTTTCCTCCAACCGAAAAGGAATACCCTTTTTCTAGGATTGGAGAGTCCCTTTCCCTGCCCCTTACAATATAAGATAACTTGCTCCTGCCCACTCCCACTGATCTGGTCCAGAGTGAGGATATGTATATAGACATAGATAGCACCTTTCAACAACTTATCCTGTCGTAACTCTTAATACATCAATTAAGTGTAGCAGAATACTCAGTATCAGTTGGTATCTCAAGACAGCAGGGCTCACAGCTCCTTTATTTATTTTATTTACACAATTAAAAGTTTGGATGTGAGTGAGAAACCAGCAGCACAGCAGCAGCATTGTACATGGCAGAAGACATGCAACTAATAAATCTGTCTGAAAGTGAAGAGGTATCAGCATTTGCTATCAAAACCAGAATTCACAAGAAGATCATTACAATTCAAACAGCTATTTGACCTGACTTTTTGAAAGACCAGAATAAAGTAGTCTGATTGAATTCCCCAGGGAATCTGGTGTTCAACTGGGAGAGGCTTTAGATTTGTTAACTGTCTATACACTGGCAAGTGCTTAAACTGGAGTAATAAGGTTTGAATTCACAGGGTCAGCAGGCCAACTCAGGGTGTATTTTTAAAAGAAAAGCTTGCTTTATAAAGCAACCTATAAAACTCAGAAACTAAGGTGGTATCTGCTCCATTTTTTTCACAAAAGGCCTCGCAGAGTAGCAGCAAAATGCCTTATTTCTTTGTTTGGGTTAATTTGAAAATGTATTTGATTGTAAAAGCATCCTTGGAGGACTGCCATAAGGTACAGCAGTCACATGCAACTCTTTTGGGCTGGATTTGCGTAAGATCCCTAAGAAATATTCCACTGAAACTGAAACCAAACCTGCTGTATGAGGAAGACAAGCACACATTCTCACCTACAGGTAAGTTGGTGGTACCAGACAGAGCAAGTTCTTGTGTGGATGTGATTTATAAAAAAGAACCACTAGTTCTGATTTATTTTTTTTTTTCATTTTCTTTTCCTTTTTGTTATAATAATTCATCGAGTGAGTAGTGAAGTGTCAGTGGAGATTTGTCTTTTAGGACATCTCAGTCTGGTTACAAGTGTAATTACATGGACATTAAATTCTTAATCATCTATGACTTTTCCTCACGTGTTTGAAACATTAATCCCTGGTTTGTTTCCTTATGAGTTACACAGTAACCTTTTATGCAACCCCCTCTAGCCTGATCACATAGGTCCAGTAGGAGTCAAAAACATCTTTAGATTACCATGGAGCAAGCTTTATCTTTGCACCTAAACTGTAAATGTCACAAAGCTTGTATAAATCAAATAAACTACAGCACATTGTCAGTATTTAGGTTTGTACTGCTGCTCTCACTCTTACAGGCTTGCAAAGAATATTTCAGTCTCACAGACTCAGTCAGCAGTTAAAATAAACAGCATTAACAAATCATTACAAATTTGTAATGGAAAGTAAAAAGCAAAATAAATATACATTTGTCATCTTAGAAAATGTTTGTTTAAATTTCCCAACAGCATTTGATACGTTGTGATCACTTACATCACTCATTTCAGGCCCTAATGCATATTTAGCTGCACTGCAAAGACTGTGGAAGTAAATGAACAGTATACATTCAAAATTTTACCTCTACACCAGAACTTGTGGAAACAATACCATGAGAAGCCTGCATGTGTGATCTGAGGGTCTGTGCAGGTGAAGATCAGAAAATAGAAATAGACATAGGTACCCTCTTCTCCGTTAAACTCTCTATAAAAACATACCATAATATTTTCTCACATTTACCTAGCTTATATTACTGTACAAGAACCAAGTATAAGACAGTTCACTTATCTTAATGCAAGGGTTTATCCTATCCTCACAGCTGAATCAGATCCTTAACAGGCCTTGTGTGCAACTGGAAAGGGTTACCATACCCAGATAAAATTTCTGCACAATAACAGGTTCTAGTAACTCTGCAGCACAAATCCATCATATGGAACAAACTATGCCTGAAAACACAAATCTTAAGACCTTCATTTTTATTTATTCTGCAAAGTATAGCTAGAATCTAAACAACTATAAAGGGCTGTTTTTCAAAGAAATTTTTAGCAGTTAAGTCCAACTCCAGTAAAATGTTGCTCAGTGGCTCAAGACAATCCTTTTCCTTCCTTGCCCTTAGAAGATAACTTCTATTAATCATCAAACTGCATTCACCTTAGGAATTATCATAGTTTAGCTGTGTGTGAGCTCATTTGAAAGGTGCAGTTACTACCTGCTAGCCGTAACAGTTTTACCGAAAGCTACAAAGAGTGGAAGAATTTTTATTGCATTTTTTGTCAGTGAAAAAAATTAAATCCAAAGTAAATAGGGGCATGGGATTCCCAGGGTTAACTCACTTTTTATCAATAATTTTTTCATTTGCAATCAATGGCTAATTCTGACAATGATGTTAATGACTCCTTTTCATAGCTAACTTTTTTGAAAATTGTGTATAAAGGGTATACTTTCTTCAGCTATTTTTCAAATCTCTCCCTGTGGGTATAATTGATTAAGCTGCCTCTCAGTTAAGCTCTGTATTCATAAGAAAGAATAACCTCTTGTCATGAAACATAAAAGTACTCAGTGTTCCTCCTCCTTGGGTAAACAAGCATCTCATGCCTTTAGAGTAATCCAAAGCCCAAGGCAAGGCAGGTGAACTTGCTTCAATGTAGTTTCTATTCTAACCACAGTGCATCCTCCTCATCTTCCTGAGGCAGAAGGATGGGGTGTTCTTTGCATTAGATGTCAGAGCAGAATTTTGTCAACCAGAGTCATGAGGAGGTAAAGCAAAGGGTGTTGGCTTGACACCGAGTTATGATTTTCAATCATTATCTTCAAAGCAGGCAGCATCTTGTCACCAGCTGCCTGTTTTACCTGCTAATTAAGGTAAGACACCTTCACTTTGATGTATTGGGTTGGCCAGCAGCATAGCTTCTTCACAGTGTTGCTCACAGTATGAGGAAATGTATCATTCAAAGCTACGCAGTGTTTATTAATAGAACAAAGGAAAACACACCCATGTCTCACTTCTTCATGTACCCAAAGCATTGCTGTGGAATGCTGACCTATAAACTGGCTTTTAAATAGTAAAAATCACCTGATCTTGGGGATAGGGAAATGTCACAGTAAGTTAGGAGCCATTACTTCTCATGACCCTATCTCCCCTCACCCCACATGGAAATATTGTCACTTCCAGTACCACAAGGATGAAGACCTCACTGAATTAGTCCAAGAAATGTCCCAAAATGTCAAAGCTGCTACCAGATCATCCTTGTGTGTTTTTCCAGATGCAACTGCTGCTGCAGGGCTGCAGTTAAGATCACAGCACAGATCACATCTCAAGTGATCTGCCATTATCCCATGTGAGCTGCTGGTTGCTCTGCACTTTCCTGGGCTGGTGACACAGGCACATGTGTAAGACTTAAGGATGGCAATTTCAAGTGAAAATTCCCAGGTATGTTAGTAATAATACTTAATATTTGGAACCTCATTTGTACAGGCTTCAGCAGATAATTGTACCCAACTATGTAAATCTTTTGTGCACAACTGGTGTTGTCTCTTACAGGCATGCCCCTCTATTGAAATAGAACTTCCACAGAATTGAGGAATGACATTATTAATACAGAATAAGATTATTTTCTGAACTATCTCTTATATGTTGGGGGTTTTTCCCACTATAACCACATCCTGTAGCCAATAAAAAATATTCCAGGTTATGACATGGATTTTTGTGTTTAGAGGATACCACAAGTCAGCAGTGTTTAGGATTTGGGGAAACCGAAGCTTCATCTGTGACTAATCCTACAGATTTACACCAGTGAGAAGAGCCTGGTCCATTCTCTTGACATCTTCCTTTCAGATACTTACAGACATTGGTCGTGTCCCCTCTCAGTCATCTGTTCCTGAGGGTGAATAGGACCAATTCCCACAGCCCTTTTGTGAGAGAAATGCTCAAGTCGCTTAGGCAGCTTTGTTGCCTTCCTGGACCTGCTCCAGGAGCTCCATGTCTCCTGAGGAGACATGGAACTGGACACAGCACTCCAGATGTAGCCTCACCAGGGCTGAGTGGAGGGATAGGATCACCTTCCATGACTTGCTGGCACTGCTCTTCCTAATGCCCCCCAGGACACCATTTCTTGGCCACCAGGACACTCTGCTGGCGCATGGACAGCTTGTTGTCCACCAGGACCCCCAGGTCCTTCTCTGCAGAGCTGCTCCCCAGCAGGGCAGCCCAAGGTGCCTGAGGTTGTTCCTTCCCAGAAGCAGGACCCTGCATTTGCCTTTGTTGACTTTCAGGTGGTTCTTCTCTGCCCATCTCTCCAACCTGCTGAGGTCCTTCTGAGCACTCCAGGGTATTGGCTACCCCTCTCAGATTTATGCCCTCAGTGAATTTGCTGAGGAGACACCTGTCCCTTCTCACACGTCATGAATTAACAAGTTAAATAGTTCTGGGCCACAATGATGTTTGCTTTCTTCCAGCCCTCAGCACCTCTCCTGATCTCCATGACCTTTTAAGGAGGAACAGGAGTGGCCTTGCAGTGGTGTCCACCAGCTCTCTGAGCACTTGTGGATGCATCCACTCAGGGCCCAAGGACTTGTTGAGTGTCAGGTTTGCCTAGGTGGCTTCTAAACTAATCCTCCTTGACCAAGGGAAAGTCTTTCTTCCAACATTCCTTTACCCTGGACTCCTGGGTCAGAGAATACTGAGGGCTGGTCTGTCTTTCCTGTCAGTAAAGACAAGGAAAGCAAAGAAACAGCTCCTGCCTCCTCTGTGTTCTCTGTTACCAGGATTACCTCTTCTTTTAGTAATGGGCCCATAGTTTCCCTTTTGTTATTGATATATTTGAAAATGCCCTTTATTTATCCTTGACATCCTTGACCAGATTTAATTTCAGATGGGCCTTAGCCTTTCTAATTTCATTTCTACTTATTCTGATCATCTGTCTATATTCACTCCAAGTGTCTAACCATGCTTCCACCTCCTGTGTATTTCTTGCTTATACTTGAGTAATCAGAGTTCTTTATTCACACAGGGGAGGTTTCTGGCCCTCTTGGCCTGATTTCTTTCTCATTGGGAGGCATTGTTCTGGGGCACAGAGGAAGTGATTCCGGAATTTTGACCAACGCTCTTGGACACCTCTGGCCTGAAGAGTCTATTCCCATGGGATTCTTTCAAGAAGACCCCTAAGGAGCCAAAAGTTAGCTCTCCTGAAGCCTGTAGTTGTAATCTTGCTCACTGTCCTGGTGCCTCTTCATTTCATACTGCACTCTACCATCTCATGGTCCTTATTGTCAAGGCTGACCCCAGCACTCATTGTTTGAGTCACTGGGAGCAGGAGTTCATTGTAAGAGCAAACCACAGTGGACATCCCAGTGGGTATAAAATCCCATCTTTATCTGCATTTCTGCAGAACAACATATCTGTGTTTTAACTGAGGAAAAAAATCAATTTCACTGAAAGCAGTTTGTGTAGTGAATTTCAGGTTTTTTTACATCATCCTATTTGTAAAAGTGCCAGCACCATTGTTGTTGCTGCTCTTACTAGCTAGAAACACTCCTCACAGGCAAAAAAAAAAAAAAAAAAGAAAAAAAAGAAAAAGGTGTGAGATACTCCATGAACTTTATTGTAAATGGATGGACTGGAAGAAGCAGGACACTCTGAAACTCTCATCTTGCAATTGAGGCTGCGTGTAGCAGGGTGGCAATCCTGTGTGCAATTGGGCTGTGAGAGACAAACTTCAGTTCTGTCTAAAGAAACTCACTAAAGGCAAGAGCTCTCACCAGTGTGTCAGGTCACTAGACTAATAACAAGCAAACTTTCTGGATTGAAAAAAAAGTAGAAAAATCCTGCATAAGGAAAGCTGAGTTCTGCAGATAAACATTCCTGTCTAGGAGCCACAGCAGACTGTGTGGTGTTTACCTGACTTCAGATGTGCACATGGGTACAAAGAGACTCTAGCTCCTCTCAGTTAGATTTCACTGTCCTCTGATTTATTGTTGGATTTTTTTTTAATCACACTTTGATCTTCATTTGAGGGCTCATAAATTGCAGTTAGAGCACTCTCACTGGCCTAATATTTTAGGATGGTGACTGCAGAAATAAGTCAATATTTCTTCTTTCAATAATTTACACACTGCCATGCTTCAGAAACTGTGACAAAATTACAGCCAATCCCTGTGATCCTGCTCCTGATAAACTCTGCAGGTCAGTGCCAAAATTAATGCAACCCATTCATTTGGTTCAATTTCTCTTTCAATATGGGCTCTTAGTTTCTTATTGGTCTTCTCTGAAATTAAGCCCTTGACCAGCGAGTAAAGGCAGATCCTCAGCACTGTATCATCAGCTCTTTCCCCAGGACTCACCCCTGTGCCTGTCCTTTCCTCTGTTGGGTGACAGGGTGGCAGCAGATTGGTGCCAGTGCCTGTCCCTTTGATGATCATCACAGGTCTTGAGTCACATGCCCCATTCTGTGACATCACCCATCTCAAAGCTATGGGGACATGCGCAATGACAGGAGCGTTTAATAGCCTTCTTTTTCATACCACACACTGGTGTCACCATCACCACCCCTTCAGCATTTCTACTCTTAGAAAGGAAACCCACCATCTCTCAATGGCTGTAAAAGTTTTAAGATGCTGAAGGCAGATGCCTCATGACTATTCACAGCTGCAGGATGTTGTTTGCTCTTCTTGTGGCCCTCAGTCTTTGCAGGTGCTAAGAACCAAGTGAAAGGCCCTTCACATGGGTAGGGACAATCCCAAACACAAATATATGTTGAATGGAGACTAGATAGAGAGCAGGCTTGAGAAGAAGGACCTGAGTCTTCTGGTTGACAAGAAACTCACCATGACCCTGAAACATGCACTCACAGCCCAGAAAGCCAAACATGTCCTGGGCTGCATCCAGAGCAGTGTGGACAGCAGGGCCAGGGAGGGGATTCTGCCCCTCTGCTCTGCTCTGCTGAGACCCCACCTGCAGTGCTGCATCAGCTCTGGGGTCTCCAACAAAGGAAGGCCATGGATTTATTGGAGTGAGTCAAGAGGACAGTCATGATGATCAGAGAGATGGGACATCTCTCCTAGGAGGATGGGCTGAGACAGTTGAGGTTGCTCAGCCCTAAGAACAGAAAGATTTGGTGAGACTTTACAATACCTTCTAGCACTTCAAGGGAGCTGGAGAAGAACTTTTTACAAGGGCAGGTATTGATAAGATAACTGGAAATTATTTTAGATTATCTTTTTGAAGCAAACTCTTTATTGAAAGGGTAGTGAGGCACTGAAGGTGTTGGCCAGAGAAGTCATGGATGCCCCATCCCTAGAAGTGTTCAGTGCCAGGTTGGATGGGGCTCTGGGCAACCTGGTCTAGTGGAAGGTATGGGAGGGAGTTAAAAGGAGATGATTTTTAAAGTCTCTTCCAACACAAATCACTCTATGATTCTATAACCCTATTACTTCCCCAGCCACTCCAGGGTTGGACCAGAAGCAGAAGTGGCACAGACACATCCCAGTGGGATGCTGGGTTTGGGTGCCAGAATGACTGCCTTGTTTAGCCGTAAGAAAAACCAAGGATTTCTAGACTATGATTGAGGGTTTAAAAAAGGAGCTGATTTTAGCTGGATAACCTTGATTTTGCATCACATTACTGGGATAATGTAAAGATCTCCATTCTTAAATCCTGAAGCAAATGCCTGAAGGACAGCCTCTGTTACCAACAAAGCTGAGGAAAATAAAGAACATGTTAAAAGCTCTTTATGTTCAAATGATTCTCAAAACAGGCTATTTTAATACGAGCCTCAGAGACTACTAGAACAACCTAGAGGATAATCAAATATGTTGTCTCTGCCCCTGTCAACAGGAAAACAATTTCTTGTGAGTTAAAATGATATGTACATGGTGCTTTAACCACTGCCATTACCAAGCACTACCATACAGAGATGCCCCTCCCTGCAGGGGAACATCAGCAAGCAGCCACAGCTCTGCCAAGATGGAGGAGCTCCAGATGAGGAAACCATTATCTGGTGTTTGTATTGGATCTGGTCATCTGAAAAGGGAGAGGAGCCCAGCATTTCATTTTCTTGACGTTCTGGGGAGAAGATATGAGGAAAAAAATATGGACAGACAGAACTAAAGTCTCCCTCAAATCTCCCAACTGTAACATTTGACAGGAGGGGTAATGCAAGAGAAGAGCAATCAGGAACCAAGAGTCCCTGGAGCTGAGTTATAAAATGTCTTGGCTTCAAGTGCTCCCACCTCCCACACTGGGCATAAAGGTGGGACACCGGCCAGGAGCTGTTTGTGCAGGAACAGAGTGGCAGAGAATTCAAACTTACCTACTCAGTGATTTGTAGGGCTTCTGACAATCCTAAAGGTGCTGCGTTTTGAACAGACTGTTCAGACAGCACTGCACCTGACCTTTCCATACTCATGCTTTCCATGCTTGGGCTTTGCTGTCATGACTTTGATCCTCCCTCATACTCTGTCATGCAACAGCATGTTTTCTTTCACAATCCACACATGGAAAAAAACATGGAAAGGTGACCCCGTCTCCATGCTTGCACTTCTTTACTTGATGTTGGTACTTTGGCACATGTGCAGTGTTTGGTCTGAAAGAAAAACCCAGACGAAAGGAGACAGAAACCATGGAGTTATAATTCTTTCAATTTCCATAACCAGCTGTGCCAGTGGCCTTCAAAGTGCATGTGAATGAGATTCAGAGATTTGCTGCTGTACATCCACTCTTCTGCCAGTCAGCATTACTCTGCTATCAATATTCCGCAGGCGTCTGCCCTTGGCTTTTGTCTGTGTTTGCCTGCATTGAATGTCACCACCCCCTTCCCTGGGTATGGCCGTAGTCAATTAAAATTATGCAAAGCAAATGTCAGCTCACACAGCAGCAAGCTCTGAAAAATGCAGTCTCTACACTTGCCTCTTAGCAGTAGGAAGATCACAACTCTTTGGTGTTTGATTCTGATCTCACGCTTGTTCACTGCTAATGGAATTTCCTTGACTTCAAAGCAGACTCAATTTGCACGGGAGTGAGATCCTTGCTCGTCCCCAAGAGTGTAAACTGCTCTCAGGCAGTCATACATGCTGGTCTGGGAGAGTAATAATCACTCGAGTGCAGAGTTCTCCTACTCCTTTCATAGCTGACATCCCACTGAAGACTTGTTAACAGCAGTGAGTGCATGTGAATCCTTCATTTTCCAGTGTCGAATCTCCCATCAACACAAGTGGGATTAACCAGTCAGGCCCATCATATCTGACCAGGATGTCAGATTTTAGACCTTGCCTCAATGTAGTGAGCTCATCTAAGGAGGGGTTAACAATCACTAGTATATTAATAATCTTGATGAGATTCATCTGAGAATACACAAAAAGCTGGCTGATGTCATCACAAGGTCTTTCTCAATAATTTTTGAATGTTCCTGAGAAAATGGAGAGATTTAAGTCAACTGGAAGCTGGTTAATATTGTACCAATTTTTGAGAGGAGTCACCCTGAAACTACAGGCTTGTCAGTCTCACTTCAGTGACTGGTAGAAGTACAGAGAAGATTATTCTGGAGGTATTGAAGAACACCCGAAGAGCAAGTCATCAGTCACAGCCAGCACAGCTTCATGAGGGAAGGGTCTTGCTTGCTGAATCTGATTTCCTCTTATGACTGGGTAATCCACCTAGCTGATCAAGGGAACTCAGTTGATGTAATATATTTGGATGCCAGTAAAGCTTTCAAATACTATCTCTAACAGGATCCTTCTAGATACTTCATCCATGGAAGTGAACAGCTGGAGGATTGGACACAAAGGGTTGCAGTGAATGGCATGATGTAAGAGTGATGACTTGTCACTATTGGGGTTCCACAAGCGTCCTTCAGGAGCAGAATAAAATAGTAGCAAAACAGAAAGAATAGAAAGTGTGCACAATTTTCTGTCTGGGTGTTGGGGGGTTGGGTTTCTTTCCTTTTTACTTGTGGAGTTTTTTCCCACTGAGTTGTTGGGAAGCACTGATGGCTGGGTACTTGAGACAACAGGGAGGTGGCCAAGTCTCAGGGGATGAGGCTGGGGCAGCTGCTAGCTGTCTCTCACTCTTGGTTTTTGGAATAAGACAGTTGGAGCTGGTGCTTGGGAAGGAAATTCATTGCTGCTGCCAGAGCCCAGCCCAGAGCTGTTTCTTCTGGAGCGGGGTGAGCCTCTGCTTGTGAGAACAGCCACTGAACTTAGACCTTATTAACATCCACCTAACTAAAGAGGGACTTTTCACCATCTGCTCGGGTGCCTGGGATCCTGAGCTTGCCCCTCTCTGCCCTGCTGGGAGCCAGGCTGCTGCTGTCCTGCCCCTTCTGCTCCTTCAGCACTGCTCTGAGCTTTCATTGCACAGCAGCCCCGCACCCTCGGCCTGCCGAGACCACCAGCCACAACTCTGGAGCTCCTGATACATCTTGTCCACCAGCCTGGGATTTTTGCTCATTCCTGCCATTGGTGCTCGCAGGAGTCGTGCACGGGTGCCGGGATCAGCTGCCCCAGGGGTTTGTGAAGCAAAGCCTCTCCTCCATTGTCACTAGACAGACACTAAAGAACTACACTCACACCGTTAGGTTGTCAGAGCAGAAAAAGAGAGCTTTGTTATTTTGACTTCGCTATATATAATTTTTGGAGTTTGATCAGGGATTGAGCGAGGAGGTTGACATCTCTCCGACCCCACCGGTCAAACCAGATATCTATCAGTTGTCCTTCCTCAGAGAGGAATGCAAAAACATCTACTGTGTTTATGTTACAATGTGCAAGAACTCCAGTACAAAAATGTAAACATCAGAAGGCTGAAAAGATCGGGGTGATGCTCCATCCCTCCCCATCTGGGCGGAGCCGCCATTACCACATGCTCCCTGAGCCTGCCCCACAGCGCCCCTGCAGCCGCGGGGGAATCATCGCACCTGCCCCGCCTGCTGGGAGCCAGCAGCGCCCCTGCTGGCTGTGCCCGGAACTGCACCAAAGGGGAAAGCGCCTGGGGCCAAGAAGGCCGGGACTGGATTCCTGGTGCCATAGTTGGTGTTGGTTGTTTGCATGATATCTTTCCTCATGACGAAGAAAGACATAAAAAAATAAGCCAAATCTTAATGAGATTGATTATTCTACAAGTTAGGAGATTCCCGCATCAAAATATTTGTTTTTTTACATAAAATGCCCTCTAGCAATAAATGCTGACTAAAATGAGGCATTAGAATATCTGTTTGAGACAACAGTCAAGATCAAGCCTGATGGCTGGAGATTTGCATCAATACCATCCAAGTAAAAAGCAACATGACAGCATCTCAGCAAGCTATAGGAACATGACAGTAAAGGACATCAGAGATGGTTTGTGAGGCTTCAAACTGCCATCATGACCAGATGAGTTTTCAGGCAGCTCCAGACCCCAGATCAAAACACAAAGAAACCCTTTTCCTTAGGGTGAGGGTCTACCTTGTGTTTTTGCAGACATCCACCAGACAGGAGTATGCTGTGTTTCCTCAGCACAGCTGATGAGCTGCCGGTTCACACCCTTACATCACAGTGACTTGTTGCCCCTCCAAGAGCTACTTCTGAGTGTGAACTGCAAAATAAGGAAGGCTGTTTGCCGACCACATGAGAGCGTACCAACATTTTCATGTCTTTCCGAAACATAAGCAATTGTTTGAGGAGAAAGGACAGTTGTTAATGTTCCTTATGGACAGAAGATGACAGGAGTGCTCAGGATTTGATGAACTCTCCACTCAGCCTCTGCCAAGAGTGCTCAAGGCTCCATGGTCTCACTTCTTCCCAAAGCTTCTGGCTTTGAGGGCAATACTGTACAGGCTTCATCACTTGGTAAGCCTTCAGCCTGAGAGACACATTTGTCCATTTACTCTACTTGAGAGCTGCATATTTCTCTGGCACTGCAGCTGGCACCGGTGTGGGAAAATGAAGAATTGATATATTTGTTCTGGCTGAAGAGCAGGAAGAAAATGCATGATAGTCAGCGGGGGACAGCCAGCACAGTACTAACTGCAGTGTATTCTGCTGGTTTTTCCAAACTGGATTAAGCTGCTTGGCAGAAAATATCAGGCTAAACTCCATGCATATTACAGAATATGTATAATTACATGCATTAAGATACATGCATTAAGATATATTCAGATTACAAGGCATGGCAGTGAAGATGCACCAGATCAACACAACTGTAGGAATACTTATTAGAATTTTAAATTCCCACTTTCACCTTTAACATACTAATTGTCCCCTACATACCTCATGCCAAGATCCTAAAAAAAGCACATTAAGCAATTCACTTCCCATTTTGTCAGACACTCTTAGTCTCCCAAATTATCTAGGTTTGATAAATCCTAAGGATATAATTTTCTTCATTTTTCCACAGTGTTTTACCCACCAAAAAGGACTAAAATTTGGATTTCTGCATTGCTGCTGCTGCATTGTATCCTGAAGCCTCATCCAGAACTACAGTGTACTGAAGCCTCATCTCTATGTTGCTGCATAGTACAGTGAGTACTTTCTTTAGACTGAGGACCCCAGAAACCCCAAGGAATGTATGGATTACCTCTACAGACCCTGCAGAAGGCAACTAAGGAAAGTAGGACCATGTCAGCAGGCTAAAGTTTACTATATATGCATTCGTGCAATCACTAAAACCAAACTAAACAAAACTAAACAAAAACACCAAAAACAAACCCCTCCCAACAACCTCGCTAAACCAACCCTAACAACTGCTATAGCCTAAATATAACTATGATGACCTGTTTCGCCTGAGTGTGCATGTATCTAGGATTTTACCTCCAAAGAGGAAATCATGTTTTTCATGTAAGACAGAGATGGTAAGGTTTCCTATTTGTGCACTCTTTAAGGTTGACAATCTAAAATAATCTAAATAATGATAATCTAAATAACCATTAATAATCTAAAAGCAATGTCAGAAATTAGTTCAGTATAAACTACGCTGGATCAAGGACTCTGTGAGTTTTGATGACTCTTCTCTAATTTGAGGATTTTCAAGGTTGAGAAAACTGTGTGTGACCCAGTGCCCCAGAGAGGAGCACATGCTAAGAGGTGTACATGACCACTGGGAGCTGAGCTAGGTGTTGGAATGGCATGAGTGGTTTGAGTGGCACTAGCCCCACACGAAACTGTATTCCTCAAGAAGATAACAATTTGGAAATGGACATATTTTCAGGCTCCATTATTTCTCTTCAGCTCAGCCTCTGCTCCATTCTGACTACAGCGAAGCATATAGAGTCTGAGCAGGCATCCATCATGGAAAGGAATGCCCCTGCTTTTTAGGGACTCATCTTTGCCTCTGTTTTCCTCTTCTGCATTGCTGCCTCCAGCTCCCTCCTACTGTCCTGCAGCACTCCCCTCTCCATCAGCAGAGCGCTCAGCAGCTGGGCTTGTAATCAGTCTGAAGTGACACAGTGTTTACCAGAGAGTTAAAAATAGAAAGATGACTGTTTTGGGGGGGGTTTTTTGGGTTTGGTTTTTTTATTATTATTTTTTTTATTTCCTCAGCAGTCTATACCTGCAAAAATGAAGTGGCTGGTACTTATGTTCCTGTGCATAAGTAGGTAATGTGCCAGGCAGGTAATCCCTGAGACCACGTTTTCTTTCTTAGCCTGCCTGTTAAAATGGATCAAGCAGCCCCTGGTAAGACTGGTAAGGTTGCAGAGTAGATATAAATTTGGGAGATGCAGGAAGGAAAGGACAAGCTGGAGTTCATGCCTCCCTTTGTTTAAATCTCAATACAGAGGAGCCACATGCAAATACCTCAAAGTATGCCAAGTGTGAGCAACTATTTAGCATCAGCTAATGCTCTATTATTACTGAATGAGTAACAGCACACTATCAGGAAGTTATTCATGTTAGGTGGTGGGTGGCAGAAAGCCATTGCATGTTTTGTTATTATTATGACCTTGTGTGGAAAAACTTCACCTTTAACCTTACAGAAGTATATTGTTTTGCCCCAAGATACTCAGGCGTTACTGGCACGCTTCATTTGTACTATGGTCCTTTTGACTTCCCTTCCTCCTCTCCTCTGGCATGTTTTTTGACATGCCTGATGATAGAGATGTGGTGGGGTATAGTGTAAGGGAGGATGCAATGAGGGTCTCACACTCTCAGACTGTGTAATCTTTCTGTCCAAATCAGTATGCTGCCACTTAGTCAACCTTAGGTATGACAACCAGCCTCTGGCCCCTTTGTAGCCTGCTCTGCTCAGCTCTCTGGAGATTTTGGAGTTTGGCACTTGTGTCCCAGCCCCTCACTACTGCTGCAGCTGCCTGAACTGTAAGTTGCAATCACCACAAGTAGGAGGACTCAGAGGGTATAGGCATGTAGAATTGAATCAATCCAAAGGTTTGTAGTTTTGTACACATTGTACCAATTGGTTTTTTTTTTCCTGCCATTTGGTCTTGCAACAAGATGAGGCTCTCAAATGAGGTAATGCACATGGAAGGCATTAATAATACATTGTGACAGGTATAGTAAATTAATTTGGAGACTACCATAAACAGTGTGAGAACACAGATCTTATTGCAGTTTCTTCTGTGGAAAGATGGCAAAAATATCTCTTTTCTAGTAATTTAAGAGACCACAGTTGCTTCCAAAATACTTTGATGAAAACTTCAGCTTCTTAGACAAGAGAGACTCCTCTTGACTGGCCAGAGTCCAGGAGAGCTTTAGCAATTTAAACCAGCTGAAACCATGGCCCATAACATTGTGTTTACACCCTCAGCCCTAGAGAACATTTAAACAGGACAGATCCAAGTTTCTACAGCCAGTGGAAAGACTAACAATAATTTCAGAGCTAAAGTGAGCCATTAGCCAAGCTTTTAGATGAAATGGAGGCATATATGAAAAGAAGTCAGATTTACAGTTCTGAAAGAACAGTTTTCAGAAAGTGAACTGATCAGTGAGTCCAGTGAGTCCAAAGAGTTGTAAGGTACCTCAGCTGAAGGAGACCTATAATTTATATTCAATAAAAGCTGCAGCGATTCTCTGGAATTCACTTCAGAAGAAAAGGAGGAAAACTTGTAGGAAGGGGCTGTAGACCAAAATGGATCCTTAGAAAGTCCAGCACAGTTAATCAGCAAAGAAAACTTAGTTTCAGAGGCCAGGAAGTACAGGGCTGGGATAAACATCGCCAAAAGTCAAACCAATTTAGAAGTTTGCAGAGGAAATTAAATAGTAACAATAAAAGGAAATCATAAAAAGTTATTTAGCTATCAAAATAAAAATATTTTAGACAAGAAAAGAAGTGATGTTTTTATCCTGAGAGGATTAATGCTGGCATAGGTGTGTGAAAACATTAAGTGAAGCTCAGCTTTGGTTTTTTGTAAGAACATTAAACTCTGGAGAAAAGGAGGACAGATATGGGATGAGTGTCAGGAAATTGAAAATACTTCCTCAGGGGAGATACAAAATTCTGAGAGCAGGATGTGCTCAGCCAGCAGAGATCCCTCACTACAGGACACTGGAAGACCTGGCAGCCAGTCTATGTAATTTTGTCAAGCTGTGCAGGAGAGGGATCCACATGACTTGGGAACAGTAAATATAGTAACCATAATTAAGAAAGCAAACTTGCATCTAAAGGCCTGTTAGCTTGATTGTAATAGTATGCAAGAGTACATGAAGGATTTTAAATGAAAGGAATAATTAATGATATGATGATTAATGAAAAATAAAAGAAAGGACACAACAGCCTGAGACTGCCAGCTGGAGGGTACTAGGGCAGCCTAAAGCTTCTGCTTACGAGAGTGCTGACTGATTGCTTTAAGAAAGGTAATTGAAGCCAAGTGAAGCTGTAGAAACATCTGAGAAGCACTTGTGATATGAGAAATCACTAGGTAGAATGGAGAATAAAAAAAAGGAAAAACACGCAAACCATAATAAGGAAGTCAGAAATGGCTCTAAAGGGAGATGACAAGCAGTTGCATTAAAGGACAACCTGTAGCTTTTTCTGGGAACCAGAATCCTTTCACAGCTGTCTCCATAAAGGATTTTGGTTGAAGAAGTAGGTGTGTGTTAATGAAATTTGCCCTTTAGACATTTGCAGGAGACAGCATGGCACAGAATGGCATCTGAACATGGTACAGGCAAAACCAGATAACCCACAGATCTGGAAAAACAGTGCAGTGTGAAGCTTGACACTAATTTCAAGACATGTCTTAAACATCTAACAGGAGGATTTCTGCAGTAGCCTGGGAATTTTCTACAATATCTCTCCAAGAATCTGGGAGAGTGAAAGAGAAGGAGAAAGGGTAATTTTAGTCATTTATAGGAGTAACTATGAGAGCCCAGGGTGATAGGGCTGCACAAAATACAAATGTCTTCACAGACATCTTTAGGGAAAGTACTTCCAGTAGACATAGAGAAGTGTTCACCGTTTTGCACAGCACATTAACTAGAATATCAAGAACAAGGCAAAAAACTCACATCCTGGAGAAAGAAGTTCATACAGCAGAGGTAAGATGAAAAATTTTACTCTGTGCAAAGACTCTCAGAGAGTTCAATGTGTTTAGCAAACCAAGAGCTCTAATGTGATTGAAATACTGAAGAACTGGTTGAGTGTAAGGCCCCAGTGTTCATTTTAGGTTGATAAAACAGCTATACTTGCTTTCATGCCTTCCTACAGACCAGCCCTTATCTTCTAGTCCTAGTTTCCTCAGAAATCTCTGAGGTGGTAGTGACCTGAGGGAAGGTGTACACCTGCTGGTGCTTGTCTCTGTCTCTGGTAAGGGACCTCCTGTTCTCTACAGGAGAGTAGAGAGTCCAGAGTTTGGACTTCCTCACTTATCACACCTGGAGAGGTATGAAGAGACACCATTAAGATAAAAAGCAGCAGTAATCAGAGAAGTTGGTTTGAAATCTAATCTGTCATCCTATCTGGATTTAGGAACCTAAAACAATCCAGTGGGTACAGGTAATAGAGGTCTGTCTGTAGGAGATACGACTCCTACATAGAAGGCTAGATCCTAAGTTGTGCTTTTTTAGTCAAAGAATATGAGGAGGAAGATCCTAGTGAGCTTTTTTCCCCTAAAGTAGCCATCCAGGCAAAGGGTGAAGAGGGCTGAGTACGCTCCTCAGCCTAGAAAGCTCAGTCCTCTATTAGTCTAACATTTCATGAGAGTTCTAACCCAAAAACTGTAGGTGAATCTGAGATAGTAGGTGAATCTGAGATAGTTCATGGAGATAGTTCACCTTTGGTGTTCAAGTCATGTCACTTAGCATCTGTAAACTGAATCTTTGTGAGGCTGTGGAGGAAGAAAGCCAGAGGAAATGAGCTTATTAAAAGGGACTGTCTGAGAAGATAGATAGGCAGGGCAAAGAACAGGAGCCTTGTTCCCTTGAGGAACTGGAATAGTTAATTAAAAGGAACAGTTAGCTTTTTCTGGGGACAGGAATGCAGTCTGTCATGTGGCCCACGTTACAAACAGATAATAATTTCTCAGAAGACCTGGAATGGAAATACCTGTGTCCTTGTGCATAGAATAGCATGACAATGTGAGGCTTGGACCACATCCTCAAAGGACTTACGAGTAAAGACACAGAGGTAGTGAATCCTAGACACACATGGGTGTTGAAATAGATGCCCATCTGTCCATTTCATCTGTCCATCACTTGGGTTAGCTCTTTGGGTGAAATTCCTCACACCTGATCACCATGGGGCGTCAAGTCAAAGCCAGTTCTCCAGGTATCTCCGCAGCCAGTGAAAGGAGGTGGGTGGTTCAGCATTCCAGGTAGAGCAGGATGAGTGTCCCATACTGAGACCAACCTGTTGTCTTCACAGGTACCCCTGCTGGTTACAGGTAGAGCTGGACAGCCAGCTGAGATGACAAACCCTGTGTCTGAGAGCTACCACCAAGGTGGGACAAATCCCACCCTGTGCACCTTCACACACAAAGATCCCCGTCACAGGAGCTTGGGCTCCTTGAGGGTTCAGATGCTTTTGGGGATTGCATCTGGAAAAAGGCAAGACAGAGAACAAAGATCAGTTTGCTTGTGAGAGATTTCAGGCCAAGCAGCTGTGGATCAAAGAGTTTAATAGCACCATTGGCAAAAACGATAGATTTTTGCGTGTTCGGCAAACCTAATCTCTTTATTTAACTTGGAAAGCTTACAAGCTCTCCTGGTGTAGCTGGTGGAGCTTGTAAGCTCTGTGACCAGATTAAGCCAATGAGTGCCAAGTAGTTCAGATGTTCCTTTCCATCCTTCAACCTTTAAAACATTAAAAAAAAAAAAAAAAAAAAAAAAAAAAAAAAAAAAAAAAAAGTAAACAACTACCATTAAGAGTGAAAAACAGAGCTTTCAAATCCCAGGAAATCTCAAGAATCAGAGAGCCCATTGCAGAAATAATTTTGTCCAATTTATCTTCCTCTCTGTGAGATGTCTTTATCATCAAATGTAGCAAGATTGTTACTGTTTTACAGCTGGCAACATACATTTAAGAAATATCATTCCTGTTTCAGGGCTTGATTTCTTATCCTCATTTTTTTCGTTGACTTCAATGCTTCACTTTTCATTATCCTCCCATTAGGAAATGACAAAGTGATTACAAAAGCCAGTCTGATGCAGGAGTTCACTTAAAATACACCTACTCATTTTCCTGTTTGCATTTGTGTAACAGGGCTCAGCAGGTGTAGATAAACAAAGAGGAGTCCTGCAGATCAAGGAATAAATCAAATATAAAGAAATAAGCAGGTAAGCAGATCTAACTCCTTAAAGTCAAATAATTCTGAGTTCTTTGGGTACAAACATGGTTTAGAAAATGCTGAAGTACATTAACAAGGAAAATGTTAAGAGGGAATATTATGTGGCTGTTCCACCTACTGTGCATCCAGAGTAGAAAGCAGTAGAAAGCTTTTGAGCACAGAGCTGGATTGAAAAAACTCGCCTCAGAACAATTCACAGGGAAAAGCAGTATCAAAGCCCTGGGTGTGCTCAAGGTAGAAATTCTTGTACCACGTTCAGAGGTTGCACACTGTGGGAGCCTGACCCAACCACCAGGATGGGAAGAGACTAGTGACAATCTTTTCTGTGTGGGCACAGAAGTAGCCAGCACTGCAAAGGTGCCATCAGAAAACAAATAAGTGTCTCTCACCTTTCCTTCTTTAACTTTTCACCCTCATGAGGGTTGTTTGAAGCAACGGAGTTCTTGTGCCTCCTGTGACCCTTGTGCCAAGGTGAAGTTCTTGCTACAAGAACAACACCCTGAAACACCTCTGGTATTTATGACACAATGCTTAACTTAATGGGGCCCAGGGCCATGGCAGTTTCACAAATACCTGATTTTTTTTTTTTTTTTTTTTTTTTTTTTTTTTTTTTTTTTTAGAAGAGATAGTAAGTGTTGGATTCCAGGAGTCAAGATAGGTGAATATTCTCTGGAAGTGCAAATGTGACTGTCAAACCAAGAAGCTCGTGAGAGATGAGCCATGGTCTTAGTGCTGTGACTTTTAGCTTCTATCTGGAGTAAAATATGAGGAGGAGGAGTAAAATCCCATTAGGCATATCAGGCTCTGTGAGCCATGCTTAGTTAATTACTGAGTCAGGGCATTTGAATATGAATCTAGCTATGCATCATCTTTTCCATAAAGATTCCAGAAAAGATTCTAAGTAGGACTTGGGTTTGATTTTTCCTTAAAAAGTCTTGCTCTTTGGCTTCACTATCAAAGCACTGTTTTGAAGTTATTCTACCATTTTTTTTCATTTTTACCTATGTATACACATGCATATACATTCTTTTTCTCCCTTTTTTTAAAGAACTGCCTTCTTTTAATACCTAGAAATCAGAATGTACACCTGAATATGACAGGTCACAATTGAGGAGCTTGAAAACTGGTTACTTTTATCATTATTTCCTCCTGAGAAAGCTTGATTTTACTACTTTTGTCTTGGATTGTCTGAGCTTTTCCATTCATTGCCCATTGAAATTATATCTGACAAAGGGACAGAAAGTTTAGTTCCTAGTTTTGATAAAATCAGTAACTACTTATAGAAGAAGATTAATTTCTTCAGTAAAGGCATGTTTTAGGGCTACCAATTCCTCCACCAGCCATCCTGGTACTCCCTTGAACACCTTTCTGCTGGTGGGGTGTAGCAAGGAGTTGAAAAGAGAGGACTGGGGAGTGAGTGGGTGGAGAACAGAAGAAGAAACTGGAGTCTTTTGAGGGACCATGACTGTGAGGTACTGGTAGTATTGCTCTGAGGTAAGGGTAGGCTGTTCTCGTATGCTGAAACTTAGAAACATACCAGAGCCTAAACCCATTGTAAACATGAAAAGAAAATGGTACCATACTCCCTTCAAAGATGACATTAGTGTACCTAAACAGTTCCCAGACACACTTTCTATTCCACAAAAAAACTCCCATGTACATCACTATTAGTGGGAACAGAGCAAGAATGAACCACTTGGAAGAGATATTTTTCTATTTCTGAATGGAGAGGAATTTTGCTTTATATGTGTCTTCTTGGCTGGCCAAATTACATAATAGTGTCTGCTGCCTGCGGCTAAACTTGGAGTTCACTTATATGCAGGCCAGCAATCTCTCTCTTTTCAATGTATTTCTGCAGTGGAAGAATAATACAATCCTCACTTCAGCTGACTTCAGCTCTTTTTATAATGAAATGTAGTACAAGTGGGGGTTTTGCCCTTCTTTTGAAACAGGAGGCAAGAGGACATTGCTGATTGGTAGATCAGCTCCAGATCGAGTCTTTCACAAACAGGACAACCCAATGCCAGCAAGATAACATTACTTCAGGTTTGGTGGTTTTTGGGGGGTTTTTTTGGTTGGTTTTTTTTTTTGTGTGTGTGTGTGTGTGTGTGTGTGTGTGAAAGTGGACGCACTAACTCTTGCTGTCTCTGATTGACAGGCTTAAGTCTTTGCTGTTGCCACTCATGATAAGCTCTGATACCTGTCTATATATCAGCTTCAGCACTGGGGCTCTGCCTGCATCAACACAAAGCTATTCTACTCACTATCATTTGGATCCTAGGCCCTTTTTCTCTTAATGATTCTAGCACAATCTTCAGTTTTATTTTCTCCCAGGACAACATTTTTTCTGTGGAGACCTATAACACCCCTGCACAACCACAGGGGGAAACTGGAAACCATCTGTAGCATCTTCAGCGACAACAGTAATGCTGACAATAGGTGCCATTATTGGGCATTGAGCTGTCCCTACACAGTGACCCTGGGTGAAGAAAGTGCAGTGATTTAATCACAATGCCACTATCACCACTCGTTCCCTTTCTGCTATCTGTCCACTCTGCTACAGTTTCATTATGACTCAGAATACCATCAAAGGCAAGTTCATAATCTGCCGTGTCTGAATTAGTGGCAGCACTGTAACAAGTTGTTTTATTGTTACTAGTGGCTAACACTTTGCCACTTTTGTTCCCAGCAATGTCTTTACATCGGCTCCCAGGAAAATACCTTCCTGCAGCACCTCAGGGTACCCAGCATACACATGTCTGGCTGTTCCTTGCATGCTGCATCCTGCCAAGTACATACATTCCCAGTCTTGAGTCAGGCCTCAACACCGTGTGAGAGTCTCTTGAAAAACAGCAGTAATTCGTGATAGTTTTATTCTTGAGGAACTCTTGGGGAGCTACAGCTTGCAACTTGTTTTATAGAAATGTAGGAAGTGTTGTTCTTATGTTCCTGTGAATCAGGCTGTCCCATCCCCATAGGAGTCCCACTGCTTTAATTGCAGCCTGCTTTGGGTCTCAGCTGAAGGCAACAGAGAAGAGCAGAAATCTCCTGCAGCACTTTTTACCCTGACTGGCTCTGAGAACGAAGGCAAGTGAGATGATATAGTTAATCTTTACCAGGGAAGGCTAGAGAGGGGACCCTGAGCTATCTAGCTCTCAGCTAAAGCTGCCTTGGCAACAGTTTAATGGGCAGTGGCCTGTACTTGAAGGACTTCAAGAAGAGATGTAATCAACCATTCACTATCTTTCTTCTTTCCATTAAGTTCAAAGTACTATATAATCACTTCAATTTTCTTTCAGTGGTGATAAGGCTCAAGCATAAACCACAAAGCCTGAACTCTCAGTCAGCCTCCGTGTTTTATCCTGGATTTATCATCAACTATCATCAGATTCTGTCTTTCTGTCTGACCCCATATGGAAACTGGCCTCCAAGGAGGGTCAAGTATTCACTTTCATACTCCTCTGTGCTGAAATGCTTTTCCTGGCAAGATTAGATAGAGCAATTCCTTTTCATTTCAGGCTATCCCAAGTAGATGCTTTATAAAAAATCTACTTTAAAGCAATTATTTTTCTCATTTGCTATAGGTTTATAGAGTGAGAGGGTCAAGCTATTTTTATAGTCACTATGCCAGAAACAAAGTCCAATAATTTATTCTGCTTGTGGGGGAAGAAAAAAAAAAAAAAAAAAGAAAAAAAAAAAAAGAAAAGAAAAGAAAAAAAAAAAAGGTTTTATCTTAAAAAGGCCTTTAGAGGATTTTGTCAAAGACTCTTTTCCCATTCACCACCTGGTCAGAATTTTCAATATGAGTCAGACACAAATCCAGTTAGAGCATTTAAAGTTGTAGTTTAAATAAGCATAAATTAAGTAAAATTTGCATTTCTTTCTACATTTTACATTGATCAGCCATTGATGAAACACAGAGGCAATGCTAGCAGCAGAGGCTGGGATTTTCCCTTCCCTGAGTCCTCAGCAAACAACCCTTCTCTTGCTCACCAGGAGAGGCTCCTAGGTATTCCTTGCAGCTGCATCAGGCACAGCGGAGAGTAATGTGTCATTGGCTTTCCTATAGCCTAGAGTGAGAGCACCAGCTGGGACAGTCTCCTGAGGCATGGAAAATGAAGGTTTCTACCTCTGTGAAGAAATTATTAAACATCTCCCTTCCTGCATGAATTCTCTTGCCACTTGGCTCTCAGTGAGCTTGTAATTTAAAAGTAGAATCACACTTAGGGATGGTTTCTGAAATGTGCCTGAAAGCCTGGGGCACCACCACCTTGCAGGGACCTGTGCGCAAGGAGATGCTCAGCCTGCCCAGGCTGTGACTGCTGCACCTCCCAGCTGCTGCCCCAGAGGTGTGCAGAGCTGCAGCTCCTCCCCCCCAAGACCCAAGTGAGAGTTTGAGGCCATGCAGGTAGGTGTTGGAATTCTATAAACCGAGAATTTTGGGGTTTAGTATCTAGTAATATATGTGAAGCAATATGGAGGATTTAAGGCATTGTCTGAGTCCTTCCTCTTCATGATCTTCTTCATGGTTTTGGGTGTTTTTTTCTTATTGGGTGAAAGGATCTGCATTGTGGACCTTGGGTGGTCAATTATTGGGTCAAAAGTATAAATAATATAGGTGTCATCTTTTTATTGGGTGATTAGGACTTAAATAACCTTGGAAAGAAAGAGAGGCATCGTCATTTCCTACCTTGCTAGCTAGAACTCACAACTTGTGAGACTGTATTTAAATAAGAATTAATAAACATCTGAGTCCGAACATGAAACTGCATCCCATGCATTAATCCCAGCTCTAACACGAAGAAAAGAAGATAAAAACCTCAAAGACAGTTGTTGGGGCTCGTCCTTCTCACGTAACCAGACAAACAGTCACCTGCTGTGGTACACAGCCCATGTCATCAGCTTGACAGTAATGCTGCACCACTCTGAATGGTGCTGCTGTTCTGCCTTACTTTGCTGCAGCTCAGCTCACAGAAGGGATTTCCACGTTCCTGTATCTCTGATACAATGCCTCTGATGTCCAAATGTAGTCCCATTGCCACTTTAACTCAAAAATTCTCTCTGCACTGCCTGAACTGTAGCCGATGTGAAGACTGACACATGCAGCACACTGCTGCCTTGCACACACCTTGCCTCCTTGCTTGGGGGAAATTTCTGAACCCCAAGGCCACGTCCACACCTTTGGTGTAAGGGGGCATTGCAAAGGGACTGCCTTGGGCAGCAAGGGGCACATATTTACTGGGGAGTGGAACAGCAGGGTGAAACCCTCTGCTCTGAAACCCATTGTAAAATGCCTGTCGTAGGGGTGACTTTGTGATGCTTGTATCCCCAGCTGTCTGTTCCCTTTGTGCTGTATGTTGAGTTCTGTGCCTTTGAGACTGGTTTTGAGGGCAAAGCAAGAAGAAGAAGCATGCAGTTTGTTTTGAAAGCAGCGTTCACTCCTCTGCGTTACTTCTCCAGGACTGTGTTTGGCTGAGGCACAGACAGAAGCAGGACAGAGATCTGCTTGGCTCCTAGTTAGTTTAGCTAGCTGGGGCAGAGAAGCTTTCTGGATTGTTCTTCTCCCTTTTTCTTGGGATTGTTTAAACCTGCGCCAGACTGGAAAACCCAGAGGAGCATTGAGAGCTGGCACCTGTGGCCTACCAGGGCCTGGACCTCTGAAAGGACTGATAAGAGACTGAGCTACTCCCATGGCAAGAACTTTCTGAATTTACCATCTCACTTCAGAGCAATGAAAAAATTTATTGTTCCATATTGTTCATTCTTTATGCTTGTGAGCACTTTGTTTGTTGAATAAATAGTCTTTTCCACTTTTCTCCAAGGAAGTGTTTTTCCCCGACCAGCTGAGGGGAGAGGCCGTTTGGGTATGCTCCCCAGAGGGACCCTATTCAGGGGTTTTCTTCCAAATTTTCCCTAAACCAGGACACAGTCATAGCTCTGGAAAGAAATCAGTCACAGGGCAAGAATCACCAGCATCCTTGCACACCTGCTCACATGTATCTGCATAGATACACACGTGCATTTCTTCCTGTGCACAGGGAACTGTAATCCAGTACACAGCTGGTGAACCCCACTGGATAAATTACACCCCAAAAATGAAGTACAGCACATATCTTATATGAGTGTCTTGATCCTGTCGAGAATGAGGGATCTTACTTCTGTGTAACAACAGGACAAGACACAGCAAGGACACTGATCACTTGCAACCTGCTTTGAAGCAGTGAAATTCAATATTACAGATATGGGTGGTAACTTCCCCCATTGTTAAGATTACCAGATATTTTACATTGTAAGATCCTCTTTTCAATTCCTTGTGCACTGAATGCTGACTTTCTGGATTGACATTTATGTATGCCAGATGTTTGCATCAGGTTTCTGCAGTATTGGTTTCAGCAGTAATGGTTTCTGCAGTTGTATAAATTGCAGAAAGCTGTAGTATGGGCACTTAAAATTACGTGACTAGGTGTGCTCATTTCAGCTGGGGTAGAGCTAATTTTCTTCACAGTTGCTAGTGCAGGGCTGTGTTTTGGATTTGTGCTGAACTCAGGGTTGATAACACAGAGATGTTTTTGCAGTTGCTGGGCAGGGCCTGCACAGAGCCAAGGCCTTTTCTGCTTTTGGTACTGCCACACTGGGGAGGGGACTGGGGGTGCCTGGGAGGAGACACAGCCAGGACAGGTGACCCCAACTGACCAAAGGAATATTCCAGACCATAAGGCACCAAGCTCAGTGCATAAAGTGGGGAGAAGAAGGAGTAAGGGGGGGAAATTTGGAGCAATGGTGCTTGGCTTCCCAAATCACCATCATCTGTGACGGGGCCCTGCTGTCTTGGCTGAACACCTGCCTGCTCATGGGAAGGAGTGAATTAATTTTTTGTTTTGCTTTGCCTGTGTGTGGCCTTTGCTTTCCCTGTTAAACTGCCTTTTTCTCAACCCATGAGTTCCCCAGCTTTTAACCTTTTAATTCTCTACCAAGTCTTACTGGTGGAGGAGTGAGTGACAGACAGTGTGGCACTTGTTTGCTAGCTGGGGTTAAACCATGACACTAGGGAAGATATCTTACTTTGCATTTGTTGAAAAAGTCTTTCTGAGCCCTTTGCTTTAAGCAACCAAAGTGTTGTAACTTTTAGACAAGATTTGACAGGGTGAATTATATTGGGTTTTTCCTACACTTCTACCTTTATGGGAAATTGTTCCCAAATTTGTCCAGTTTGTAAGTTGACAAAAGCCATCCCTACCAAATGGAGGCCTTAATTTTATTTATTTACTGTGAAGTTCTGAAGACTACTTATGCAAAAACTGTCCTGCACACACCATGGTGTGCTCGCACTTGAGCTCTTGGGTCCCATGGCTGGCTGGCTGACAAACTGCAGTGGGAGAACGAAGCTCTCCTTTTCCCGGCCGTGACCACAGACTCAGAACCCTGAACATTAGATAGAAGCAAAAAAACCCACCAAAACAACAAAATAAAACAAAACAGAAACCCCCAAAACTCTCTACACAGATGCTTAGCACCTGCCTTCGCCTTATTTGGGATGAAAGGGATGAGACCAAAGAACCTTTTAAGGCTGAAGTTGGAGGAAAGTATTAGTGTCCACAGTAATAAAAGATACCACAGATCTTGGTGGAGATACCACACACTCTTGCTCGTGTGGAATCTCACTCACCTGCATCTTAAGCCTTTCTTTGTCCATTCAATGGATAAAAAAATACCGTGTATTTTTCTTATACTTAAGCATCTTTCTTTAAATTAGACCCTAAATGTATTAAGGGGAAGTTGGTAAATATTTGTTCTCACACCAATGCTGACTTTTAAAGCTGCTTTTCTTTCTTAGGTAAGAAGCTACATTTCTTGGATGCATTTGTAGGTTGCAGAGATATTGGTAGACTGATGAAGGACAGAGCCAGCATGAGGACCTCAAAAAAAGAGACTGGAATTTCAGTGTGGGGAAAAACTGGAGATGAGGTGAGTGGCTCATGATCTAAGCCCTGAGCTGGAATTGTTCACTGTTCATCATTTATTGGCTAAAAAAAAAAAAAATAAAAAAAAAAAATCATCTTTTGTGTAGGGGGACCAAATAAAAACAGCCTAATGCAAAAAGCAGGGGACTGTAAGGAGCATTCTTTTGTCCATCAGAGCAACAACTACAACAGGGTACAAACCTCAGGTACATTGTAACAATTCGGTTTTTGCAACAGTATCTAACTTGCACATTTCACCCTCAAGGGTGAAACATTTGTTGTTCCAATAACAACACAGGAAGTCTGTAGTAGACAGTCTAGTAGCCCATATACTCAAAACTATGTCTCTAAACTCAGGGCATAGTTCTGATTCTACTAATTCTGTACTTCAACTTCCCCACTCTAAGATGGAGATAACTCTTACTGTTATCCTGCAGAGTGGGAGAATATAATCATTATTGTTTGCAAAGCATTCAGTCTTCATAATGGTACGCACCACAGAAAAGCCTATAAAGAAGTTAATAACTTCATTCTTGCAGCAGAATTTATAGGGATGAGTAATAAATAAAGTGTAAAACCTCATATTAAATAGCAAGACTGGAATAAAACACTGAATAATTGCTCACTAAGGGGACTCATCTACCCTGTGCATTTAATGAGGCATAGGCATATGGGAAAATTAATAGAGGATGTTCTCAAAATTGTGCATGCCACATAAGTTAAATGAGCAACAGAAATTAGAGCACACAGGCAATCTTCATTCTGGCATTTTGTGCCTTTGGTTTAATTGATAGAACAATCTTAATAAAGTGCTTTAGCATGGTTGCTTGTCTGTGCCTGTGTTGTGACACAAACATAGACGAAAAAGGGTACCCATAAATTTATCATATTATTTGCACAACCTCAGCATTGCTGGCTCTGTATTCTTCTGGAAAGTTTTATACAGGGTTGTTCTATAGGGCAATTCAGGTTTCCAATGCACTGTGTAAGTGTTCAGGTGCTTATTGTACAGAAACAAACATGTGACAAACTGGGTCTCAGCTTGATCAGCAAATAATAAGGAAAAGCTGTAAAGCTGTAGGTTTCATTGAAGCTCTCTCACAACAAGACATTGGACCACAACGTATTTCGCAAAAGCTAAAAAAAATATGATGTTAAAATTAGCATTTTATCAGTACCTGCTGAGCCAGTAACTTTCCCAACACCAGCCCCTGTCTTTGCCTACACAGGATTTGCTGGTGGTGACATTGGCAGGTGCCCACCCAGCTAGAAATGACCAGTCATTTTTTCTCCTCTCTGATTATGGAACTGACACTGGAAATAGGATTTCTTACCTAGGAAAGACATTTTCAGCTGCTTTCTCTGGGTGAAAAACCTGTGAAGGAGTGAGTGATGGAAGTAATTGATCTCTCTGTTCCCGCTTTGCTCAGGTGTGGAGGCACAGATGGGCATAAGTGCTGAGGTGTGACATCTCCTCCAGCCAGCACTAGCACAGAGAGCAGAACAGATTAGAACTATGGGACAGAGTGATCTGCTGGCTGCTGAGATTCACAATATGTAGGAAATGCCCTATTCCCGTTTGGTGTCTCTTGAGTATCACCGATCTAAAGAGAGCTATTAAGTCTAAAACCACAATGCAACTTGGTCTTCCATTTCCACTGCTTCCCAGTTCAGCCTCATCCTCAGGACTACACTTTTTAGTATCATGGGAAAGCAGCTTGTTAACAATAATGGCAACCTGTAACTCAGGCAGTATGCTGTAATTAAATGATGACTCTTTCCTCTGCTGCAAAAAAGGGCTGACAACTTTGGCAGAGCTCAAAGAGGAGGATACTAGCCCTCTGCACTGCACAGCCTGGACTTCAGGACCTCAGGAGCAGGGATGTGGACACAGTTGCCAGAGTATACAACCCTAGCTCAGGTTTCCAAGGCAATATCCGGAGCTTAAATGTGCTGATGTCACAAAATAAAGGTCCTGAGCAAACTAGTGTGATGGTACAGATGCAACATTATGTTTAAGGTAATTTGTAACAGATTTCCTTTATTGTTGTTCTTTCCATTGTTTTTTCTCCTTCTGTTCTGGAATAAATATTTCATGTTGCTTCTTTGTTTTCATTCCGAATTTTACAGTTTCTTTTCTTTTCTTTTCTTTTCTTTTCTTTTCTTTTCTTTTCTTTTCTTTTCTTTTCTTTTCTTTTCTTTTCTTTTCTTTTCTTTTCTTTTCTTTTCTTTTCTTTTCTTTTCTTTTCTTTTCTTTTCTTTTCTTTTCTTTTCTTTTCTTTTCTTTTCTTTTCTTTTCTCTCTGGTTGTTGACGTCATTGAACTTCCTGCTCTGTTGCAACTTATTAAATTTTCTTTTGTTTTCCTGTCTTTTACAGGGCTGCTTGCATGGTTTCCTCTCTCTCTCTCTGGAGATCATGCTTTCAAGTAATACATTTCATGTGGCTCTCACACTGTTTCCCTTTTTTTTTTTTTTTTTTTTTTTTACCCAGGAGATAAAGAAAACTAGATCTGGAAAACAAAGAAAACATCTGAAGTGATAAATAAATGTGGGGAAGGGCCTCATCCCCCCTGGAGCAACAGCATCACTTCCCAGGAACTCCTGGGCAGGTCCTTCAGGACCAACACAGGAGACAAGGCATTTATAGCTAGCATCACTCTCTACTTAATTTATGAGTTGATGGTTGTGGGCTCTTAGTTTATTTCTGAACTAGTTCTTTCAGATTTCTCAGTAATTTATGTTGCAACAACAAAAATTTCCTTTCATGGTACCCCATAAATTTACTAATGACACTTCAGCTTTTGAAAGCTGAGACCACAAAATGCTCCCAGCGATATAATTCAGTGCCAAACTCCTAACTTCTTGACAGTTTTTTGAGACTTACACGGACAATTTTAATTGTTTAGCCTGGCTGACCAAGTCCTGGATGAAAGAAGAAAACTCCCTTTTAGAGATATTTGAAACTTCAGCTGAGGGCTGCTGGTTGTACCAAGATGCATGACAAAGCTCTGTGCTTTTGTGGGCCTCTACTCAGTCCTTTTTCATCTCGCCACCTTAAGAGCAGCAGGCTATTGTTTATACAACATGACTTCGTGTTGTCTCCCTTTGCCTCATGTTGAGGCCATTCTTTACAGCTGCCAATCAGTATGACAAAGCCTCCCTGACACGAAGCAATGTACCAGCTCTGCAACACAGAAGATGTGAGGGAAATAAATCTCTGCACTTCCTGGTCCAATCAGGAGTGTGAGAGATACATAAAGATATGGCAGGCTTTGTATGAGATCTCCACACTGCATGCAGTGTCTAATAAAATATGAAACACTTAATTACAGTGAGTAATTCTACTCATTTCTTCAGGACCTCTAAAGCTGTGGTAATTTGATGAGGGAGGATTTGACAAATGATGCATAAGAGCAGAAATGATGAAACACACTGCATGAAAAAAATCTCCTACCTTAACAAGGGCACTGCAGTACTTTTAAAAGAAACCTCAAATTTTCACCCAAAATTAAAGGCATTTTCTTTAAAAAGAGTGACATGGCTTTGGATCAAATGCCAACAGCAAATGCCACTGCTTACACTAACAGGCTTCTTAATGGATATATTATTTTTCAATATTAAAACAGTGGCAAAACTGGTGGGATGTGAACTCTGTGTTTAATCAAAACTATTATTCATTCCAAAGTCTTCTACAGTCAGCCTCACTAAATTCTCTCTAAGCCCTGCTCATGCCTTTAAACCATCAGGGTAACAACAAATGCAAGTTACTGTTCTATCACCTAACACTGTATTTCAAAAGGCATGAAAAGAAGGATAGGAACTAAAGAATAGGAACTAAATAACCAACCTGTCTGGATATTTTGCAGAAGAGCTGCCTCCCTTGCCAGGGCTCTTGTTGGAACCCTGGAAATTGAGACTTTTGGACTTCCTGTGTTGTTAGGCACTGACCCTCAAGAAAACACTGCATTTGACCTGAGGCCATGGAAAAGGCTCCCAAAATTAACTGATAGCACTGAGATTGTGGATGTGTAGTCTGAATAGAATTGTGTGATCTCACTGGGTGAAAAACTAGAGTTTAAGATTTTAGTATATAGTAATATATATGGGGCAAGATGGAGACTTTAGGGTGGAGGTTAGCTGTTCTTTTTCACCTTCTTCTTTCTTCTTCATGGGTTTGGGTGGTTTTCTGTAATTGGTCGACAGGGTCCACATTGCTGACTTCAACTGGTTAGTTATTTGGTTTAAAGTAAAAATAACTTAGGTGGCATTTCACAATTGGAAAGATTGTCCTTGAGAAGACCTGGTAGAGATAGAGAGGTACTCCATTTTGCACCTTGTTAACTGGAGGTATTGCAGAACTCACAGCTTGTGAGACTGTAATATAGGTAAGAATTAATAAACATCCAAGTCTGGATGCAAGCTTTGTCTCTCAGGCTATTAATCCCGACCTTGGCAGAAAATGAAGCCAGAACCATCACAGGCTCTGAGAATGGTCTGGAGGGCTATGACCCATGGGGGACATGCAAGGCCACCATGCAATCCTTTGCAGAGGATCCACACTGATGTGGCAGCTCTGAGGACATGGCACCAAGAGGATGGGAGGCAAGGGAGTCATGGAGGATGTCTGCACTGCATCCACTTCTCTCCTTTGATAAGCTTTGCTTTTTGGCCTCCTCTCTGGCAAAAAAAATGCTAACTGAAGACAGCTGCTGCAGTCAAGGGACAGCACAGTCAATTTCTTCACAAGTGACTACTAGACTCACACATATTAGTCTAACATTTGGCACACAGTGGTGTGGAAGGGCAAAAAACACAAGCAGCTACAATTTCTTGCAAATGCCAGTTTGTTTATTCAAATGGAGAATTTTAAATGGGGAGTTGTACATGCTCCTGAAGTAGCCACTTCTATAAATGAGGCCAGTAATAACTCAGCTTTGCAAGCAATGATCCACCTGTGATGGCATCTGTCCAAATGTCCTTACTGCTCATCACCTAGGTTCTAGGAGATCCAATCCCTGTTTCCCAGGGTTTCTGATAGCATCTGAGTCCAGCCATGTCTAGGTACCTTCCTTTTAACCCTGGGGCCTCTGGTATACAAACTCTGCCAAACACTCATATTCCTAATCTCTCTTTCTCACATGCAGTCCTGGCTCTTGAGCATAAGCTCATCCTCTCACACTAGGCTGAATCTTCTGCCCTAAAAAATACATTTGTGAGGCCTGGGACAGGGAGAAGGAAGCAGACATGAAGATATAAATAGCCTTTCCAGTGACTGTGCAAATATACGTCTTAGGTTGCAATGCAAGATGTATTCTGTTCCCATCTGTTGAAACCATCTGGGGAGGTGTTTCTTTATCTCTTGTATAACTCATTCCTCATAACTCCATAAGGGGGCGGGTGTCTTCTGTTAATTGGCAGCTGTTAAAACCAGGTGGGGCATGTTCTTTATCTCTTCCACCACCCATCCTCCCTCCAGGGGGTATCTGCTCTTAATGGGCCATCGAGGCTCACTGAATGACTGATAAAATTACATCATCCCATTGGGAGATGCTCCACCCAGGGGGAGGAGCCAAGCATTCCTACTTGGTTAAAACCTGGAATTCAGAACAGCAGGACAGCCTGGATTCCCAGAGGAAGACTGGACCCATCTCGCCATCACTGTACTCTTCTACAGGATCATCTCTGCTCCAAGAGAACCACATCTGTCACTCAAGGAGGACTTAATTGGACTGCTTCCAACACCCTGACCAACAGGGTGCCAAGTCATGTTCTGACTCTCTGTTTTTGTTTTTTGTTCATTTGCTTTTTTGTACTACTACATTTTTAATATTCCTAGTAAAGAACTGTTATTACTATTCCCATATCTTTGCCTGAAAGCCCCTTAATTTCAAAATTATAATAATTCAGAGGGAGGAGGTTTACGTTCTCCATTCCAAGGGAAACTCTGGCTTTTCCCTGGCAGACACCTGTCTTTCCCAACTAAGACAATATACTATTACATTTTCTTATAAAATAAAACACTAAAGATCAGATATCGTTACAAAAAGCAGTGTAACCCTTAAGTGAAAAATCCCCCAAACCAGCTACCCTCTCCTCTGAGATCCCTGGAACTTCTCCAGCTTAGGAGGATAGCCAAATCTGAGTTGTATGGTCACCAAGCCCATGCCTAACTATGTCCCCAGCTTCCCCTCTGTCTTTAGTTTCCCCTGTGCTCCTCACACTGATATTTTTAGTTGTCTCCCTTTGTCTCAAAGCTGGTAATTTTTTATTTTCTCCATTCCTTCAGACAACATGAAGGCCACTTCACCCCAGTTTTTGTAAAACACCATCCCCAAGCTCTTCCTCTCCTGTAGGTGAGAGTTCACACCACCACCTTTGTCCTGGTTAAGACCCGGGCCAGCTTGTGTGTCTGCATGGGTTGTTCAAAACACCGTAAATGCAAAATACAACAATTCCAGGTGTAAAAATCGTATTGCAGTGTCAGGATCCACCAGGAAAAAGGGGGTTCCCCAAATGCCCACAGCAGTGTTGGCATGTTCATTTTTTCATAGAAGATCATTGACTCAAGCAGGGGTGGGATTTATCAGCCTGTCTTTTTCATTTTCCTCCTGCGTGGGACTTACGCAACCTATCTGATATAAATAAAAGGCAAATAAATAAAGAAAATTATACCAGGGTTCTACATCACAGGCAGTTCTACAGCTGGTTGACCAAAAGATGTTATTCCAGGGACTTGAATTTGTAATCTATTGAAAAATAGTTGATGTCACTGCAATGTTTGCATCAGCTATTTTAATGTATTTTTTAAAATGAAACCAGGAACATTTTAAAAGTGATTTTTCAGATCGTATCGGGTGAATTTTTGATTAGTGAATATGCATTTCATTTTTATGTAATGAGAATCAAAAGACATGGAAAAACAAGAATAAAAATTAAAAAGCAGAACAAAAATAAGTAAAGGGAAAGCTTTTGACTTTTCCTTGATTAAGGTGAGATATTTTTAACCCATGCCTGTGGGTATAATATAAGCCTCTCCATAGGCTAGGCTTTTTGGGAATAAATGTCAGTGAAAAGCAACTTGCATTTTACCTGAATGTAGGTCAACAAACTTTCTCACTGTGAGTTTGTCTCACAGATTAGATACACACACTTCAACTGCAAAATTAATATTACTCTATGGTTATTTGTCATCTGTGAATATTGTAGCACTTGTAAGTTGCAATCCTCAAACAAGAGCCTTGTGGGGGACACAGCTAGCACACACAACTTTATGACAAAAACCTGGTAATCCAAATAAGAAAACAAGAGACAAAAGACATGGAGATAAGTGCTGGCTGCAGATGCTGCTGCAGTGGAGCAGCATCATGCACAGTTTTAAAGAGCTCTCTAAAATTTTAGCTTGGACTGAAGGAGGTAACTCTGCAGCACAGACATAGGTCAGGAAACATTGCAGAGCTGACAGGGTTAAATTTTTGATCCTGGCCATGCATGCTCAGAGATAAGAGCTGTGGAGAGACAAGAAGGCAGACAACAGCAGAGCTATATGGAGTGCTGCAGAGAGCTGATGAAGCAGCAGGATATACCTCACCAGGTAATTAGAGAATGACAAATTGCAAGGTAATCAGAGGAGGATGTTCTAGTTCCATCATTAATGTTGAGATATTTTTTAAATGAAAAAACTTTGGTTTAATGGTTTATAAAGCAGTTTGTTCTGAGAGTGACCCACTCCCAGAGCTCTATGCCAGAAGGTGGTACCATCAAATTCTTTCACATGAGTTTCACAGCAATTACAAAACAGAGAATAACCTGCAGAGAGTGGTTGTTTTTTAACATTACTTCTTGAACCAGTTACAATTGCAGAACATACTTTCTCAAATGGGTTTTGCTGTGGCTTAATTCTAAAACAGAGCATCTAAGCCACACACCTATTTGCCACCATGAAATTCTCTTTCTGAGTCCTATAATGCTCTACTTTCATCCAAACATTCCAAGTTTTGTGCAAGGTTATCAACAGGTTTCAGGGTGTTGTGATTCTGTAATTTGAAAAGTTGAGTGCTTGGTATTTGTTAGTCATGGGTTACACTGAGCTAAATTTGCCTTACCACAAGGAATCCACATAGCCAGACAATTTCCTCCCATCTTTCCATCACATGCCTAGGCAGGCACCCAGTTTTGGAAGATGCTGAATTAGTCATGTGACAATGCCTTTGGCTATTAGGAAATAACTCTCACATCTGTTTTCTTGGCATCAGACAAAAAAATGCACTTACACATCAGAAACTTGGCTCTTAGGTGTGTACAGTGTTTAAATCTAACCACTGCTGTTGAGGCAGTTTTTTAATGCTACTCTTCCTTCAGCTTTGTGTTCCAGCTGTGTTTTTCTCTAGTGGAAGGAAGCCTCACTCTCAACACTAGGGCCTGCTCTTATTGAAGTCAGAAAGGAAGATGCCATTACCCTGGGCTAGAATGTCAAAGGATATAAATCAGCATAACTCCTGTCTCCACTACAAGGGAGATATGCCAATGCCCACGGGTTGTAGATCTGCCCTTGCAGGTTCACACACTATCTGCTCTGTAGTGTGTTGATAACCCGGATTCAGAATGGGAAGAGACAAAGATGCTTTCTGAGGTGATGAGCACTATGTGGCATGGCTATATTTACCTCGCAGTGCTAGACAAGCTGCAAGTTGCTGGAAAGGAAGTGATGTCATCTGGGAGTAAAAATCTGTACAAACTTGCCAGCTCTCTACCATATCAGAGGTAAGGGCTTACATTTCTCTTTCAAGTTTGTTCACTCAATGACAAGCCAATGTTGGAAGACTTCAAAGTCTTCTCTCTCTTCTTTTTTTTTTTTTTTTTTTTTTTTTTTTTTTTTTTTTTTTTTTTTTTTTTTGTGAGGATCAGCAGTTTCTCAGCTTGGGGTGGGATGAGTAATCAAAGCTTTGTAAGCATGCCATGGCATTTACAGGGGATATAATTAATACAGAAATAATACTTTTTTAATATATATATATATATCCATAGATGTAATTTCTGAGCTTTCTGCAGTCCATACATAATGAAAGCAAAGAATTAATGTAAAACATCTCCATGTTTTACAGCTAAAGTTTACTCTTCCCAGAAGTGTAAATCTCTGTATGGTACAGCCAGAAGAATGAATCACATATTGATAACTAAGAATTACTGCATGTCTAAGTCCTAATGAACGACCAATGAATGAAGCAAACTCTACACCTGGCCCCAAAAATCTTCCTGCCTGCTCCAGTAGCATATCTGCAATATCATTTCTAATTTTATAATACATGCAATAGACACTAGGGTGAGTTAATCCAGCACAACAGAGAAAAACAGTGTTAGAACACCTTTCCCTCACACCCAGTGTTTGGAGTTTTTTCATTCTGCTTACTTCATGCCAGATGGCAGCCTTTGCATTTCCCTCATGATAGTTCTTACTTTTCCATGTCAGTAAATGCCAGCAGTGGCAAGATAGAAAATATTACCCTTTCAGAAGCGGTTTTCCAACTTATTTTCCCAGTCCAAATTGGGCAACCACCATTTTAAGAACCATATTATGTTGCGCATCCAGTAATCAAATGCAAAAACCAGTGAATATCTGTAGACTTGTTACTTTTTTTTTTTCTTTATTTCCCCTCAAGCATAGTACATGTAGTGAAAATAAATTATTTCAGACTGTCCCTAAGAAAACTGAAGAGAGTTTTTCAGAGGTAAGGACTCATGTCCTGGTCTGTTATGTTGATTTAAAATTGTGCAGAAAACTACAAGAGACTTTTCCCCCTAACTGAGTCTCTCTCAAATTTTTCAAGATTTCAAGACCATTTTCTCAATCTATACATGTTCTTTGGGAGTTCTTGTTTGGAAGGCAATGCAGGGATTCAGTCCCAGCTCCAAACATGCACAGAGAAGGACATTTCCTCAGGTAGAAACAAATCTGGCCTAGTTTGAGGAGCTGACTAGCTGACTGACTTGCAAAACCAGGACCTCAAAGACCCAACTCAAAGCTTGATCACTTCCTTTTAGGCAATGGCAAAGGCTTGGTCCCCATGGAAATGAGTGGCAATGTTTCTGCTGACAATCTGTTTTAGGCCAGAAGAATCATAACTGGCTCTTCATTTTCTAGGCCATCAATCAAATACAAACACTAAGCCATTTTGCCATGCTGTCACAAGAGGGGGAAAACTGATAAATTAATTTTAAAAGTGTTCATGCATGTGGAAAGAAAATGCTGAGGTGCAGGGCATGCATCTCTAAGCAGATGGGTCAGAAAATGTTCAAACTCTGCCAATACACCCCAGAACTTTTGACTCAGCTTCTGTGTGTGGAAAACCTTTGTATGGACAAAGGGGAATTGATTTCTGGAAGAAACAGGCCTCTGAAATATCAAGGATCATTTCTAAGAGTCTCCTTCATCTCAGGAGCACCAGGAATTCCAAGTATCAGGAAAGCAAGAGTACCAGAAGTGATGCCCGGAAGGTCCCAAGGTCATCAAATTACTGTTAGTATTTTCCAGGATTTTTAAGCCTCTAAAGAGACCTGATGATGGGGGCAAGCTGGTGCTAGCCTTCTTTCTTTCCACGGCACTCATTTGTAGGAGTGTGCCAGGCTCTGCTTTAGGAAACTGAAATGATCCCACAGCCAGGTGGTCTCAGCCCCAAGCAGAACCACAGCCTCACATCCTGGCTGATTATGTGATCCTGGACCACAAGCTTACTCAGTTTATCCCTGAACTCATGCAGATTTACAGCTCTCAATCTGAGCCTGCCCTGCTGCTTTTCAGCAGACCTCAGAGAACCAAGGACCCATCTACTCTCCATGAAGAAAGGATTTTTAAGCTGCTGTTCACTTCCTTGTGGCAAGGCTGCTGCAACACACCTGGCACACCCTTCCCTGGGCTTTCAATATGAAGGAACAGCTCTGAGTCTTCAAGGCACAGAAATGCCCATGTTGCAATTCTGCACGAGGAAGATGTGGGGATGGGACCCTAACAGGGCAGAAATACCCTGTTTGCAGCATCCCATTTTAGAGCTTGGGGGTGTGTGTGTAGGAGGGGGTGTGTGGGCTTCTTTTGCACCAAGGAACAGATAGACTGATGAAAAGGCACCCTCATGTCCCTTACTCCTGCCCTTCTAGCTATTAGATGGAGGCATGCTGCAACTCTAAAAATCAAGCAATTAATCACATTCCTTAAACATTGTCAACAGGGGCTTGTTTCTGATTAAACCGTCTGAAAGCTGATCTCCTGACAGTCTCCAGAGGAAAATAAAGAAGAAAAGTATTTGTTTCTAGAGAGTTCAAAGGCAACAAAAGTAAAAACTGGTGAAATAGAAGCAATTATGGTTGGTTTTTTTTTCTGCAGCCTGAGTTAAATTCACCAAGGGACACCCTACGGAGGGAAAGCACTATGGCAGAGACACTAGTTTGCTATTTCATGTCTCCCACATGAGGTTACAGGAGGTAGCTTGAGAAGTGCCAAACTATTGAACAAATGTGTCACTCTCCAGAGATGTAGACAGGCATGAACTCACAGAGGTCAAAGATAGAGCTACAGGTTTACACCAGCATAAATCAAGACTGGTCCCATATCTGCTCAGTGAAATATGGTCAGACAAGGAAATACAGAGGTGGAGAAAGAGGAGGGAGTGGAGAGAGACAGAGGCGGGGTGGGGAGAGAGAGAGAGAAAGCACCACATATGAATTTTCATACCTTCACTGTCAGCAGGTCCAGCTGACCAGTACAATGCTGATCTAAATCAGCAGAAGGGAGAATGCTTATAGTCAGAAGGATTAGCTTTCTTTTGCAAATATCAGGCTTAAACCCTTGCAGCTAGTGGAAGTACAAGAGGTTTACTGTTGGCCGCGTTTTCTTCTGATTTTTGTCTTGTTGTCCTATGTATTTTCTCTCTCTATTAGTAAAATGCACCCGTTTGTGTGAAAGGACACAGATGCAGGACATTGAATTCATCGTTTTCCAGAGTGTACCTTATCTCCGTGCTTCCCCAAAAATTGCTAATCTAGCATGCCAAAAAGCTAGACTGTGATCAGGCAGATAGGAGAGTCTTGGAAAATCCATGTTGAAGATTTCCTGTCTGTTAGCCCTTCAATGGCCTCAAGAACTTCATTACAACTTTCCCAGGCCATTGCTTTTACAGCATTCATGGCCTCCCAGTGGCTCTGTGCTAGGAAATGTTGGCTGCATTGCTCTGTGAGGAATAGGACCAGACCTTTGAGATCAGCCATGGGTGCTGAAAACCTTGTCACCACCTGCCTTAGGCAAACAGTTCTTGTTCAGCTCTCAAGCATACAGTGAAAATGAGTTTCCCTTACTCCTGCAGTTGCACGCAGTTTGGTTTTGCAGCAAGACATCTATGTCTACAACCTGCAACCCAAGGAAAGATTAATCATACACCCCATTTCCCATAGACAGCTAGAACTGGTGAGAGAAGAGTTGCACAAGGAATGGCCAGAATGAGGTAGACCCCATCCTTCCTGACTCTCTACAACGACAGAAAGTCAGGAAGCATGATATCCCATACTTCCCTCCAGCACATGGACAGCTGAATGTTACACCACCACTAAACCACTTCCCATTTTCTCTCTTTCTCACATCTTAACCCACTTGGACTCCAAGGGGAGAGGCACACAGTTATGTAGGCCAGACTCCCAAGAATCTTTTAAGTTTGTAATTGCTTTTGTTTTCCAATTAATTTTCCTGGCTATCAAAAGGGAAAGTCACCCAGATACTGATACTAGAATATCAAAAGAAGTGGTAAGAAACTGAACAAATGGGTACATCATCCTCAGATATGCCAGAAGCCAGACATACTCCCATTACCCCTTGCTCTTTTTTTTAATAAGGTTGAAAAAACCACAACTTTCATGATTAATGAGAAAAAACATATTGAAAATGCCAAATAATACCTCATCTCAGGCCAGTGCAGCCTTGACATCTGACTCTTCATACCGAAGAATAATAGAGGTGACTTTATTGTCCAAAAAGTAGCTACCAATTGCTCACTGTCTGTCAAACAGCTCATCATCTCCTCCTTGCCATGATCTGTTAATCTGCTGCATCCATTCCTAAAGCCTATCCTTAAGACATCAGCTAAGAACAGGGCAGTACTCTAATGCAGGGGTCTTCTCTTGCATGCCCTGAGCCTCAGCACCATCTCCTAATGCTAAACCCCAGTGCAGAGGGTGCACACTGTGGTGGGAGGAGTCTGAAAATCTTCTCCCCATACCCACAATGCAGGATCAGACATTCCTTTTGCTAGGTGCTAGGTCCAGCTGTCAAGATTTGTCTTTCTGAACTGGCCAAATTCTTTAACCTCCTTGAAGAACTAATCCCTCACACGCACTGGCCAGCTGGTCATTAAATAACATGACTTCATCCCCTTCTGGCAGCTCCGTATGGGAGCTAGGGATCTCTATGCTGCTCCTGGGAGGCAGAAACTCACCCCTGAGCTGTGGCTGCAGCCAGCAGTCCCAGGCAGCCCCATTGAGGACAATGGAAGAAGGACGAAATGCCCCTACTGTCTTTGTCGCCCCTATGTCACCCCTTTGTCACATGTATAGTCTGCAATGGCTTTTGCACTAGTGCTCCTGTCCCTGGGTAGATAAAGGGATAACTGTGTATCTGGCTGACACTTACCCTAAAGCTCACAAGGGTATTTGAACTGGGCTCGTTAAAGCCAGTGTGACTCTTCCCCTTTGTTTGATCAGATTTCTTAAAAATCTTAAAGAAAACCCTACATAACCTCAAACTATATGTTAGTGCAAGTGAAAGGACTGGAAATTCAACACTCTGTTTTGAAGATAGTTAGTAGGATTTAAATGATAAAAAAAAAGAGACACAAATTGCTTTGAGTATATACCATAGCTGGCATGCAAAAATGCCTGTTTAGATCACAGGTTTTCGGGAATAAAGTCTATGTTAGCTAAGATTTTATTCTGTGAAACAATGCAGACTGATGTTTATCATGTCACAAATGCTAGGTTGCCTTAGATATTATTTCTAGATAGCATGCAAAGCCAAGGCTTGTGTTCTTGAGACCAAAAAGGATGTCTTAAGAGAAAACATTCCAGTCCATGTCCTGAATCAACTGCCCTCAGAAGACTAGCAAAACTGAAGGTGGAAAAAATATATCATCCAGAGAAGCAAATCTCCTTCTTGGCATTATATTTAAGGTAACACAGTTACATATTGTCCCCAACAGAGAACAGTGAGTGCATAATAAAATCCAGGAAAAAGAATGGTGACCACTAGGATTGTATTGATAGAAAATAGTATTCTGTGTAGTTGTAGAGGATGTAATTAGAAATGAGAGTAAAGACTTACCTATTCACAGTAGTAAATGTATGTTAAACGCCTTCTAAATCATTATCAGTTAGGGAGGTAGTAAACCCCCAAAATGGAACTTTAAGGCTGTAATGGAGCAATACAGATAATAAAGCTTTGATATGATGATACATGGCATGGGACAGACTAAATTTAATAGCAATTCCCACAAAATCAGAGAGTAATCTTAGTGGAAGGAGTTCTCTAGAAGCACTTGATCCAATCTCCTCCTCAAAGTGTGGCTAATTCCAGGTTAAGTCCTGCTACCCAGGATCTCAGCTGCAGATATTTTGAAATTATCCAGTGATAGAGATGGCACCACCTTTCTGTACAAGCTGTTTCAGCATGTGTTCTCCACCTTGGTGAAGTTTTTCTTTTAAATACAGTAGGAATTCTCCTTGCTGTTGGTTTCTTAACTTCTTTTCCTCTTGTTAGAGCCGGGATTAATACATCGGAGTCACAGTTTCATGTTTGGACTCAGTTGTTTATTAATTCTTATCTATAGCACAGCCTCACGAGTCATGAGTTCTAACTAGCAAGGTAGAAGATGGAAGCGTCTCTAACTCTTTCCAAGGTTATTTAAGCATAAACTATCCAATAATGAGATGACACCTATATTATTTATATTTTTGACCCAGTAATTGACCACACAAGACCTGCAATGCAGACCTTTTTCACCCAATTAGAAAAAAACACCAAAACCAAAAAGAAGGTGGTGGAGGACTTAGATAACACCCAAAATCCTCCATATTGCCCCATATATATAACTATAAAATCTTAATTTCTAAGTTTTTCACCCTGTGATATCACACAGTCCTATTCAAACTACACACCCACAACCCCAGCGCTATCACTCAATTTCAGAAGCCTGTTCAACTGCCCCAAGTCAAATGCAGTGCCCACCTGAGGGTCATTGCTGGGTCAGCCCCCAGCACAGAAAGCCCTCAGCTCTCAGCTTACAGAATTCCAACAGCTCGCTGCTGTTCCCATCTGCTGTCTCCTATCCTTCCACTGGGCAGCTCTGAAAGAAGTCTAGGTCCCCCTCCTCTTTATTTCCCATTAGGCAGGTGAAGACAGCAGCAAGATCCCAGCCCAGTTCTGTCCTCCATGGAACAAGCCATCAGGTTTACCTTAGACTCCTCTCGTACATCACCCACTGCATCCTTCCCTGGACTCCTGAACTCCAGTTTCCAGTAATTATCTTGTGCTGGGTCCCCTAACTGGACACAGTATCTTAAAATAGCCTCACGTGTATCAAATGGAGCAAAATAATTGCTTCCTTCGACCTCCTGGCTGCACCACTGGGGCCCACCACTCCTTTTCTGGGTTTCCAGGTCCCTTGGGTCTGGATCTCTCAGATTTCTGCTGCTATTCAGTAATATTCCAGCACAGATGCAAGGCTTTGAATTTTTCTTTACTGAAAAATACCCCATCCATTCTGATTTTAGGAGTAACATGAGAAGTCATGTCCAAAGCCTTGACAAGTAAGTCCAGTCATAAATTTAGTAATAAGTGCCAGGGAAAGAAATTAAGGCATAAATACAGAACATGAATTCCTGCCCTATTTAACAGTTTTAGCACCAAACTACTTCTGAGACATCCCTGGGCTTTTTTTACATATAAGATGCAAAATGCCTTGCCAGTATTCAAGCTCTATTTAAGTCAGTTAGTTTGGATACCACAAACATTGCAGACAGAGCTGTAGGGCACTCACTACAGCTCACTCTCCCTGCCAAGGCACATAGGGCTCATAGGCTGTCACAGCTAAAATTTGTCTCGTTTCCCAGCTACCTGTGTTATCTGAAGGTTTCTAATAATTTAAAAGGTGTTGGCTGGTATAGGTATATTCCAAGGACCTTCAGATACAGATAATTTCAAGAGTTATCATTCAATTACTGTTTAATTACAGAAGACAGACAAATAAGGACCTCAGGGAAAATACAGACTAGTCTGAAGGCCAGGAAGGAAGAGGAGTATATTAGCGTGATCTAATAATGAAGTCTAGGAAGGCTTTCCTGAAAATATTATAAAAATATAATAACATCCCACTGTGCATTCCTAATGGAAGGGGAAAATAGTTCTTTACAGAAAAGATGGCAAGTACCTGTAAGATCAGCCAACAACATACAAAACCCCAGAGTCAAGGAACAGGGACCAGGGCAAAATTTTGTTTGGACATTTACCTAAAACTGAGAAAACATCTAAATTATCATTGAAATAAAGTAGGTGGTAACTAAATACATGTGTTCATAATCTAATCACATTAGGAAAGCCTGGAGTAGGAACGTATACTCTGGATGAAACTGTTCTGCATGTCCAAAGAGACAAGTCTCACATGTACTTATAGAGAGGGTACACATTTCATTTGCTTCAAAGTTCAGAGCTGGGTCAGAGACAAGTGTAAATTTGCTTGAACTAAATTCACTTGGATTTCATCACAAATCTGGGGATATTCTTCCTAGATGGTTCATTTATCTTCTTACTTTCCTAGTGACATGGTAACTGAATCAATACCTCCAGTCTATTCCAGTCCTTTGTATTTAAAAGGATGTCTATGTTTAATTTAAGCATGTTCATTTGAACAAAAGCACCCAGACATTTCTGTGGATTTTTCAACTTTCTCTCAAACATTTTTTTTTCACATTGTGGATTAGACTATACTTTTCTTTCTGAAAAAAAAAAAAAAAAAAAAAAAAAAAGTTCTCTAAATAAAAGCAAGAACAAGCGAGCCTCTCATTAGCAAAAGAAAAACAGAAATAAATCCAGACTCATTCAAAAAGCAGGCTGCAATCTTTTTTAATTACTTCCATAACCCTAAGCAAGCCACATTTCCCAAGAGAGCATATGAGATAATCCTTAAACATTAAGAAATGTGAGGAAAATGCGGCAGATTTAGCAGGCAAATTAGAGAGAGAGAGAGGATTGAGCACCTGGGAAAGAAACATGCTTCAGCATTCATTATACTGACTATTCTTTCTCACAATCTGGAGAAAAACATCTCTTTTCATTCCACAGTCACACAAGGAATTTAGAGAGTTTTACACTGCAAATAATTTTATTTAAAAAAAAAAAAAAAAAAAAAGTCTTTCAAGACCCTAACTGCTACATAAGCATCAGGCTGAGGTATGAAAGTTCGCCAAGAGTGCCTAGAAAGTGATTTTTTAAAATAGGATCCACGATGGTAACCATCCTACAGAAATATTTCATTTAATAGAACTCAGCAAGTTATTAACCTTGCTTTTGCCCTCTACATATTTAGATGAAATTGCCTGATTTTGTCTTACTACTAGGACTGGTAGGAACCCATCTTCTAATCATAAAAGGCTGGAAACTTGTCCTCCTAAAACAGGGAGCTGTTGGGCTTCTACAAAATTTCACTTGGAAGCACTGTGATGACTTTTCTTCCACTGTAAAAATGTGTGCAGTTTTGAGAGATTGATTTATTTTCAATTGAATACTCATAGAAAACACTGTGAGCACTTTTTGCATTTCTTTTTCTAGCGCTGTGATTCCAGTGCCACCAGGTAGTCACACAACAACTGTGGCTCCTCTGAGGTAATGTATTCCCACTTCTAAAAGCTCAAAAGAAAAAGTTCATACAGTATTTTTTCATGGGATAAGTTATCAACCTTTTTCCTCTCTTGTTTTTGGACGAGGCTTTGAAAAATTTGGGATCTCCACATCCCTATGCAAAGATGGAGAGAGAACAGGAGTGGCTGTGGAAGAGTAAGTGCCCACCACCATATTCACCACTCTCCTTGGAAGGTGTTGCTCCCATGTATGATCCTTTACATCCCAAAAAACATTCCCTGAGAAGCTCAGGGGGTGTGCTGAAGCACTCGTAAATAACTGGGCATTACTCCCTCATCATCAGGCAAAGCAGAGAAGATTTAACATTGTCTTAAAGGTTTCAAGCCCTGCTACAACAACAGCAAGTGCTTACTGAGCACAGGGAAAGTGATTTGAAATTTTATTTCACTGCTGCCTTTGAGCTCAGCAGCTCAGACTTCCAAAAACTAGAAAGGAGGCCTAACTTTACATATACACTCTTAAAATAATCTATCCCCTCTCTTTGCCTGCATAAAATTGTGTATGCATAAAAATACCCCTCAAAGCGGCAGTATGTTTTAACTTTATAGAATAATGTTAGAATATACTCTTTAATCCTAATCTGTTTCAGAGATGATGTGGCTCTTTTGAATTCCTAAATCTTGTACAAACAAGGAAGGAAGTTTGTATCATTGGTTCTGGCATTCTCATACTAAACATAGTGACTCAGCCAAATGATGATTTTGATGAACCCTTTTTTCAGTTGGTTTTTTTTGTTTATTTTGTATTTTTTTAGTATGTGTAGAGGCACCGCTTTTCATATACCACTAACTCATTTTACCTGAAAAGCTGTCACACAAATTAAGGTGGGTATATCTCCCTTCCCTTGTTTCTCACCCTGCACACATGCCCATTAATTACAAGGATAAAGCCCAAATGACACCACATACTCCAGAGCATCTGCTCAGGCCTTAATTAATCCAACCTTTACACAGTCCCCATGGCAACAGTGCTCAATAGACTACCCTGATTTGGAATATTCAATAGAGCATTTTACATTCCATATTTTATTTAAATTGTGGCTGCAGAACTACTCCTGTGCCAGCAAACTAGAGTCAGTGCTGATGTGAACAGAATGAGTCCTTGCTCAGCTTGACCCCTCCTCATCCATTACCTCATTAAAATGTGTAATAGCATTTGAGCTAAGTCACATTAAAGCAAACACTCCTTTTCAAAGCTTAGAAAGAAGTCCATTACCACTTTTTTTTAAATTGAAAAAACAAAATTCAGGCTTCATAAAATGAATAGGAATATTTTGCAGTGCAGCACCTGCAACTCATATCATGAAGGTGATTATGAAAATATTAGTAGCAAATACGAATTTCTTCGGTGTATTTCTTATCTCACTAGTCCTCTTATCTTATCAGCTTAGGCTCCAAACACATGTTCTGGCAAAGTGTGATCCCCATCATTTAGATGTTAATAGAGCCTGGAGAAAAAGAGGTCGTTTCAGCTAATGGAAGAGCTGTTTATTTCAGTTATTCTGTGGGCAAGGGGCCCCCATTCTCAGTTTTCTTTTGTACCCAATTATGTAGAAGAAGGCACTGGATTGGATTTCTCCACCATGACAGTGCCAGGACTTCCTGCCAGGAATTAAAACTTTGTCTCAGCCCCCACCTAGGGAAGGTAGCTCTGATGGCTAAAGCTCAGTTGCAAACCATCATCCACAAGCCATCTTTTCCCACAGCCAGCAAAGCACTGGGAGGCTGTTTGGATAAAGCCTCTTAAATTCCTGCCTCAAAGCAGGGAACCCTGCTATCTCAGCTGTTTTCCACCTCACACATGCCCAGCTAGCCCTTTCCTCAGGGACAGCTGTGGGAAGGGACCAGCATATGACCCCTGTGCCTGTAGGCCAGGCTCCCCTGGAGGAGCTAGGGGACATTAAAAAAAGCCCCCAAAAAAACACTAAAAAAAAGCCCTGCCAAAACAAAAAACCAACCAACCAGCAAAAACCTCCATAAAACCCCATGACAATTGACTCAAGCAGGGATTTTTATAAATTTAGTGGATGGGAAGGAGGCAGGAGCAGGCAACTTTAGTTTGTGACTGTGCACGAGTGACAACTGGATGGATGGAATGTTGGTTGGGAAAACCTCTGAGTGTTTGCATCTCTTGCACTTCCATATCTGTCCTCTGGGTATTAAATTACAGCTTTAATCACTGACAGCATAGAGAGTTTAAAAGAATTATTTTGCTATTGTATGCAGACAAGTTGGTCTGAAACTATGCACAAATTAAATGTTAATCTGAGTCCAGGCATAATCTAATTATTGTTTCCTTTTGAAGTAAGAGGAACAATATTTACTGAGTAAATTATGGACGTCTAAAGGTAAAGCTTGCTTTGAAGATTAAACAACACACATGTTGTTAATTATTATAACCATACTTGACCCTTGTTACTTTGCAAAAATTTGAACACATTTTGAATTTTCACGGGGACGTTTTGTTTTAGAAGGCAGCACTACATATCCTTGACAATTGCCTTTTATTACATGGCAACATGAAAGAGAATACTAAATATATGAGAGGTTGAGTGTGTGATATATGTAGTGAGTGCATAGTTTCTCTGAAATACAGAGTAAAATCCCTCTTTTAGCACAGAGGGGCTGCTGGCGGCATGGGGTAGCCATCCTCACCAGCATGGGCCACATCTGTGGGCTCCCCACACCCTAACACCTCTGTCCCTGGGGAGACAAAGCCAGACCAGATGCCTGCTGCCAAGGGCCCAGAGCATCCCAATTTTGTGCTGGGGAGGCCATTGTGACACAGCAGCAGAAGAGAAAGGCACGACCATCTCCAGATTAGACAATGTAATCTCATTTTCCTTCTCTGCCCACTGTGGGTTCTCGATCCATGAAAACACTTCCTGATAACTGGAAAATTTTATACCCCAGTCCATCTTATTCAGCTTTACTTTCATCACTAGAGCTATCCAGTAGTTTAATTATACACTAAACATACATTAGCAAAAGGCCTAATCAAACAGTAAGGCATTATTGTCACAATAATGTAATTTCACAGAATACCTATATAGATATTTTTGTCAGTGACTCCCTGAATGCTGTACAAAAGAAACAGTTTCCACTCTTGCTTGTGCTGCTTATTTATATCCTCACTTATTTTTGAGTGCCTATCACTTTGTCTGACAGTTCACAATGTAAGTTTGCATGGAAGTGAAGCATTTTCTCTGAATCTGTCAACCTTGGATCCAGGTCTGCACATTCCAAATATATGACATCTCTTTTATGTTCAGCTATGTTCTATAATTACCCCAGAACTGCTGATGGTAGTGGCAGAAATAATAGGTTGGAAACATCTGACCTATGTTTAGGGAAATGTTTCTGCTTCTCAGAAGGCATTTGTGAAATTAAGTGGTGAGCATAGTTGACTTCCATCTAATTGAAATTGTTAATGGAAGGACTGCATTGTGATGAATTTCAGTAGTCCAGGTGTTCTGAAGTTCAAATTTCCTAGAAAGAAGAATATTTTGAGTTTGGTGTCTGCAAATCCATGCTGTTACACATGAACAGTGTCCTTTAGAAGTATGTTGGAAGTATGCCATTCCATGGGGCTTTTAGAGACTCCAACAGTCTTGCCTGTAGGACAAGCAGAAGTAATCAACCATTTACCAATAAACTAAACTTCTCCCTCACAGTTTGGTGGTTCTATATCTTGTCCTTGAAACTTGTTATCCCAATCCCTTTGAAGAGTTAGGCTGTAAATTAAATGAGAACAGCTGGAGTCAGGATTAGAAATTGAACTTCTGCTGTGCAAATTGTGATTCCCAGTGGAACAGCTGATGCACCCCACCTTCTGTCAATAATTACTTTGTGTGGAATATCCTTTCAGAATGTATTTTACATGCCAAGAGAGGTTTCCCAAGGCTGCAAGCCATCTCTCACAGCCTGCACAAGCCCTCAAGGTGGGCACTGAAGGGATAGGAGGCAGGCAGGGGGGCGATCTGAGCGATGCACAGGCTACCCCAGGGCCCCACCACACTCTGCTGTGTGGCAAAGCAGGATTGAATATGCAGCCAATGCTCCCAGAAATCAGTTTCAGTGACACCAAATGTCTTGGTCCCACAGCCAGGTTTGGTTTTCCAGATTACCAAGCTACCAGCACCATTGAACTGATAATATCCATGTACAAACCCCAGAGCTGGGACCCTTCCTTCAGCATCCAGCGCTCCTCTCAGGGGCCATCCAAAAAATATCCTTGTAGCTTACCTGGAACATTATCAGGCACTTTCTGAGGGAATCATCCACTCACCATCCAGAGATCAGCCACAAGCACATTATGCCTCCTAAACCCTGAAGTTTCACTTCATGGTAACAAGTTCTGCACTGCCAGACACAGAAAATACCAACCACACCCTCTAGTCTGGAGATGTAGATGTTTACTGAGAACTTTAAGGAAAATTATTGTAGCAAATCTCCCCAAAGAAAGCCTTGTCATCAGCTGGAAGGTAGTCAGATGTATTTAAGACATCTTCCACAGCAATAGGATTTCCTACAGGCTCATGACTTACAGCCCAGACATTTTGCACAACTGTAGTCTAAATATCAAATGCAAGTCAGCTGAGGCAAGGACGTCATTTCTGTGGTAGGATAGCATTTTCAGGCCATCTGGAAGAAGGAAGGGAATCTTACTCACAGACACAGCTCTGTGCCAGTTTTCTCTTCATAGGACATCTGGGGGTCAGCGCCAGATCTCAGAGTAAATCATTAGTTCGATGAGTGCCTCAAAGGAAATCACAACTAAGCTTTGTATCCTCCAAATCCTACCTTTACATGCAGCATTGTCACTGTCCAGCCTAGACAAGCTGGTTTTATACTACACAAGGATCAGGCACTTGGAGATAATTTATGAGGTCTGTGCCACCTTGTCAGTTTACTTGGTGTCCGAACGTGAGTTTAAAATCAGATCAAATCTGGTCATGTGGGACTTTGTGAAGGAAAGTAGCATCAGCAGAGAGGCAATTTCACTCTTAATGTTTTCCCTTTCACTGACAGTTTGAGTATGTCACTGTGAAAACTTGCTCCTGATTTAAAAGCTGGGAAGGAACACCAGAGGATAAGGATAGTTACCCTCCAGTGACTGAAAGTTTAGGAGATGCTTAGTCAGTGCTATTAAAAGGTATTTTTGTCCACCTGGCTGCTTTGTGTCTGGAACTGACCTATAAAAGCTTGTTACAGAATTCATTGCTAGGACAGCTGTGTTCATGTAGGAAATGGGGACAGTTTTCATTTCAGATGAGACATTACCAACTTTAACCAGGAGCAACACCAATTTCTCACATTTCTTGCACTACTCAGAAGGAGCTCAAGTGGGTTCACAGCTTGGCCTTGAGAATCTTCCATGAGCTGGACCCAGGGAACACAGTCATCCTGTTCATCCATCTTCACAAGCTGTCTTCAGTCCATGCAATTGTTTATCCCTGTCCACCTTTGTTACCAGCAGTGGTAACCTGGGTGAGTGGAAGGTTCATGGCGCTGCACAGTTCTTGCAGTATGACTTGGCAGTTTTACAGAAATCTGGTAAGAAATTTCCCTCGGGTCTCTTAAGCTGCCACAGGCTTTATCTGAACTTACATGCTTCACTGCCCCTTCCGTGCATACTTGGGTACTTGCTCTCTCTGGCACTGGAATTAAAAAATGTGGGATCTAACTTCTCAAATTATCAGTCAATCAATAAGTAGTATGATAAATAGACTTTTTTCCTCTGAATTGACTTTTTTTCTCTGAAGCTTTTTCCATGAAGGAGTTTAGAAACACCTACTTAGAGTGCACACTCTTTCAGCCTTTTCTACACCCAGAGCAACTTTTTTATGTTTCTTTTCTCTTCTCCTGGTCTCCACCCAGGATATTTCAAGACTCAAATTCAGAATTTGGTGGTGCTGTAGACCTCTCTGTGGCAGAGCCTTTCCATGTAAGAGGCAGCAACATCCTGATCTGAGCCTGAGATGGAGTGAGGAGAAGAGGAAGAAACTTCAGCACAGATGATCCACGGAATAAAAAAACATAGCTCTCTGAGAATCTGGGAGCCAACTACCGACCTGAATTGAGCTGCTTCCAACACTGCTCTGCATGTCAGGGAAAAACACTGACATTCCCAGGTCATCCCAGGAGTTACTTGGGTCATTTCCCCCCCACAGCCTGCAGAAGCCTTGCAAGCTCTTCCACAATCTGTGTAGCCTTTGATGAGCTCCTCATAGAAGTCCAGTAGATCATTGCCTGATTCACTTTTTCAGAGCAAAGGGCTGGACTGATGACAACACTTCAGAATAATGCCAGCCTCACTTTAGGATAATGCCTCAAAGGTTATCCTTTGAGGGTTTTCCTTTATGTTGAAGAAATGAAGCATTTTTTGACATCTGCCTGCCAAAGGGAGCCCTTTTCACAAAATTCAAGCCACTGAATTCAGGCCATCTTCATGGAATTATCTCACTATTTTGCAGCAAAACAGAAAAATCTTTTTGGAGGTTAGCACGTACCTTATGACTAAGATTATCAAGAACACTCATAGCTGTTTCTGCAGTGCTTCTACATACAAATATTTACTAGGGATGAGAAAACAACAAATGCATCCATTTGCCTTGGAAAAATGGCAGAAATCAACTGGCACATTCTGAAGTTCCACAGTTCTGTAAAAGCAGACATCCAACCTGTTTCAGTATGCTAATGCTCCACGACCTGTGCTGTTTCTACTTCTTTAAATAAACTGGGCACAGTGAAGGCTTTGGATGGGAAGGATTTGGGGCTGGAACTCTCATCAAACAGAATATTCATTAGAAGGTATCCAAACAGTCACACTATTTCCCCATTTTGTCAGCAAACGCACAAGGAAAACTGCTCCATCTGCAACTCTCCATTGCTCTCAAAATTCAGCCTGAGCAAGTTGTACATCACTTACCACAACACAAATGCTTTTTCTTTGAATGAACACCATCACACTGCAAAAATGTTTTTAGCAGCAATATGGCACATTACAAAATTGGCACCTACTTGATTAAGATGCAGCAAAAAAAAATTGTACTGACTTTTTTGAACTAAGTGGGTGGCATATGAATTAATGCAGCTAACAGGACTCTCCAAGTAAAATGATTTGTATTCCTTACATGGAACATTAACCTACATTTTTTTCAATCATTTTAGTAAACAAACTTTGGGGAGTCTTGCTGATAGCCTAATCAGTATTTAATTTAGTAATTTGAAAATAACATGGATGACCTTTGTGAAAAATCTCTTAGAAATGCAGCTGTGTTGTTTACCTTAATACTCAAACAGCATTCAAGTGAAGAATTTGGTCCCTTTTGGCCTCATTCTACAAATGATTGAATGCACAGATCCAAGTGTCTGGATCCACACTGTAAGCTCAAGCTCCTAATGAATTTCTTCTCTACCATTACTGTAGACTTGCTGAAGAAAAGATTAATTGCAAGATTTCCTTAAAAGTCTTTTAAAGTTGCTTGATATGCCAACTTTACTAGCATACAACATTAAGGAGGGAATGCTGGAAAATTGAAGGCATTACAGCAAAGAAATCCCTACTTTGTTAAAAGATGGAGAAAAAAAATTAAGAGAAGATAAAACAAACAGAAAGCTCATCCTGGTGCCATGGATATTTGTAGTACAGCAACTGTTCCTTTAATTTAAACACTGAAGTTAAACACTTACTAAATCAGATTCTCAGCTTTCAGAGTCAAGATGCTTTGAGAAGCATAGCAAAAAGAAAACACAATACACAGGATAAGTGAAAAATAACAGGCTTTGCAAACAAGCCAGCTTCAAAATAACATTAATAAGGTGAAGAGAATTTCTGAATATATTTTTCTAATTAAAAAAGAAGATGCAGCATTAATACATTCCTGATGATAACTGAAAACACAGACTGCTGAAATAGCTGAGTCTCACAGGGGCTGTGTTTAAATTCTGCTAAGTATTAAGAAATGCCTAAATAATGGATAGAGAACAGGGGTGCGTAATACATCTTATTATAAAGAGCACCTGCCGAGACCATACTGGCCTATACTTTAAACATTTTCTACAATTAAAATACCTAAATCTAGAGGCCACCTGTTTCCTGCCTTTGCCTTTCTGAAATGCCAGAAGTTTTACTGTAAACACAGGTGAGCAAAATAAGATGCTGCCTGACTTTTAAGGGACTTAAAGGAATTTACACAACAGCTGAAGTCTGGGCCAGCCAATTTTCAGCTCCCAGCCCCTCAATTAAAGCTGATGAGAGAAGCAGTATCCTCTCTTCCTCTCCCGGTGGCAAGATGCTTGTGTGGGAATTCCCACACCAAACTGGGACAGCAGCTATCCATCCAGCAGCTTGGATCTGACAATAACCAATACCAGATGTTTCAGCCAAGGCATAATGAAATGCAGAGAGAGCAACTGTGGAGGAAACTGCTCATTTTTTCCCAGTTTCCCATGGGTCTCCAGGCAAGGCACATATCCTGGGACATACAGCATCTGAAGAAATTTGTCTGGCTCCTTAGAAATTTGCCAAAAAAGCTGTTCGGGTGGCTACCCTGAATTCATTGTTGACTCACTGTCTTTACTGCAAGGCCCTTAAGAGAAGTTGGATCCACATTTTAATTTTAGTCTAACTGTGAGAAGTAAAGAAGGCTAAACAATTCTGGAAATTCTTAGAATATTTTTTTCTCTTATAAAGAGATATACTTTTGAAGTGCTGTCATGTTAGCAGGAGTCTTGAAGGCTGGACATAGACACTGGAAACCACACCTGCAGGCCCAGGCTTCCCCTGATGGCATTTGCACATTATCATTTATACAGCAACAGATGTCCTGCTCATCATGCCAGGTGCTTGGTTGTTTGCCCAAGATATCAATTGAACAACTACTCTGGAGTCCAGTAAGATGCAGCTCAGAAAGCTCTGCTTTAGGGTGTGCCCCATAGCACCCAAGAGCCTGGAAGAAAATCCTCCTCAGTCAGGAAACCCATGCTAGTAAATGCACTTACCTAAAACTCTGGCGCCTTGCAAAAGGTGTTGCCCAAAATAAGGGTAAGGGTAAAATGGAAACCATTGGCACCTGGGACTTACCCAGACAATTGGGTGGGAGCAATTCTGCGCTCCTTTGCTCCTTGAGGTGGGCAGATGTGAGGCAGCTGAAACTCCCAGGGGTCTGAGCCCAGACGATCAGATCCCTTTGAGTTTCCTCAGGGCTTTGCCCCGCTGGCGACTTGATAGAGAGAGGGATCCTCGATCCAGTTGTCCAGAAATGGAATTTAATAATCCCAAAATAACAAATAATAAGGTGTCTACAATTTACGGAGTGGACTAACAAAGGGCACTAACAAGGGGCAAAAGCCAAAGCCCAGGGTCAGACAGTGGTATTTACGCTGCCCGGTGTGGGGAGGAGTTCAACCTGTGGTAACACAAAGTACGAGGAACCTTCTAGCAACGATTTGCACGCTTGAACTGAGGGACCATGTGAGTGAGCCTTTTTCTTGCTGGGCTTAGAAAGGTGTTTCCCAGGGCACCGATCAGGGGTTTTCTTCCTCCCCCGGGAAATCACTCCTGTAGGCAGGCCTGATTCAGGAGCTGTGCAGCTGCATTCCTGCTGCACCTCTGCCATTCCTGCTGCACCTCTGCCAGTGCCATCAGCCATGCCAAGTGACGACAGGCACATCCTTGGTTTTGCCAGCTGAAATACACAGCTTTGGCTACACTGGGCCAGAAACACACATCTGCAGCAGAGCTCAGTGCAAACAAGGTCTGGACACTTCCCCCCCACCTCCCCCCTTCCTGTTTTCTTATTTATTTGGAGGATCTCACAATGAATCAAAGTTACAGTTTTGCAGAAATGTGCAGGACATTTATTCATTTTCACAGAAGTGTACAAATTTTTCAGAAAGACAAAAAGGCACAAAAAGGTACAAAACAGGTTTCTTCCTGCGTAACACACAGACAATCCCGTTAATCTGAAAGCAGAAAGCTATCTGACTTCTACACAGGAAAGCAGTGGAGTTTCGGAAGAGTTCAGCTAGCTGAAGCCTACTATTTATCCCCTTTCTTTACTTTTCTTTTTACTAGTGAGATGGATTCATCTGGTAAATTTTAAAGTGTAAGGACACTTACTGAAATGAGGAACACTTATAATACAATAACTGATTTAGTGCATCTCTGCACAGAAACTGGCAGTAGTATCAAAATGATAAAAGGCTTTGGGACATGAAAAAAAACCCACTTACAGTTAAGTAATTATGCTCAGACCATAAAAGACATCCCCTTCTGAGCAGTTCCTGAGCTAGAAGATAAGGAAAATGACCCAACAGCTAAGGGTATATAGCACATTTCAGCGAAGACTAGAGCCATCATTCTTATATTGCTGTCTTCTCATGTTATATCACAACTATTAGAAGGTTACTGATACACACTCTGAAATCTCAAGTAGCAGACCCATCTCTCTCAGCTCATCCTTGTAAAGGGAGGACTCGAGAAAATCAACACTAACTTTCACAGTCCTTGGTGGTACCTTTACAATTTCAAAATGCTAGGTTCTCCCCTGCTACTCGCTGCTTCTTGCAAAGCATTTGAAATCATGTCATAAATTAAAGATTACCCAACAAAGGCTTCAAAATAACCTACTTGCTATATTTATCATGGGGAAAAATTTGCATTTACTATTAAATACTACCCTAAGAGCCAGATGGTCATACAGAATGACTACAGAGATTTAGAAAAGCAAACACAGTTACCTTTCCAAAGTGCTACTGAGATTAGAAAACAAGTTATCAGAGGTAAACAATCTTTTCTTCTACTCTGGCTCCATTTTCTGCATCCTGCAGGCTCTCAAGCTGGTGGTTCAGCAGCAGTTCATCTACCTGTGGTGACTGGATGGATCCCTGGTTTGGAATGCTTGTCTGGAGACCCTGGGTCTGTGGTGCATTCAGATCTGTAACACACAAGAGAAGAACATGTGACAATGCTTTTTCTGCTGTACCCATGCCATCAGAAAGAGCAAATTCTGATTTTTTCATTAGCACCTTTTTCTAGTTTGCTGCATCTGTCTAGAAAGGAAAACACTACTCCAGAACAAATTATACTACAGCCTGATGAGAGGTACCTTACCCAAAGTTAGTGAAATCTATTCAAGTAATAATAATAAATGTGTAGTCATTTACTAAACAGACACACAATAATGAAAAGATACAAGCAAGGTCAGAACTGAGCTGGAGGGAAACACACAGCATATAATCAGAACCTTTGTTAGTAATAATACAGTTGTAACATTAATACAGTTTTCATCATTACACAGAATTTTATTTGTAAACCTTCCTTTTATGGATGCAAAAGAATTAAGTGAGCAGAGTTAAAAGTCTACATGGCTGGCATTTGCATTTAGCTTTTTCTACCAAGTTTACCTGTGTTTATTTGCACAAACTGCCTATTCTATTTTGATCCTTTTGGTATGACGTGGAGAGAAACACTTGCATCCAAACAATAGAACATTATTTCACAATGATCTTGTTATCTTTCCAATTTTCTCCCACAAATGCAGAATTGTTTTGCAGCATTGCACAATAAGCATTTCTATGATGATCCATATATAGCTTAAAAACCCAAAACAATACGACTACAGTTGGGTTTTATCCCTAGTCAGCATTCTGTAGCACTTTGGGCCCTCAGGAACTGCATCTCAGTAGTTGGCTTTTCTGCATCTGTATTCCTTCAAAGCAACTTTACCATAGAAAAAAGCTGCATGACAAAGAATGCATATCCTCATGCATAGCGATGAAAAAGATCTGTAATGGATATGCTACAATATTTTTCACTGTAATTTTAGCCTGACCAACTTCTCTATTACATCAGGAAAGTTTAATTTTCATTCTTCTCTCTCAAAAAAGGACTCTGCAGAAAGAAAGGGAGCTTGGAACTCCTTGTACAGCATGGTAATGCTAGAGGCATGCAAACCGAGAACTGGGGTTCTTTGAGCCTTGATCATTCATGCAGAGCTGAAGAGACATTTCATGCTTGCTCCGGTCCCTATTTCTCACGTGTGTGTGCAATGGAAATCTATTATGAAGGGTCTATTTGGGTTCTTACACGCCATGTCACTTAACTGGTGGCAATCCGTAGTGACACCTGCCCACATTTAGCATTCCCCAAATATATGTGGCTTTCATCAGACTTGTTCACTGAGGCAGGAGTTCAAGGCAAAACAAGCTTTCTGGCACCCTGAAAAGCCTAGGCTCTCTGGCTGCTCCCTGGCATGGGGTGTGTGGAGCAGCGTGGGGTGATTATGCCATGGGCATGTGGGAACACATTATATCACAGCCTCTGCCCTTCAGCATCTTCTCCTCTTTGATATTCACACAGCTGGGGGGAGCAAACAGGCTTTGGAGCTGCAGCTCCCAGCATGAGCCACATGCATCTTATTCTTGCTGCCAAGACTGCAGGGTCAATGGCAGGAGCAAGGTATTTATAAATGAGCTTAGTCATAGTGGGATGACACAAAATGTTACAGAAATTAGTCAGTTGTCTTTCTTTTACTGTTTTATACTGGATTAAGTTTCAGCCTTGATGAAAATCCAGAGTAAGTCTTGATTGCAAGTGATTTATTTGCAATATGTAACACAGCAGGACTTGACTCCCTAACTTAGTCAAACAGTCCTGATTTTTTGAAGATGATGTCAGCATTTATTTCTTTTTGATGGTCATGTTAGAAAAACAATGCAATTTGCAGCCCACAGAAGAAAGCAAAAATATATCTGTCTGTCTTTATGAAAACTGGATACATTTGGGTTGTTTATTTACTAAAAAGAGCCCTACGAGCAGAAGTTCCTCAACTTCTGAACACTTACATTTTGGGATAATGTTACCTACATTAATATTCCTTTTAAGTCCTGTGAGTCTATTCACATTCCCCAAGTCATGTGCATAAGAATACCAGGGAGTAATCACTTATTTGAAAGATCTCTTTCCAAAGTTTATGAAGTACATAATTTGAGAAGCCTAATTACAAATTTGAAAATACACAGAAAAGAAAGAGAAACACCTTACATGCATTTATTTTCCACCATCAAAACTAAACAGTAATTGCTTCACCAATTAAAAAAGTAGCTGTTTCCAAACCATTTCTCATTAACTGTTACAACTATAAGCAGCAGACCTGAGCAGTGGAAACTGTCAGCATTCTGGAAAAACAAATCAGATCCTGTCACTATCAAAATAAATGATTTATCACTGATTTAGCTGCCTTCCCCCCCCCCCCCCCCCCGCCTGATCTTTTTCCTAAATACATTGACTCTGGAAAACCTGAACAGCAGGAGAGCATCCAGGAGGTATAGAGCACAGCTGCTGCTGGGGTGGTGAGTGGCTTCAGGCGGGAAAAGTTGAGTTTAATCCAACTGAGGAGAGAAGGGGCTGGCTTTGGTTTCACTTCAGGTGGCACTGAACACAGACTCTGCCTAATAAAAGCTCGATGTGTCCCCAAGGCCAACATACTCAGCCTGCCATCGGGGAGGGTGGCTGCTGTTTCCCTGCCCAGTACCATACTGGAAGCAGCTGAGCCTGGAGACCAGCTGGTGTCACAGGCGGCAGCAGCGTGGAGTGCCCTGAGAGCACATGCATGTCAAGTGTGGAAGAAGTGCTAGAAATGGTAACAACAGTTTCAGGTGAAGGAAGAGTGAGAAAAGTGGACTGAACTGCCAGTCAGCCTCGGTTCCTGTAACATAAAACAGTGACAGCAGCCAAGAAGCCTCCCCTGAGCTCTCTGGTACAGCATGGGGAAACTGAGTTGCCCTGGTCACCAAGCAGGAGAAAGGTGAGAGAAACCTTCCTCCTGAAACACCCTACCAAAACAAGGAGGAAACTTCTGAAACCAGACTTGAAAACATCAGCTGCTGCCTACTAAAGAGCTCTCAGAGCTGAGGATGCTCAATAAAAACAAAAAAAGGAAATCAAACTGATTTTTTGTGTGGACAGAAAGGCAAAGGGGCTGCTAGCAGAAAGTGATATCCAAGAAGATCTTCCATGCTCCCCTGGCTCCTGGGGCACCCATGGGATCTTCCCAGCCCGTTTCCAGGCCTATTCTCTGCTACACTGAGGCAAACATCAGAATTCATTATGGATCAGGAGTCAGGTAAATACAGAGTACTGGCCTTTTAGGAGCTTCCATCAATGTGATTGTAATTCATCTATCAACATCAGCCATAAAATGAGTTCTGTGTTACCTCCTTTGTTTAAATTCAGCATTTACTTATCCTTTTCTCTGCTCCCCTCCCAGCTACCGACAGATGACGTCCGGCAGGCTGTGTTTGGCTCAACAGCACACCCACCAGACCAACCCCCGGCAGAAGCTGGGTACAGCCCCTGCCCACACCCTTCCTACCCGGGCTGGGCTCTGCCTGCTGCCTTGCTCCACACCCTCGCAGAGAGGACAAACAAAAGGACTGTAATCTGGCCACAGCCATTCACTTGCTCATTTACACTGTTTTTCTCTCATAGTTAGATAAATACTCCCTGACTATTTCCAAAGTTTTAACAAAATTGAGCTGTAGCTCAGATTCTTCCACAGTCTGCTCTGACACAGCTTTCTGCTCCCTCTCACTTTTGCACTGGCCAAGAGCTGCCAGCATCCCTCCATGCCCTGGACCCCAAAATTTATGTGCAAACTGTAACCCCTTTTACCTGTTTCTCACTTACATAAAATATATTTCCCCTACAATATTCCAAGTAACTCTTTCCCACAGAACAAGCCAGATCTGCAGCTGCATCACAGATATCCAAGGTAAAAGTGAACAGTAGGCCAGAGGAATCCACTCTTTCAAAGCTGGGCTGGTCAAACACCCAAGGCAAAAAAGGGTGTGCTTGAGACTGGTGACCAAATGTCAGGTAATCTGTGACAGCACTTCAGCCTTTTGGGGACCTGTTGCCTGTGCCACATCTCAGTATTAAATACTCCTTAAGTACATCTTTTACTCCTTTTAATCTCAGCTGAGACCATTTCATTAAATAAAGAAATGCCAGGCATTCCCAGCAATCTTCCCCACCAATTTCATTGCAAAAGGAGTTAGAGGCTGTTTCTAACAAATTCTGGATCCAATCACAAATTGTCTCACTCACACAAACAATTCTCACTCACACTGTCAAATTCAACACAAAAAACAATTTAAATTTTTTCCCCATTTTCCTTGAATTTAGGTCTGGTACCATGAGGACTGCAGCATCAGGAAACTGCAGGGAAGCACTCTACTCTTTCCATACTTTTTCAGACCACCTCAATATAACAACGGCAGATGGCAGGCCTGTCGGATGTGGGATCAGTTCTCGTGAGAGTTCATAAGGGCACCTCATTTTTCCAAACAGGGTCTGGGTCCAAACTCTGAGAAACGACAGCTCCTGGCTAAAAACATGGTGCTGTTGTACAGGAAAAGGAAAAAAAAATCCCATTCTGCATGCTAACTACCCTACCTTTTCCACAGCACTAAGAGACAGGATTAGTACTATCTCACAAACTGCTGACAAGGTGAAGGACAAAGGAATGGTATTTGCAAGGATCTGAAATCAATACATATAAAAAACAAACACAGCCCATGTACCTGGGGGGGTGGGGGATACAAAAGCCAAGTAAACAACTCATTAGTCACACTGATTCTCACCTCCTGTCTGTTGTCATAGGATGTAAGAACTTCCACATCAAATAAATGCCACAGATCTTCTCCTGCACCTCCTTCACCTCTCCTCTCTCTCCCCCAGGATCAGAGCTCTTGATGTTAAGGCTAGAGTGCCCACAGTGAAGATTACGGGAAGGACAGGAGAACCAAGGCACAAAGAAACACTCCGGGCAAAAAACCCTCTCATTTCTCTGTGTTTTGAACAGAAAGCCCTTAGTGTTACTCCTTCAACTCTGACCCTGGTTTCACAGCATCACAGGATAATTCAAGTTGGAAGGGATCTCAGAAGGCCTTGGATTCAAACTCCTCCGCAAAGCTGGGTTAGCTCTGAGGTCAGGCAGGCTAGATACTTTTTTACTTCTTGATCCTTTCTAAAGAGGACGAAAAGAAAAAGAAAAAGAAAAAGAAAAAGAGAAAGAGAAAGAGAAAGAGAAAGAGAAAGAGAAAGAGAAAGAGAAAGAGAAAGAAAAAGAAAAAGAAAAAGAAAAAGAAAAAGAAAAAGAAAAAGAAAAAGAAAAAGAAAAAGAAAAAGAAAAAGAAAAAGAAAAAGAAAAAGAAAAAGAAAAAGAAAAAGAGTTGAAAAAAACAAGGGGAAGGGGGTGGAAGGAACACACCGCATGGATTTTGCAGACAATTACCTTGCTGTGACTTTCGAAATCTGTCACATTGACCCTCTTTAAAAAATAAAGCCACATTAAATGATGAGTGATTTATGCCACTTTTAGCGATAAATATGTTGAAGAGTCGCAAAAGCACTAACCTTCTGAAATAATAGAGTTGGGTTTTGGTTTTACATGTACTTATAACAACTGGTACCAAGTTCATTTGGACTGACAGCTGACACATCAGCTTCAGGCCACAGCTATTTGAAATGGCAGAGCTGCTCTATTTAATCCCCACACTGGCACTCATGCATAATGCAAAGCACAAGCAGACACCTAAAAACCAGTGCTAAGTCTGCCGGGTCTGGGATATTCAAAGGAATTCAAGGGTAACAGGCTCTCATTTGCCATCACAGTTCAACAGCAAACGGCAGCCTAACTCCCTTGGGCTCCACTGAAAAACCCACTGGCAAATCCCACGGCACCTCTTTGTCTCTAATGATGCTCCCAGTGGTTTCCATGCAGATTCATTAGCAACAGAAAGCAGATTCCCCAGGGAATTCCAAGCACCTCAGCCTCTTTCCCTTTCCTCACCATGAAAGGCACCATGACCAGTTTTGATTGCTTTTTTTAAATGCCTACTAAGACCTTCCCAAATTGCAATGGATCTTCCATACTGCAGGTTCAGTTGTTTAAAGTTGGTGGAAGAAAGGGAACACCATGCAGTGGTACCGGGTGCCTGGAACGCCAGGGCATCACCCTGGAACAACCAAAATACTGCTGCTACCAATTCAGAACAGATGACTTGCTATAGAAAATTCATGTGTAAGCCTTGAAGATTTGAGGACAATTCCCAGCATTTTCACTGGCATTTGAGATCCCCCATACCATCAACAAACCAGGCCCTTCACACCTCAATAAAGCTGATTTCATAGCAGGAACCTAATTTGGTATTGGGTCTCAAAAAAGCACTGGGAAAAAATATTTTGACCCTAAAGCTACCAAGGAAAGAGTAGCCTAGTCCATTTCCCAGCTGACTGAATAAGGCAAGAAAATCGGTCTGGGAATTGTAATGCTGTTATTTACTTTTGACCAGCCCAACCATGTGAAAAAGCAGCAGTTGCATTTCTTAGGCAAACAAGCACCTTCACAAATAAGAGATCTTTACACAAAAAAAGCAGATGAGGAATTATTTCAGAAGAGATCCTACATCAGTTAGAGTTAGCAGCTTTTGGCACATGTTTTGTTACAAGACAGAGAACAGAAAGAATTCAAAGTCTATGATGAATAAGGTCTGCAACATAATTCTTCTCTACATCTCTATGCTGTATTTTTGATGGTGGTAAAATTACTGGGATTGCCATCATTCTGCATGTTTCTGCTCTTTGAGTAGTTGCTGGCTTAGGCAAAACAATGCAGTTCTGTTTTCAGGTTTTGCCCCATAAGTATTCAGAGAAGTTTGGTCTAGGCAATTTGGACCTCATTCTTGGTGCAAGAAACACAAAACACACCTTTATTCCACTAAAACAGCATTTATCATAAGGTTCCAACTCATACTCCAGGTTTTGGAGTAATGTGATGATGCAGTAATTCTTCTTTTATTAAAGAAAACACAGTAAAATCCAGTAAACACACTATTTCTAACACTGGTGTTTACCAAAGAAAAGATTTTAAAACTAACAGAAGCTCAGATACTGACAGTGTCACTTTGACATCAAATTCATAGCATGCTGATTAAAATTGATTATGTTGATTGAAATTTTAACCTAGTTACATGGCTATGTTATCAGCTGTATTGGTTTTTAAAGCACACGGGTTCTGAGCTATTTTTGGCATGCTGTTTTTCTAATGCATATCAATAAGAGAGACTTAAAAATAGGTCTGACTTGAAATCATAATTTGTCTGTGCATTAAATACCTACAGTCTCACCTTGGCAGGGCAGACTGCCTGACAGCTGTCTGCTTCTGCTTAATACTAATTTATTTAAGTATGAATAACCTATTACATTGTCTTTGTGCTAAGCTTTGAAGCTCTAGATGGTCAATTACAGACAAACATGTGGTCCAACAGGTATTCTGCTAACAATGAACACATGTTTTATTGACCTACTTCTTTTTCCAGCTCATTAAACACAGCTGCACTCAAATGATCAAGAGGAAAAAGAACCATAAAACCCCAAGAACTCTCTTCCTACACAGGATCATAAGGAACGTGACCAGCTGCTGCTCCGGGGCCACTGCCCCACCCAGGGCAGCAGCACACCCACACAGAGCACCTCTCCAGGGGTAGGGCAACTCTGCCCACTGACAGCAGGGGTGGGGAAGCATGGAAAATGCCCACAGCCTCCTCTTCCATGTGTCCAGTGTGAACAAAGTGGGCTGCAACCATTTCCTCCCAGCCCATCATCTGCTGGAGCCATTCGTCCAGCAGGCTGAAGTTGAAACAAACTGCCATCGGTAGGAAACGCTCCTGCTGGAATGTTTGATGGAGAAACAGTAAGCCCATAAAGTTACAGACCCAAACAGCAATTCCAAAGACTTGAGGGACAATGAACCAGCTCCCATTTCTGCTGCCAGCCAGCACATCCCCAAGCTTTGTTCACTCACTTTCCCAATTTGCACCCTGAAGATAATGCACTGCAGTGAGGCTTTATCTCCTTCGCTCCCAAAAAAAGAAAAACAGCTAGCATTAACCCTGAAAAAACAGTCTCTGGAACATGAAGTCATTCCCTTTGAAACAAAAGGGGACATTTACACAACAAAACTCTTCTTCTGAGCTGTTACCACAGACAGATGTTAGTGTGTTGATTAACTCTGCCTCATATTTTATGGGTGCTCTTTGGTTGCGGGTTGTTTTGTTGGGGATTTTTTTTTTTCACTTTGAAATAAACATGAAATCAAAGACCTTGGCAAAGAATCAATTTAGTCCCCAGTGTTTGACCAGTCTTTCAGGTGCAACATAAAGAAGTGTTCTCTGGACTTTGGCAAACATTTTTGTAAGTAGCAGAAGGGTGCAGCTCTGTTACAAAAGCCAAAAGGGGGAGGTAATTTATAAAACACTCGAGTCTCCTCCTAACCACTTTGGCTTTATAGGGTAATTTCCCAACAACAGACCAGATCCACCACTTCTTACTCATAAAAGCTGATGAGATCAAAACTCAAAGAGACCAGAAGAAGAACACTAAGTCAGTATACAGAATTGCTGCCGAAGAAAAAAATCGGGCAAAGCACCTGTTTCAAATCAATTACATGCTAATCTTACCCTTTAATAGAAGCTGCTGTTGTTGATTAATACAGGAAAAAATACAGGCATTACTACAAGAGTGAGCATCTGAGAGAAGCCTCTTATCTCATAGTCACAGAGATACTTATTCTCTCCTGAGCTCAAAACTGAAGGAAACATTCACTAATTTTTGATTGCATACTGAGTATTAGCACAGCCATTTTTATTCATTTTTGGCAAGAAGTATATACACTCATGTTTTCTTGGAGTCCTTGAAAAAAGTAGAATAAAAACTGGAAAGATGTATATTCCCCCAATTTTGCATTGTAAGCATAGGAATTTTCAGTGTGATTGAGTATTTTGAAATGAATGCCCTTTTTAACTGTTTGCTAAAAGCTCTGTGAACATGTAACTGCTTTGAAAACAGTTTGCATAAAAGATAAAGGAAAAACTCTACATCAAAGCCATAAACCCCCACAATTATCAAATAAGCATGTCTGTCCATCCCTTCAGCCAAGAGCTTTCCATGAGTGCATGGAGAGCACTTGGATCCACTTTCCTTACTTCTGCTCCCACTTCTCCCTTGTATGAGCAGCACTGGTCTTACTCTTAAGGCCAAATTCATCACCTCCTCCTACCTCACGTTTTCAACAAGTTTTAAAACACCTGTCTGTATTAATTTTCACTTTCAGCTCTAAACTGCCTGTGTTTAATGCAGGACCCTTCCTCAGACCTTTATCCCCTCCCCAGTGGCACTGTGCTTCAATGTCAAGTTGCTCTGCACAGAAGACAGCTTCCCTGCAGGTTTTCTGTCAGCAACAATTATCCTTCAATTTTCAAGTTCATTTAATAAAGAGAAAAAAAAAATCTCTTTTCATCCTTGCCAAATACCCTGCTTTCCCTATCTGTCATGTATTCTTTAGCATATGGAATATGTTCAATGACTTTTAAAGTACAATTTTTCTACAACAGACCCTAAAACAAATACAGAAAAATCCTATCTAATTTTTTATCATTTATGTTTCAGTTCTAGATCAGACTTCCAAGGAACTCTCAAGGAATCTCAGCAGGTGACTGTTGGAAGTCTTCCCATTTGAATAAACTATAACCAACTTCCATATCAGCACCAAGACTCCTCCTCTCTACTGTCCCACTAAAAATTTACACCCAAAAGAAAGTTTTCTACAGCACCTGGCAAGGGAGAACAAGAAACACCATGAAATCTCCTCTAGCAGTTTGGTGACAGCCAATGAAATTTATTGGAAGGCAGTTGGATGCTCCTGTTATGAATACCAGCAGAAGAAGACAGACAATCTTCCCCAGGGTCTTAATAAATATTTAACAGCAGATGATGCTGAGGAGGTTTCAGATTACTAACACTTCATTATTTTTGCACAACATGCTGCAGGCCATTTCTTGGAATACGTAAAGTATTATACTAAATAATTTAAATGAGATTGTACTTTTCAAAATAAGCCAGGCAGATCCACTTGGTGATTCAGCTACATGGTTTTACAGGGTGTGTTGGCATACTCAGTTTCTTGCAAAATTTGATCATCCATAAACAGCTTCTCTCAGCTATTAGGATGAATTATTTATTTATACTAGTGCATCTATTTTAGGCTCTAACTTTGTTACAAAATATGTACAAAATATTTTAATGTACTAAAGCAGGGCACTGCAGCCACGTCTCCACCCACAGAGAGCATTTCCCAAGGAAAACAAAGACCTCCCAAGGAAACTTCTTGACATCAAACAGCCAGCAAGACTCTTGTTTTGTGACCCTTTTCCTGATAGATCACCTCTTTCCATGCAGACTTGCTATCAGAGTCACATCTCTGCACATCCCTGAGAGGGATTTCAGGATCCAACTCACTGTAAACCAGTTTTCTGGCTAAAAACCCTCTGCCCATGGTTTTCTGCTTTGAAATGTTCTCCTTTCATCATCCCTCTGCTTTCCTGAAACCTCTACCCCAACATCTACCTACTGGAAAAACCCAATCTAAGTAAAGAATAAACTGCATATAAGGTGGGTCATCCACACAATTCCAGTTTCATTGACGTCAGTAATTCCACCGACTCCAAAAACCACTCACTGAAGCTGGTGGAACCACAGGTCTGAGAAAAATGAAAAAGGTTCAGCCATCATCCTGTTGCTGTTTAATAAGTCTGCAGTCCATGAAAGCCTGAATGTGGTCTGTAGATTTACACCAACACCAGTGGTACCTCAAAAGACAGGGGCAGGCAAACTCTTCTACTCCATTCATAACCTTAATGATGTGCATTATTTTAAACTTCCCTCCACAAATGAATGAACTCTAAGGGAGAAGATAATAGAAAGAATAAAATCAGACAGGCATTACACAGAATAGGCATTACTTACATTAATGTACAAAATACAACCAGAATGTCATTAGCTGCCTTAATTAAAGGGTTATTTTATAGTGCTGCATCTACTGTGGTTATTTTCAGAAATGAGAAAAGTGTTTTGAGATGAGAAAATCAGTAACAGAACAACAAAATCTGACTGCTGGAGAGGTGAAAAGCAAGTGTAAATCAAAATACACTAATTGCAGATGACACATAATGACTTATTTTTCACTTTGATATCATACCACCGTGTGATTTAATCCCTTTTGCAATTTGCTTTAAACAAACAGCAGCGTCATTCCTAAGAGGAAAAAAATCCTTCCTCTCTGATTCATTTCCACCAAGTATCAGATACACAGAAGTATTTCAGCAAAGCATAAAAATCAATGTTTTGTGCTGTGGAGAAGAGGCAAATTTGCTATTTTCTGTTGCAGAGCCAAAAGTAAGAGCTTAATTGTTCTAATAAATTAATGAGATTTTGAACTTGGAAGATGCTGGTGCTGATGTTGCTCAATTTCATATTCTCATATATTTCCATTTAATTTTATTCTCATTATAACTTACACTGAGCACTGTGCTCACCTATGTAGCCCTCCACGCTTCGAGTAGTAGGGATATGTTGAACACAGAAAAATCAGTTTGGAATTGTTCTCAGTGTGGCATTTACCCAACAAAAAAAGACAAAAAAAATTTTAAGTAGCTCAAAATACCACACCTGCTGGGAGCTCCTTTCATATCATCTTCGCTTTTTAAAAGTTTCTCTCTTTCCCTCTTCCCAAGTGAAGGAAAAACAGAAAGAATTTGCTCACTGTATATGGGACGGTGAAAAAAACGGCACTATTAAAATATTATTAGACATACCTAAAAAAAAAAAAAAAGGTTGAAACATATCTTCACATGCAATTCTGCAGGTGGTGCAGGTGGTAAGGGCCTGGCATGTCACTGACTCCAAAGGATGCTCTTACAAACTGTGTACGGGACACAGTTACGTTCCACCTCAGAAAAATCAGATGTTTTCAGAAGGAGTTATTTCAGCAACAGCAATATAAAAATTAACTTACAACGATCACATATGCGGAACTGTGGCAACTTTCTTGGGGGTGTTGCTAATTATTATTTACCAGGATCCAAGCGATGAAAGTAATCTTGCTCAACAAAGACCTCGACATGGGACCCCATCAGCCACCTCCAGCGCTGGCAGCAGTAGCTATGCTATCTGAATTTGGCAAGGAGGTTTGCTCCTCGCCAAAATCCAGTCTCCATAGTTGGAAGCATAGACAAACAGCCTGAACCACTTCAGATGGCTTTTTAACATTGTAGTGCAAAGCGTATTTCACCTGTTTTGTATCACACTTACATCAGTTTTACATTGTGTATTATATCTCTCCTGACTGCCACAAATTTACCTTAACACAAGTATGAGAAAAGAGCCAGACCTATTGTTATCAGCCTCCCTGATGCAAACATAGAGCAGGTACTTTTATGTAATGTCATTATGCCACAGCTTATGTTACTTAAGGTAGCCTTAGTGGTGGTTTAACCCCATCCAGAAACCAAACCCCACACAGTCACTTGCTCAGTCTCCTACCAAAAGGATCAGGGAGAGAATCAAAATGGTAACAACTGAGCTGAACAACTCATGGGTTGGGAAAAAGGCAGTTTAATAGGGAAAGCAAAGGCCACACACACAAGCAAAGCTGACCGGGGAATTAATTCAGTGTCCATGAACAGACAGGTGTTCAGCCATCTCCAGGAGAGCTGGGCCCCACCATGCACAATGGTTACTTGGGAAGACAAATTCCATCACCACAAATGTCCCCCTCCTCACTCCTTCATCCCTGTACTTTACACACTGAGCTTGGTGCCACAGGGTCTGGAATATCCCTTTGGTCAGTTGGGGTCACCTGTCCTGGCTGTGTCTCCTCCCAGGCACCCCCAGTCCCCTCCCCAGTGTGGCAGTACCAAAAGCAGAAAAGGCCTTGGCTCTGTGCAAGCCCTGCCCAGCAACTGCAAAAACATCTCTGTGTTATCAATCCTGAGCTCAGCACTAATCCAAAACATAGCCCCATACCAGCCACAATGAAGAAAAGTAACTCTACCCCAGCTGAAACCAACACATAGACAAAAAATGCACTGTTCTAAATGACATCTGAATTAACAATGGTAAACCAAAGCAAATGAATCTGATATTAAGTTTTAAGAACAGGCTCAACAGAGTAACCACTATTAGCAAAATCTACCTTAAGGAATAGGAAGGAAATTTCATATAAACTATATGGAGTTGTAGGATACTACACACTGTTTCTGGAATTTTTGCTTTTTCTGTTGCAAATGAAATGTTTTACATCTCTAGAAACCACTTACTTTGATGAGAAACCACTATAAATAAATTATTTTTCCAAAATCAAACTACCTCATTTGCTTATATGCATATATGGACAAATTTCTGTCCTTTAAAAAAGAATGAAATTACATTAGTCAAATAGAGTCCTATTTTTGGTGCTTGGGTTTGCATTTGGCTGTTTATGAAGATCACAGGTTCTCCTATGGTTCTCCCCATAAAGATTTAAACAATGTTTTTCACTGCATCACACATATAGATCCTTCATACTAAAGGTCTGAGGTAAAATATTCCCACTTTCAAGTTTCAGAGGTTTTCCAGATCAATCACTTCTCAGTTCTATTTCTGTAGCTACAGTGTCTGAATAAATGAAGTTAAGGTGGCGGCAGCAAACAACGCTGTTCACTTCAAAGCTTAAAAGAATTAAAATTGCACTGATTCCTGAAATCAAAGAGGTGAATCCATAGGTAAATCCTTAGGCATCACTTCAGCTAGTTAACCTGACATGTCAATTAAATGCAAGACTAATTTATTCAATTCTCAGTCTAGTCTGACACAAAACCTATACTTCCCGTCCTTCCTAATTAGCCAAAGTACTTGCTTCTTTCATGCAGATAATTTCATAACCATTACTGTAAAGCATTAACACATTTTTCTTTCCATCATATTTTCCTCCTGTTGACTGACACACCTTTTCTGGTGAGCTTACTTATGCCAGTTTCAGCTTTGTGGGAACTTGCCTGAAGGTCTTTATTAAAGTTCCCTCCCATACACATAAAACGATACATAATCATGATGATAGCTATGTGAAGAGACCTATGTCTTACCTTAGGAAATATGAATGGAAAATTATGCACTGGAGTAATGTAGCCGTTTCCATTTCTGTATATTTATGAAGCTTAATTGAATAGTACTTAACATACAGTAGAATGCAGTGTGATTAACCCCTTGGAAACAAGTTCAGATGGTGCTTCTCCTTAAATAATTTAAGGGGGTTTTTTTGGACAGAGCTGACTTCTTAAAAAATGCCTAATAATTCTGGGAAAGTTAATCAAATCCAAGGAATTCCTTTTGTATACACACAATACTTTAAATATTTATTCAGTCTGGCCATGTATATATGGGGTACGTGGCTATATGCAGTAAACTATACCCAGTATTTGTTTCATAGTTCTGTGTTGACTAATTATTTGAGAATGTTTTTTCAAAGACGATTATGAGACTTTATACACAAAGCTAGTTGGAAAATGCATGAAAACACATGAAAATGCCAGGAAACATTCATCCACATGAAAATATTGAAGATTTCAGCTAAGTATTAAGTTCTTTCCCTCACTGCATTTAAGTTGATCTTCCCTCAAAGTGACTGGAACTGACTATATCCTGCAGAGGTCTCAGAAAGTGGAGGCACAAGGTTGGAGATTTTCTGAAATTCCGCTAAACCCTCTGGGGAAGAAAACATGACCGAAACCACTCAGGATAAAGGAAATCAGTTTCCTATTATGAAATGTTTGTATTGTTTGATTTGATTGACATTGCTTAGGAACAAGTGATTTGCATAGTTTCCATGTGCAGAGTCCCCTAGGGAAGTTCAACACCCTTCTCATTCCCCAGTCTCTCCCTGTACAGGGGTCCTGATGCAAGACAGAATCATGCAGACTCATTCACTGCATGATCAGAGCATAAAATTCATGTCACCTTCTGAACCACAGATGCAACTGTGGAATGTAATGTCCCATCTCTCTGGGGGGAGGCTTCCAGCCCTGCCTGCTCCAGCAGTGCAGTGGTGGGCTTCACACAGCATCCCCTGAACCATCAGAATGCTCCAAGGATTTGCTTCCCTCCTTTGCATAACGTGTCTCGTGGCACCACCCAGGCAGTAACTGCATATTTTGGCAACACAGCTTGGTCAGAGAGACTTACACTGGCCTCTTGGGCAGGCTCTGTAGCCAGAGCTTGTCCCCAAGGGTGCTGGGGCTGTCTTGGTGCCCTGTTACCAGGTCAGGATAAGGATGTCTACACAGCATGCATTGACAACAGCTGAACACAAAGCTGGTCCGTTGTGTCTTGAGACACAAAAGCTCCACCAGCGTATCTTAGAATCGGTGCAATTAAACTGGTACAAGCCAGTTTAATTAAAAAAGATGCTCTCATGTGGGCTCAACAGAAAGCATCCTGGTTAGCTTCTATCTGTACGTTTGCCAGTGCAAGCTAAGCCACTTTTGAGAGGTTTAAACCCACATATGTGTTCCTTTTCAAATTTGCACTAACTTAGCTAACCTATAACTAAAATGACAACCTCAGTCAAACTAGAACAAGTTTCACCAGGCTACTTATTAGGGCATTTTTAGAAATATTAATCTCTTTTACTAATCAGCTTGGTTTGCTGATTGTGGTGATGTGACTAGCCGGCCCTACCTTTGATTATATTACATGCTATTCTGGCAATCCACATACCAATTACTAGTAAGGCTGTACTGGATGTCTGTTTAATATATTACAAGGAGTACTAAGGAGAAAGTTCTTTAATCATGGATATAAGACAATTAACCATTGTCCCTGTGTACATTTTAAACTCCTAATTCTGCTGTCCATTGGTCTTTGCTGTGACCTGACCTGCATGAAGCTGGAGTGGGAAGTTATTCTGCACTGCCAACTGCAGAAAAATGGGAGCTCAGGCACTGCTGCAGTGTTGACACACCACATCTCCTAAATTTCACAATTTTGCAGAAAACCCCACCAGATTATTTAAACTAATACAACCAAAGTGCACCATTGGCCCCCAAGATGTTTAGTTGTTGTGTTTTTACAATGTGCTCTACCACTCACAGTAATGAAAGAAGATAGATCAAAACTAATATTGTGCAAAATGAGGAATAAACCCCAAACAGTTTAGAGTTTCTCATAGGTTTTTAAGACCTTTGAGGAATTTACAGTGCACGCAGTGTTCAGACAGGCGTCCTCTTTCCACTCATTTTGGTAGCCACGATCATGCAGCCAATGTATCATTGGGGGTACTGGTAAAATGCAAGAATAAAGAAAGATAATGCAGCGAGAGTTACTAATGTAACTTATTTCAAAGATTACATTATTCCTTAGAAGTTATACAATTGTCTGTCCACAGATTTTTCAAGATATTTTCATCCTTCGGTGGAACAAGAAAAGGGTGTTTGAACACTGATTTTCATTCTAAGACTTTAAATCAAAAGCTATTCTAACCAGAAATCACCAAGTAATGCACATATGTTCTCAAACAATCAATAAAATGCACTTGAAAAAGAATGATTTCTGCTTGCAAAAAAAAGGTCAAAAAGCATTGGGAAAAGACTAAGAGAAAAACACATTCTGAGTACTATTATGCAGACACAAAAAGGAGTTTTGTGGGGGTTGTCAGTAATTTTCTGTATTTCTGTTTTGCTTATTTTCTCACCTATCATCAAAAATCTTGCAAAAAAGCATGCAGCTGTTTTATCAAAATCTTTTGCTTCCACTACCAAGCTGTCTTTGTTTCTAGGACTATTCAGCCAGAGAGGGGGAAAACTGCCTGTACCACTTCTTAATTAAATAAAGCATTCATTACCATTATCCTTGTGGCTTTTGCAGGAAAAAGACATCTGCTGGTAAGGTCTAGTGGATTTCCACAGTGCACTAGTTAATGTTGGCTGACAAGAAGTGTCCATTTTGGGGTCCACGTGATTTTCACTAGTCTCTGCTACATCAGAATTTGGGATATTCATCCCATAGACACCATCCTCATAAACGAGAGAAGAATCTGATCTGTTGATTCTGCTTAGAGACACACACACTACAGCTTCATTGAAGTAGAATGCATTTTCACCACATAAGTTGTCCAACTGATTATGTCCCATTATCTGCAGAGGGGGAAAAAAAACAACAAAAAACAAAACAGAGAATTGTATTTTCACCTTTGTCAAGTAACAGAACCAGAGAATCACAGAGTATGTCAAGTTGGAAGGGACTCATAAGAATCATGGAGTCCAACTCCCGCTTCTCACTATGTAAAACTAAAGTGTATGACTGTGAGCATCATCCTGAAGAATCCTTATACCAGGATGCAGAAAATTAACTGCTAAAAAGAATGGGGATTCATAGAAAATAGTCATCTAATCTGCTAGAAATTAGCCTCACAACACATTCAATCTGATGTGCACTCAAGAATAAACAGCAATAACCTAGCAGATCTGGTCTTAGCTCACCTCGAAAGAAGTAAAAACTGCCAAATAACAGATCAAACAGGACCACTAACTGGGGTGCATTGAGCTCTGCTGACTGCTTCCAGAGGGTTAATATTTTGCTTCATGGCTTAACAAGATACCACTTCCCATATGTAAATCTGTAATCCAAAAATCTGCAATCCAAAAATAACATTGTGCCTCACATAGACAGGCAATCACAGAGAACAGGGCTGCAGCAGTCAAACTGGGGATGGCAAACAGTTTTAGCAAACAAGTCATGGCTCCCAAGGGCAGAAAATGCAACTCCTGCAGACAAAGAGTCTGCAGGTGTTTATTAAAGCCTATCTCACAAAAAAAAAAAAAAAAAAAAAAAAAAAAAAAAAGCACAGAAGTATTAGAGTGAGTTACTGCATTGTTTGGTCACACAAAACTATCCAGGCTGAGTGTAACACAAAAACACTGGGCTGGGAATACCAGCTGACTGACAATCACTCAACCTGTTCTGCTGCTGCAACGAATATAGTAATGGAAACACGGGAGAAAGACAGCCTTAAGATCTGGATGGATTCAAAGCCATGTAGTCTACTTGAAAAAAAAATACAAGTAGCCCCACAAATAAAATATTAGATTACAAAAACTACTACTCTCTGACCCTCAGCAATCAATTATTTTGCCTCTCTGTGCAATCCTGATATCCCTGTATCAGATTCTTATCTTTCAACTTCCCCTCCTTGAAAGATTTCAGAAGTCACATCCACTAAAACTGATGGGCAAGTTCAGCTTTGGTTTTATAATCCACTTCTTAAGCATTGCCAAACAAGTCAAAACTGCAGCATGTGCTATGCTAGTAAAAAGTGTCTTCGCTGTTTGGGCTAGCAAGAACGTATGGGTAAGTCATGTTCACACAGTGTTCACAAAAGCTGGATGAAAATGGGGAAGTCAGAGGCCAATCCTTTACCCCCTCACGCAGGCACAATCTTAGATGCCAAATGGTCTCTGCCTGTTATGGGTGAGTTGCCAGCTGAAAAACTATGGAGGTGATGGCTTGAAGAAAGCTCTACAGATTCTCTCGTGAAAAAAAGAACCTGAGGGGGGGAAAAAAGCTGTTTGGGTCAGTGAGCTTTTCATACGTGGAAAAGCCAAACAAAATGTGTTGATTTTCAGGTATTTTAGAGAACAGTTACGGAAATCAAGACCACACCCATCAAGCAGGTATTAGAGATGAGGACCTGCCTGGCAGGTGAGCACCCAGACAGCTGAGTTCAGAGCCAGACTGCATTCTTCACCCTCAACAAAAACTTTATCATTTTTAGTATTAAACACTTAAGCAGCTTTGTGGCTACTTTAAATTGCACCCCCAAATAATAAGCATCTCCAAAGATTTATACTGTCAGGGATGGAGCCACACACCAACCTCTTCCCCTAGGGGTCTGGCTGTTTCAGGGAACAGGAAAGCAGGGTCTGATATGTGGGGTTCACCAGAGCCTGGTGTTTGTTACTCCTGGAGGTGCACCTTTTCCTCCCTGGAGACAGTTGGTCCAGGAAAAGGAACATCAACCAAAAACTTCATTAAGTGCTTTATGTGCTTAAGCATTACAAAAATTTAATTTTCCTACAAGATGCAGAGACACAATGTATCTTACACACACAGCAGCAAAGCAGAATAAAACACATAATCTCATATATGTAATTTCTGCCTTCTCAATTTAATAAACATCTGCCTTAGTTTGTGTTTGTAGAGTATCCAGCTTAAAATCACAGAATGGTTGAGGTTGGAAAGGATCTCTAAGACTTCTGGTCTAACCCTCCTGCTGAAGCAGGGCCACATAGAGATAGTTGCCAAGGATGATGTCCAGGTGGCTTTTGAATATCTCCAATGATGGAGACTCCACAACTTCCCTGGGCAACCTGTGCCAGGGCTCCATCACCCTCACAAGAAAAAAGTTTTCTGACCTTCAAAACGAATCTTCTGTGTTTGTGTTTGTGCCCATTGCCTCTGGTTCTGTCACTGGGTGCCACTGCAAAGAACCTGCCTCCATCTCCTTTAGAACCTCCATTTAGGAATTTTTATACATTAAAAGGAACCCTAATTAATAAGAACCACTTTTTCTCCCGGCTGAACTGTCTCAACTTTTCCTTACTGGAGAGACATCCCTGCCTCTCAAACAGATACTTCACCAGATATTCATCCTCCTGTACAGCCCTCTGCCTTTTTGTACAGGGAGAGGAAGAGGAATGATCCATCTCCTCATTTGACCTACTAGCAATACTTTGGCCAGTATACATACATGACTTACTAGCAATACATAACCCTGGAGACTATGTGCCACCTTCACAGAAGGGCATGCTGTTTGCTCATGTTCTACACCAGGAACCCCATGTGCTCTTCACAGAATCATAGAATCACAAAGGCTGGGAAAGATTCCCAAGATCATTGAGTCCAATCTTTGACCCAACACACCACCATCACATCAAATGAACTAAATCAACTAAATCATACCTTGTCCAGTCACTTTTTGAACACTTCCAGGGATGGTGACTCTACCACCTCTGTAGGCAACCTGTTTCAATGCCTGACCACTCTTTCAGCAAAGAAATTCCTCCCGATGTCCATACCAAACCTTCCCTGTTACAGCTTGAGGCCACTTCCTCTTGTCCTATTACAATTTGTCTGAGAAAAGAGGCTGATCCCATCTTGCTACAACCTCCTTTCAGGTAGCTGTAGAGCTGATTTCCAGTTGATGATCCCCAGCATCTAACCTGGGAAGGTTGCTCCTTCCCAGGGCCAGGACTTTGCACTTTCCCAGCTTAAACTTCATGAGGTTCAAAAAAACTGCTTGGATGTGCCTGAATCTCAGCTTCCCACTTGCTCACTCATTACATTAAGAACCAACAAAACCCAGACATCCTGGTCTATCCATCAAAGCAGGTCTCTAGGAACGCAGTCAGGGATATAATCATAATGGGGAAGCACAAACCTCATAGTCCCCTGTGTGTGACAGCAGGCTGTTCTGCTGACGGTGCTTCCAGTGCCACATGAGCTTCTTCTGCCTTTTCACACTGTCTCTTTCTCTCTCCACCAATTTCTGGCCCTCCTGGAGCCTCTTCAGGCTCTGCTGGTACTCCTGCAGCTGCAGTGCCAGCTCCTGCCGGCTCTGCTCCAGCAGCTGCTCCTGGTACTGGCATTCCCGTTCCCGCTGTTCCAGCTGGCTGTCCCTCTCCTCCTGCTCCCACTGCCTCTGGTCACATTCCCGCAGCCACTGCTGCTGCTCGTGCTGGAACTGCTGTCTCAGTTTGTGCGTGTCGGCCAGTTCCACCCTCTGCTTTTCCAGATTCCGGAATTTCTCCTGTTCCAGGACGAGGTTGAGCCGAGAACCCTGGCTCCGGCTGGTCTTCTCGTTCTCCTGCAACAGTAACCTGTGGAGCTCTCTGTGGCTGTCCTGGATAGACAGTGCTGCCTAGACAACAAAATTAACAAAAGCTGAAGTACCAGTATTAATCCATTTCTGTGTTTTTACGTTGAATTGTTATATAAAAATGCTTCAACTTTTTTTGGGAGGTTACTCTTCAAGCAAATAGAGAAAATTCTCTGCTAACACCTTCACATAGCGGTATTTCTAAAATAAAACTCAGCTCTTCTAAGCATTTAAACAAAGCTTCTCGTTTACACTTAGTGTTACTATACATGTTCATGTTACAGCTGTGCATGTGCACTTCAATTACAGCTGGGGTCCTGTTCTGTCAGAGGATGTAATGGCATACAGGAAAAAAAAAATGGTATTTCATGGTTTAAGAGGGCAATAAGCCATTGGGAATGCTACACTCACCCACATGTTCCTAACACAGCTGTGACTTATCCACATAAAACTGTATTGTTTCCAGCAGAGTCCACTCTGACTTCATGGCTCTCCTTGCTAACACACAACACTGCAGCCCAACTAACATCAGTCCTACAGGCACCTGCCAACACAGCCGTGTCACCAGGGCTGCACCGCTGCATGCATCTGACAGAGGTGTCAGTGCAAGCATGAACCTGCAGTACAGTGGTTTCAGGTTTGATGTTCCTATTTTACAGCTGAGAGCTCCAAAATCCATCCTTCACAAGAATGTTGTGACATTGTTTGCATTAAAGGTTGTGACATCCTCCAATAACACAAAAAACAAATAGCTGGGATTAAAAAGAAAGAAAAGCAAGTGCTGAGGCACTTATTGCACTACCTGTGCTCAAGAGCTGACATGGGAAGCTATTTCAGCAGACATTCCCAGAGAATTCATGTAGCCTCACTGCCCTGTGCTGTCCACCCCAGAAACTTCACGCAATGTGCCATCTGCACTTTCCTTGGCTCTTCCTCCAGTATTGGGTCAGTTCCAATGATTTGCAAAGAGTACAAGATCCTCTGCTTTTTTCTCAGCATCTGACTGCCCATTCATGATCTGAGCAATTAAGGCATGATCCTAAACCTTACTTTACTACACCTGTTTGTTTTCCAATTACTCAAAAATCTTTGCCTCAATTACAGGATTTTTATTTTGCTTTTGCATTGCTTCAATACACTTAACCCTTAACTTCTAAGCCCAAGGTTTCCAGGATTATTATGAAATATGCTAAGGTCTAAAAATTAAGTATACTTAAATGAAACATTTAAAAATAGAATTGTAAAACTGCAGCTAAATAAGAAGACACTCAAACTTAGCATAAAAGAGGCAAACACTTCATACTAAGACCCTATAAAATATACAAACTAAGTGAGATTTAAGCATCCAAAAAAAATGGGCTGAGTTTGCTGCCTGAGCTACCTGGCAAAATTACTGCTTACTACTAGCCAGGAGAACAGTCTAATCAAAATCATTTTTTTTTTTGATCTGTAATTTCAAAAATCTATATGTGGAACAACAAGAGTTCAAGTGGAGCCATCATTTTACTTTCCTGCTAGGCTTTTGGACTGTACAGACATCCCCTTTTGGGAGGAGGGGCTGATCTCTAAGCAGGTTAGTATTATTCAGTTCTTAAAAGAAATCTATCACTGATGTAGAATAAAACTATATTCTGTGACAACTTGTGCAACAGTCAGTAGAGATCCATATCAATTAACATAATGTCTAAAAGCAGGACAACATGAAAACAAATCTTTAAAGTAAATTATTAGGACAAATTAATTACTCTACAAAGCTAGTAGTGGAGTAGTCACCTGCATGCTGTATAAGAGACGGGTTAAGTTCTGGATTGCTTGTACAATCTAGAAAATAAAAGAGAAGGATTTTCAAAGGTTTGGCCACTGTTAACAAAATAGTTACCACATTCTGTCTGAGGGTTAAATTAACTCACCTCTGTCCCTGTGGATCCTGAAAAATTCATACTTCCTCCCTAAAATAAACACACGTAGCTTTAAAAAGTTGTTTTAAGTTTTAAAACTGTGTCATCTAGGTAATTTTTTTTTTTTAACTAATGAGGACATATGGCCAGGAAATGTGTACTGAGTCAACCCTTTCTGTGGGTATATGAAAAAAAGACAGAAGCAACAATCTATGAAGACTACCAATTCATCAATAATGGAGTTTCCATGGAAATTACAAGAGATTCTGATATCAACTGTAAAAATAAAGCGATTTCCTCCACAATTTTAATTCCTTGTGAGCAATGCTACACAGAAAAGACATTTCAATTCTTTCTTTGTTTACCTGACAATTTTGAGACACAGTAACCAGACTTCTGTATATACAGCACAGTGGGTTTAGATTACTTACAGTAGGATGAAACAGCATAAGACTCTTCAAAAACAGACATAATAAAGTACTAAGAAACTAGCAAGAAATCAAGTTAATGGATTACAAAAAATGTCTTGTGTGCCCTGTGAGATGCTGTGCCCAGTATACTCTACGAAAGGTACCAGCATGGTCACCACTGTCCTCTGCAGCAAGGCACAGCTGCTTCACACTTTCCATCCTGCTCCCTTTTCCTAAGAAGCTCTCTAAATTTATGGGGTGAAGCTACCCATAATCCCTTCAGCATGAAGAACAGCTCCTCTGAGAAAGATAAAATGAAATCGTGGGGCCTGTTTCAAACACAATCCCTTCTGAGACTATGCTGAAAAGACTTCCTGTAGGATTTTTCTCTCTCTCTCTCTCTCTCTCTCTTTTTTTTTAAGAAGCAGAGGGGAGTTTGGGGAATATTTATTTTCTCTCTGATTCTCTTAAGTTCTCTACTGAGTCCAATTTTCCACAGCAGAGAGCAAAGCACCTGCTACATTTAGATGCAATAACTGAAAATGAAAATGAGAAAGACCAGCCCCCTAAACACAACCCAACACAGACACCCATGGGGCACAGTGAGTACCAGCTGCATCATTTCCTCCACTACTCTTTCTCTTATTATCTCTCTGCAGTATTTCCTTCCATTCCCCCTCCACATCTTCACCTCCTCCTCCTCACTACCATAGAAAAGCTTGGCCCTGCTGTGAAAACAGAGAATTTTGCAGGGTTGTCTCTGTGCAGCCCAAGGATGAACTCGAGATAGCTCTGCTTTTCCTTAGCTGGAAGGATGGTGAGCAGCAGGCAAGGAGGCAGCACAGGACCAAGAGGGAGAGAAAGAAGGTAATGCTGGAAGGGTGAGGAAGAGTGTACAAAGGAGAGCCTGCACATTAAACAAGAGCAGGGTTTCTTTCAGGTTCTTAAGCCCTTTTTAATTTGAAAACAGATGTGCACAGGGAGGGTTATCTGGCATTGGCTGGACCAAGGAGGTGCAAGTGGCCAGTCCCAGTGCCCAAGGTCCCCTCACTGCAGCACCACTTGAGTGCTAGGGACACGAGGGTGTGACAGGTTTAGCTGAGCTGGCACATGCCCTGCAAATCCAGCTAGGAGTGAAGCAGGAATTTCAGGTGTTTAATTGTGCTGTAGGCCAGCACAACCTCCCTGCCACTGTTCCTGATCACCTTGGTTCAGAGATGAGGACGGTGAGATTCCAGAGCAGGCTGCACTGTGCTTTGGACATACAAGGCAGGGGCAGGGGAGACAAGATGGGGATCACTTCACACAACTGCCCACTGAACATCCCTCATGTTTCAGGGACAATGCTCTTCTTTCCAGTGTCTTCTTAGCATCTAACCGCCAAGTCGGGAGCTCTTTCCCCCCTGTCCAGCTCCTGTTTTCCCAAGCGAGTTGGGCTGAGTCCAGAGCTGGCACCCACAACCCTGGGACTGCACACTCGCCACCCTGGAAAGCCCTTTCCTTCCCTCTTTTCTTTGCTCATTCTGCCACCTCCTGGTAAGTCTGATTCTGACAGGGTATCAGAGAATGTGATATATGCCTTGCCCAAATAGTAGGCCATAAATAATAATAGGACAATGACCATTGGTGGAAGAGTTGGGTGCAGGTCCCTCCAGCTTTATGACTAGGCATAGCTTCAAAGTTAGAGCAGGTTGCCAAAGGCGTTCTCCAATCAAATCCAGGAAATCTCCAAGGGTAGAGACCCCCATAACCTCTTGGACAAACATTCCTCCTTGTTCATTCTTGCACTGATTATTTTCCATGTATACACTCAGAATTTCCCTTGCTTCAACTTGTAATCTTGGACACTCATGCATCTGCTCTGCAGCTCTGAGAAGAGCCAGGCTCTACGTTCTCTTTAACCCCAAAGGCACAGTTTTCATGTGGAGCTACTGCAATTTTTAATGGGCTATATCTGTGCTTCTCTACCCTCTCTAAGTTCTATTCCTCTTCAACTAGATTCTCTGCTCCCTCACTTAGACTTTTGTTTTCAAAAAAATTTTTCCACTCACATTCTTCCTCCTGCTCCCTTCTTTCAGCAGTCTGATAAGTAAAATGATCTAGAGCTGAGCATAAGATGAGGTTATAAAAAGGTTAGTGTACTAGCAAGAGTATTCCCAGTATAGAAAAATAACAAATACAAAGTTTCAAGGACAGAAGCCCTCTTTCAGACCTGATGCAGCCACAGTATGTTAATGCTAAACTTTCAAGCAAAGTTTTCTTTCCATTTCAAGTTCTGTATCTCATATTCTTGTCTCTCCCCTTTATTCCTTTTGCGATTCTTAGTCCTCACCTAAGAACTACACTCTTAGGGTTCACTTTATTTCCACACAGTAATCCACATTGCTTACTCCAACACTCTGTTGCTACATAAAATTTGTCATTCCTAGTTTTGTCCAGAACTGGTTTTTGGTTCTGCTTTTCCCCCCAGATTTGCTTATCAGCTATAGGATTTTGCAAAATGGGCACTTTCTCTTATGTTCTCTAAATGCTCCATTTTGTTTTGATTTAAAATTCTGAAGCAAGCTGGTGTAAAAACATCCATCCTATTTTATGTGGTTGTTCTCAGGACAAAGTTCTTCCAGTGCACAAGTCTTCCTTGCATTAGCTGAGGACTGTGTCACTGCAGGAGACTTACATCATCTTGTGAACAGGAGGAAGGAGGAGAGGGAATACTACTGTCAGCTCCATAGATAATCATCTATGTTGAATGATGACAGCAGAGACTCAGCCCATAGAGGTGGTTTGAAAACAGCACCTGTTATTACAACTCACTGATCTTAAGCCTTGCAGGAAAATCATTCTGTGCTTGGATTGTTTATGACTGCTTTTTGAAATTTTATTATTAATTGCAGTGACCTCTGTTAGACTGAATTATCTGGATCTGAGTGAAATTCCCCATAAAAATTTGAGTAGCATGTACATGCACAGTGCCCAGACTGCTGTGTGCAGTGCAGGAAGAAAAATGGGTTACAATACCTTATCCTCAAGATTGCCACCTGCCGTTTCCTTTTCAATGCCGAGATTGATTTCTGGTGATTTTTCAATTTCTTCTCTTTCTGCATCTAACAAATAAAGCCCCAAGAAAATGCAAAAGAAAGGTGTCAAAGCATATCCTGACTAGAAAAACAATGAGCATGCTTTTTGCAGCTACTCAGGATGATGAGACAGTGATTTTTATAGTTTGTAGTTACATAATGGATCCTAGGCTGAGGAAAAACAAATTTGCAAGCCAGGATGGCACACATGGCAGAATTCAGTTTTTCCACCTTACAAATTAGCACTATTTCATTTATGAAAGGTTGGAGTTAGCTCTAACTGTAACACTAAAAGTGCTCTGTAGCAATGTTTTTTACACAACTTCATTCACAATTTTGTTGTCAGAAATTAAAGCTACCCCTTGCAGCTGAAATTATTGGAATATCAATCCTGATTTTCCAAAATGATTGACAAAAAGGGAAATGGCCTATATTGCAATATAGACTTGATGCAGAGCTGAACAACAGTGACAAGAAAGTGTACTTTCAATAAAGCTATATAACAATTTACACTGCCTGAACATTTGCCCAAAGACAACTTTTATTACATTATTTTCTGTTGATTCTGTCCTACCCCATGGAGGCTTTCTAAAAAACCAATTTGGTATCAATTATTTTAGCACTCTAAAAATGTAAAAGCATCAAATTCTACTCACCACCTGGATCAGATTCCAGCATTTTATTGGCAGTGAATCTGTGCTTCACACTTAATTCCTCAGTGCTTTCCTCCGGTGTTCCGTCTGTTTTGTTCACTTGTGATGATGTTGTTTTGTTCACTTGTGATGATGTTACAGCAACATGGAGACTTTCAACTGAAGAGAAAAATATGCAGAATTACAGAGGCCTCTTAAATAGTTCCTTAGTGCATGAATCAATGACATGGAATTGATTGACCATGGAATAATCTAGCTTGTAAGGCACTTTCAGAGGTCAACTAGTCCTAACTTCACTCAAACCTGATCTCAATTGTGTTGCTCAGAGCTTTGCACACACAAGTCTTTAAAACCTCCAAGGATGGAAACTTCAAAGTCTCCCCAAGCAACCTGTTCCACCTTTTTAACACTCTCATGGCATTTAATTTTTCATTCCAGTTAACTGGAATTGCCTGTGTTTCACCACAGGACTATTGTCTCTTGTCCATGTGTGTTTTTATCATCATGTGCCTCTGCAGAAAATCTGACTTCTCTATGTCCTCCCATTAAGCTTCTGTGGACAGTGATGAGATCCTACTGTCATGGGTTTTGTAGACTCCAACCCTCCCTGGCAGATACCTGTCTATCTAAACCAAGACACCTACCAAGCCAGCTACCTCAGCTCCTCTTCAGACACCGTGTCCTCCAGCCCTCTAGTCATCCCGGTGCCTTTCCCTGGATTTGCTCTACTTTGCCAGTGTCTCTTGCCCAAGGGGAAGCACAGCATTTGTCATGGCAGACCAGATAGGGCTCACCAGGGTTAAGTAGAGGAAGAATCACTTCCCTTAACTTACTGACAGCTCTCCTCCTACTGCAGCAGCCCAGGTAGCAGTTGGCCATCTTTGCCACAAGGGCAAGGGCTGCCTCATGGTCAACCTGCTGTCACACAGGACTCCCAAGTCCACTTCCTCAAAGGTATTTTCTGCCTATTCAGTGTCCAGCCTGTACCAACACACAGGATTACATCCCCTGAGATGCAGGACTTTGCCTTTGTCTTTGTCAAATGCCTAGATGTTCCTCTTAGCCCATTTTCTCAATCTGTAGAGGTGACTCCAGCTCACTGAATGCTCCACCTCATTCGATGACAGTCACAAGCTTGCTAAGAGTGTACTCAATCCTGAGGTTAACTGCATTAATGAATATGTTGAACACTAATGGTCTCAGGAGAAACCTCTAATAACATCCAATAATATACAACAATGATCCCAGCAAAAATAATCCCAGGTCTAAGAGAATCCCCTGATAACATGATCTCAACTGAGCATCAAATGACCAAACCCTTCGGCCCAGCAGTCCACCCAGTTCAGTAGTTTACAACAATTCAGATGTAAGGACACTACAGCCAGTGCAAACCTTGAAGGTCTGAGAGATGTCAAGGTAACCAACATGGTTACCAATCTCTCTCACCATAAAACCAGCCAGGTTAGCCAGACACAACTTGCCCTAATTAATCTCTGACAGCTGTTCCAAATCAACTTCCTGTCTTTCAGGTTCTTGGAAATGCCTTCCAGGAGGATTATCTCAGAGATGCTGGTGAGACTGACTGGTTTTTAGTTTTCTGTATATTCCTTCTTGGAGTGTGAGGTTTGCTTTCTTCAAATAATCAGGAACTTCTCCTGATCTCTGTGACTTTCAAAGTTGAGAGAAAAACAGCCTCACAGTGACATTGGCCAGCTTGCTGAGCAGTCTTGGACTTATCCCATCTCATCTCAAGGATTTGTGTATATCTAATTTGCTTAAGCACTGTGTAATTCTGTCCTTCTGTTGCTATGAGCAACACTTTATTCCCATAGAGTCTGCTATTAGCTCAGGGATTTAGTATTTCCATCCTGGAAAATAATCCCCACAAATTGTCTACAATGTAAACAGCTGTAAGATCCCACAGAGTGTTGTAGTGTCTTGAAATCAAAGACATCATCATCAACAACAGCATGAGTAAAAGTGAAAAATAAAGAAGTGGGCAGAAGAAGGTGTGTAATAAGAATAGGCTGCCATTTAAAGTATTTTCTGTTTCATCTATGACTAACAGTACCCCACCACAGGTTTAATCAATTTTATCAATAAAATGCTCTTTGACTTTATAATAGAGATGAATACCAAGCTCCACTGCTTTATAGGTTCAAATGTGGTTAGTAGCACACAGTTCTCAATTTAGGTGATACTAAAGTCAGGACTCAGTTTACCAAGGCCTCTTTTCCACTGAGTTTAGGAGAAGTTTAGTTGAAGTTCCAGTTAGGCAAGGTATCTACAGATACCACTGCCTTCCTTTGTAGGACAGCAGTGTACATGGTACAGTGTCTTGCAATGCAAGACATAACCAAAAGAATGTATTCTGTTACCATCTGTTGAAACTGGTTGGGATGGTGTTTTTCTGTTCTCTGACCCATTCCTTATAACTCCAGGGGGAGGTGGTGGGAGCCTTCTATTGATGGGCAGCTGTTAAAACCAGGTGGGGGAGTGTTCTTTATCTCTTCAAGGACCCATCTACCCTCCAGGCCATATCTGCTGTTAATGGGCCATCGAGGTTCACTGCATGGCTGATATAATTACATCATCCCATTGGGAGATGCTCCACCCAGGGGGAGGAGCCAAGCATTCCTAGCTGGATAAAACCTGAGCTTCAGAACACGACGACAGCCTGTTTCCACTGGATTCCCAGAGGAAGATTTGACCCATCTCACCACCACTGGACCCTTCTACGGAATCATCTCTGCTCCAAGAGAACTACATCTCTCACTCCAAGAGGGCTTGACTGGATTTCTACCAACACTCTGACCAACAGGGTATCAGGATGTATTCTGACTCTATCAGTGTTTTCTTTTTTGTTTGCTTTTTTTGTTGTTTATTTGGGGGGTTTTTTGTTGTTGTTGTTTGTTTTGGGTTTGGGGTTTTCTTTTGGTACTACAACTTTTTAATTTTTCCTATTCCTAGTAAAGGAATGTTATTCCCATGTACTTGCCTGAAATCCCTTAATTTCAAAATTATAATAATTCGATAATTCGGAGGGAGGGGGTTTGCATTCTTCATTCCAAGGGAAGCTCCAGCCTTTCCTGGCAGACACCTGTCTTTCCAAACTAAGACATAGAGCCATCTACCAACTCCCTATTAATGAAAGGAAAAAACAGGGCTCCTCCAGCAATTCTGGCAGGTGTTTCTTGTTAGAAATTTGATTTGCTCTGTGTGTGACCATACAGAATTATGATCTGACATCAAAATCAGCCAAGGTAGGTGAAGGTTGGGGGCCAGGTGCAATATTATACTGCAACCCATGCTGTGCTTCACAGATCTGTACTGTAAGGACATCTAACAACCTAACACCATGCCCCTACCTGCTTATATTTGATGCTATGCCCTAAACATATCCGTTATTTTACAATCTAGCAGGTACCATTTCCTGTATCTGACAAAATAAACATGACAGATTTTTCTTCAATGCCCTTTGGTAATTTTGGACACTACCACCTCTTGAGACTTGACAGAATTGCAGCACAAGGCAACACGGCTGCACTTGGTTACCTTGAAATACTTGCCCACATGAAGAGCCACCAATCCCATGCAATCCTCCCATGCAAACTCACCTTCTCTGAATGCTGCTGCCAGCAGTGGAGCAGCCTGTGGAGTTTCTCCAGAATCAGGTTTGATAAGTAGGTGAGGTTCTATATGGACATCCCCAAACCCACACAGATCTCCCAGTTCTGCATAGATATGCAACTTTTCTTCCAAGTAACTGCAGATTTGCTGGTCCAGGTTACTCAGTGATTCTGCCAACCAAAATTGAACAGTGTAAAATTGAAGATTGTATTATCATTTTTTATCATCAGGGAAATCGTAGTTCCCATTTACCTTTCTCATATTTATTCTGTGTCGAGAGTGCTAATTCAAGTTAAAGAATTAGATACTTCTTTTTTTATTTATTTTTTTAATTAATTAGGCTACTTCTTTTAAGTAGCCAGGACTCAAATTCATCCAAGTTCATCCCACAGTTTATTCAAATGAAAGCTAACAGACAGCTTGGCAGAGTCTAGGCCAAAGCCCTCCCCTGATGAGGTGGCTTTGGCTGCCCTCTCTGGCCCTCATTACTCCTGTTGCACTTACAACAACATGTCAGTTCTACCTCCTGGAAAAGCACTTGGCTCATGTGTGTTAATAATTCAGGGTCTCAACATCAAAGAAGACCTACTTTCAGCAGAGGATGCCCTTCCCTGTGCCTCTCAGTAGGATAGACATTGCTGCAATTTCTCTCCTTACAGCAGTATAAAGATGTGGGAGTTAGGTGTAGGGGCACCAAGGAAGTAGAATTTATTCCTATTAGCTATATTTGCAGATAAAAACAATAACAGCAAAGGACAAGGTGCCATAAACAAGCACAAAGCCACACAACTTTGAAGATTCAAAGTATTTTCACAAACTCAGGTATTTCACTCCAACCTGGTCCTGATGCAAATCTGTGAAATTCAGTGTTTGTTTTGAAAACAACCTTTTTTTTTTTTTTTCTTTTTTAGTTTTAGTAATGTAGCAGAAACATTGAAGTGTTTGGAGAAAACATGCTTCTCTTTCACTGCATTCACATTATACCATCAGACCACCCCATCTGTGTCTGCTGTGACTGTGCTTGTTGAGCCACCTTGAGTGCACCAGACAGTATGAGTGCATGACTAATTCATTCTGAATTCTGAGGATGCCAGAGGTCCCAGAGCGACAGGAAAAAAAACCACACCTTGATATTTCTGAATTCTGTATGCCTTGGCCTCAGCAATACGTCTGTCCTCATCAGATTCACTCATTTTTACCTCTTCTTCTTCCTCTGGACATCTTCACAGATAAAAGACAAAGGTGGATAAAAAAAAATTGCAAATTGTCTATTCATCTTCAACACAATGTTACATTCATAACAAACAGAACACAACACCAGCACCTTTTGCAACAATCCAGAAACATGCCATTTTTCTGCTTCTTTATAGACCAGTAAGTGGGCATCAAGCAGGCTGAAAGACTTCTTTATACTCTGGCAAGGCTGCACTGCACATCAAGAGAGGGGCTGGGGCAGACACACAGGTCTGCTGTCCCAAGCATAAGCTTGGACCCTATCAGAAGCAGTATTTTCCCCACCATTCTTAATGAGTTGATTTGCAATTTCCTCAAAATAGTTGTACGGACACCTGCAGGGCTCCGGAAGGCAGCCAGTGCCAAACGCAAGGGAAGATTGGTAAGGATGTCTAATGAGGAAGAGAAAGGGTCTGCTGATTCAGTCTGGGAAACCAGAAGGAATATGGGAAGTGTGGCAGGAGTGATGAAGAGGTTTTGGCACCTTGAGCTCAGGGGAAAACCCAAACTCACAGATGGACCCAGTGCAATGCAGAACAAAGAACGTGCTGCCATGAATATCCAACCAACCTCCCATCGGTGTTGGACTACCAGCATGAAAACCAAACCCCTTTTTCCCTACCTTTCCGCTGCCTCTTGGATATGCCTCATCCAACTGTTACGTTCTTCTTTGGAGCTGGTATGAATCTCATACATCTCAGGCCCTGAAGATGAAGCACTGATCAGAAACATCCCCCTTTCTTCATTGGCTACTTCTCTTACTATGAGCTTCTGAAGGGAGATAACTGAAGGTTTCTGGTCCTGGAGGAAACAGTCAAAGCACACAAATAATAAATTACCTTCTTATAAAACACCACACTCTAGGAAGACCATGATTTTTCAATTCATTGGACTAACACTACTCCTGGTATAGTCAGACTACTGAAAGTTTTGAGTAATCAGACGTCCTTTTAAACTATTCTTTAAAACATGCTACACTTTTAATGAGCAAATTAAGCACTAGGTATGTGCTAAAAAGAAAATCTCAGAGGCTCAATGATACTGAGATACAATATTCATAAAATGTTTATATTTCTATAGTTTGGTAACTTCTTTCTATGACCTGTCATATCTTTTATGTGTGTTTACTACCATATTTTCAGTAACAATTGTTCTTCTGTTTGCTTTATGGAACAAAAAGTTAAAATTTATATTAAACAACTGAAAGAGCCTGCATTACTTCCCACCTTCGCAGTCATGTAAGATACAAAATTAAAGATACAATTCTGTTATTTTCATCCTTCTCCAAAAAATTATTTACTTTTGAAAACAATCCTTATTTGCTATATACTGATATATTGCAGTTCTGAACACAATGCCAGGATTTTAGAAAAAAAAAGTTATGTGGGAATGAGCTTGATAAGGACCTAATTTTTGAGAAATATACAAAGAAATGTGCAATGTGTTCAAATATCTGATAATATACTCACAACAGCTGCAAAGATGTATTTTTGATCCTTTTCTTGTAAGAACAGTAGTACATCAGTTAGGAGCAGAGCTAAGGTGTCTTAAAATCAGGAAAGGAAAAGAATGTCTTTTAATTAAAATCAGTGCAGTGAGTGTTATTATAATTCTTACTTTATAAAGGGAGAAGCCCCAATGAAGAAATATCTTGTAGAATCCTACAGTAAACTAAACAGGAAATATCTGAATTAGACCATGGTCTGCATGAAGCACTTGCACATCCCTGCTTTGTATCTCTCAGGAAAGTGCACCATGCTGGAGCACAGACCCAGGGAAAGAAAAAATCCTTGCACCAATGGCAGTACAGCTTCCCTAAGCTATTCACCTGACAAAGATTATTTCACATAACCTTGCTTTTTCTGTGCTGTTGCATACACTCACAGCACAGTACTGCACTGGTAAAAGTGTTTCTAGAACAATGATCAACAGACAGCTTTATAGAGTTGAAGAGTAAACACTAGTAGGCTCCCAAAAAACTCCAACCTCTAATACATCATTAACACCAAAAGTCAAAATCTGAGCTTGCATGTAAAAATTGTGCTCCAGCCAAATGTGGCTTCAGAATTTCTTTTCTATTACGGATGTCTCATTATCTCTGAATTGTTAATGACCTATTTTCAATGGCAAGCACTGTGAACAATAAAAATTTAGAAGTCAAAGCACTGTATTATGAAATGAAATTGAAAAGCAAAAAAAAATGGAAGGAGGGGCTGGAAGAAGAAATGCAGATGGCATTTTATGTGCACTTATGTTCCAATGCAGATTACTCACAAACCACGGCAGCTTCTGGAACTGATCATCCAGAAATTAGTGGGACATTTGCAGTACCATTACCTCAGACACTTATTTGCAATGGAGCACAAGAAAGTATTTTCATTCTTTAACCAGTCTTTGAATGTTATTTGCAAATAAAGAGTTAAAGGACCTTACTGCTCAGGTGAAATACCTTTGAACCGACCAGTCGCTGTCTTCCAATACACTAAACCTTCATGAAGAAGTATCCTCTCTTTCCTCATCAAGTCTTGCTTCCTAAAAACATGGCCATTTTTCATCTTTGTATATGTTTTGTTTTCAGTTCTACAGAGAATTTCCAACAGCTTTTGCTTTTTCTCATACTCATTCACTTTCAAATCTACTGCTGTTATTACATCCTTAATTAGACGAAGGGCTTTGCACAGGTCTTTATGTTCTTCTGTTCCTTCTGTATGAAATAAAAAATAAACAACATGACACTAGTCAGCATGTTCAAGAGAAGATATAATGCCTTATTTTTTTGGAAACAATCAGCATGATGCAAAGCTTGAATTGATGAATTTGTTAATTTAAGTTGAACCTTGCAACCATCTTACTAGAATTATTGAAGGTATATACCTTTGTTTGACTCAGCTATTAAAAAATGATCAGTACCTCAGATTTATTCATTAGCCAAAACAACACGTTGGATAGTTTCTGACATATTTATGAGGTGCAAGCACTTAAAAAAAATTAGCAGCTAAGTAAATCATAGAGTGTATTATTTTTCTGGCTAAGCAAAAGAGCCCATGAAACAGGATTGCAAGTACAAAGGCTTTGCATTGTATATTCAACTTTCTACAATGCTCATTTACTGCTCTTTTGTGGGGCAATATCTATAAGTAAATAGTAATTGTAAAATGTTCTACTAAGTTCCAGAAGGCATTCAAGCTTTGCCTGAAAAAACAGAGAGTAATTTACAAAATGTTTGCCTAGTCCTACTTTGAAAAGATTCCTCCAGAATTGATTCCAAAGGAACAGATGTGTATCTGAGTGAGTTCACATACTTTAGTCAAGGTCTTTTCCTAAAACAAGTATTCTCTTTTGGACTTCTATGGCCTACCTGGCTGGAACTTCAGAAATCTTCACAATCCAGCCTTGACAAGACCAGACAGCCCTGTTCAGGTGACATTTGCCTGAGCACTAGGTATTTATGTCACTCTGGATATATCTCAACAGAGCACTGAATTTAATCTTTTGTGATATTTCAGCTGTGCAAACTCCTTATGTTAGAAATGGGCTAGGATTTCAGACATGAAGCAACACTTTAGCTTTTACTCACCTTTTGAGTACTGCAATATCCTTTCAACCAGAACAGGGTATTTGGTGATCCGCTGGGTGACGAGCAAAATGCATTCAGGGATTCCTCGGCGTCGTGCCAACAGGTTACTATTCCTCAGCTGCACAGATACAAATACATACCTTAAGCAGTAAATTACATATTAAACCACCAATTGACTAATAAGAAATATGATCTAAAAGCATTAGAATAAGTTAAAACAAATGCTGGGTAATCTGAACCATCCCCAAGGAACAGTTGCTGTGCTGAGGGATGAGGCGTACTGTAACAGAAACATGTGTGTAATACACACTAGATGCCAAAGCATTCGAAAATTTGAAAGAAAACTGTGATTTATCAGCTCACTAGTTAAGGAGGAAAAACTTCTGGCATTTTTACTAGCCATTAAAAGTGAGTTACTGAATATAATTTCCAACCCTAAATCTAAGTAATAGCTATATATCTTTTTTCCTGAGCGTTTTGTCAATAGTGCTCATGATTACACATTAACTTACTTTAATAAAATTCTGGAACTTCTTGTTTTGTTGCAGCTCTTTGAAGAGATTAACAGCTTCTTTCTGATGGCCACAAAACTCTCCATATATTTTCTCCATTTTAGTTGCATTTTCCTCTGAAAACTGAAGAAATTAATAAGTGAATTGTGCTAAACATTCTGTCTGACAAGAAAGTGTATACCTTTAACTAGTGTATTTTGTACAAATAGGGAATTTTTACATTACTGATTTATCAAGTCCTCTGAATTTCACTAACAAGCCCTGCCACTACAGAATGAAAATAGGCTAGCTACTTTTAGGAGCAAGAAGAGGAACACAGACTGGAGAGAGCACAAGCAACCTCCACTGTAGTCTTGCCAGTAACAGCTAGAACATCACAACAGCATTTCCTTCACCTTATTTCAAACACAATCCTGTGAGGTTCATTTACTTTTGTCTTACCTCCACATTGCTTCTAGACAAGGTTTTTATTTCAGTGGAGTAAAAACAGACTGACCAATGGTGAAAAGCTACATCTCCCTTCCACAAGGAACTGAAGTGTGAATGCCAAGCCATCAGTTAGCTATTCTTTGGCCACAGGAAACACCTTGCAACCACCCCTTCCCTAGTGGGCAGTATCCTGGGATGTAACAGGCCAGATCACTACAAGAAATTAATGGTTAGTTTCTTTTCCATCATTGGTTCTTCACATCTCAGCTCAGCTGATAAAAAAGTGAATCCATTGCTTCCATTTTTTGCAGTCCATAGTATGACAGCAGCCTTCTACTGCAAATATGACCAAGTTCATCACTTTCCTTGTGACTCATACCACATACAGAGTAGTCCACCCCAAGTTCATCACAGTTACTGACAATAATCATATTTTTTTGCATTGCTGAGTATCAGGGGAGGACAGGTTTTGAATCTTTTTGAGGCAACTGTAACTGTCTTCTTGCACACAAAAATTTGGAGTAAAAAAAAAAAGTTTAAATTTGGAACCCTGAGCACTTAAAGCATTAACAGAACTGGTGCTTCTACCTGCTGCACAAGGATGTCTCCAATTCTGCTGATGACAAAATTACGCTCACTCCCTGCCTCACATGATTCCTGCCGTCTGTCCTTCATTCTGCAGAAGAATTGCCTGTGCATCTCCAGTAGCTCATCTAAGCAAGGAAATATTCTGTCTACCATGCTGTGGTCAAGCTGCAGTTCTTCCTTCATCCCTTTCCTGAATATTTCAGACATAATGAACAGGGTACGGATGTGATGTACTTCTGTTTGCATCAGCTCTGCGGTACAAAAGAAAAAAAGCATACTGTAGTAATCACCTGAATATTTTACACGCCTTCTAAGATAGACTTTAGTCTATCAAATACACAGTTATAATTCCTTTTTCTGTGTGAGCCTCAAACCTAACAGATTATGTCAGTAGGAAGACTAAATTTATCTGGCTCTGACACAATTCTCTCTGTATCCCACTGAACAAGCTGTGGTTGTAATTGCTTGAGCTGGTGATCAGATGAGGCCCCTTCCAATTTCAACCATTCTGTGAACAGGCTAGGCATGTCTCTGGTACCCACTGCTATTCATTTCCTTAGTTCTAGGAGACACTGCAATTTGTGATAAAAATGTTCTGTGATCCTTCTTGTTGTTTTGAATTGAAGCATTCATTCTTCTGGACATAAAGTAGGTTCCCTCTCTATTTGATACACCAAATTGTGTTTAAACATTTGAAATACTGACCAAATATGACATCCTGCCGCTTGACGACATCCTTTTCTTGCTGGCTGCAGAACAGAGGATCCACAACAAGACTCCAGGACTCTGCCTCAAACTCTTCTGCATCTGTGCAGAGACCAGTCCACTGAGACAAATCCACATCATCTATGACAAAATTTATATTTCTTTAACATCACACATATAAAGAGTAAGGGAAGTCCCCTGGCACATGCAGATCTATTCATATAGTAAGGGGAATAGATTAAGTAAGGGGAATATTCTTTCCTCAGATTAAATCCTTTTTATAACTCTTTGCTTGAAGAAACCTTTTAAAATTTAAAAATAAAATCCAGCATTTCCAATAGCAGATGTCCAATGAGTGGTATGTGCGCCATCCTATGTGAGTGAAAGCCCTTCAGCTTTCAAATTCAGTCTCACACCTAGCTACAAAAAATATATATATCTATTTGCTTCATAAGGCTGTGTAGCTACTGTAAGTACACAGCTCACCAGTAGGAGTTAAGAATTTGGGCTACTGAGGAAATACATGTGTTGCAGGTTTACAGTTTGCAATGGACACTGTCAGCAGAGTCAGCTGGATGAATGCAAAAGAAAAGTGTATTACTGTTCTGTTTCTGCAAGGATGCCAAGTACATTTATCCCTACTACTTTAAAATGTTAATGACATACTAAAATATTCTAAAAGTTATAAAATAGTTCATTATAAGGAAGAAAGGGAAAGTTCTCTTTTAAGACTAATGTGTTTGATTTCAATGTTTTAATGAAGGACACAACTGTAATTATCAAAAACAAGTGCTCTACTTTGAGAAGATGAAGTGTCTTCTTAAATCGGCTAAGGAGTTTCTCTGGTTTTCACTTTCCAATAACAGTTAAAAGATGGAACATCTGTGCAATATTCTCACCTTCCATCATAAATGCATCCATTGAAGAAAAGGTCCCTAATGTTTGTAACATCTCTTCAGACTGTGACTTCAACCTCCAGGTGCTAGTCTCAGAGTCTTGTTCAGAAAATTGTGTAGTTCTTCTGCAGCAGAAATTAAAAAAAATACCACATTTATTTCAAGGTTTAAATTTTCCTAGAAATGCTGAAGGGTGTATTTTGCATAGTCCATTGGCAACTGCCCCTCTACCTTTCCAAACTGGCACTGGGGACACTTTTGGACAAGAGGAAGGGCTGCTGTGAGGCTTCCCTCTTTCCAGGAGGCAGTCCAATAGGCACAGAGAAAGAAGGATGCACTGAGGATAGCACCATCTGTGAAATGTCTCCAGGCAGGGAATCTGAGAGGCAAAGCACAACGCAACATTTTGACAAACAATGAGTTTGTCATTGTATTGACAGAGTATGTCATCAACAGCACATTTATGATGAGAAATCCTATCTGGTGCTCTTATTGACCTACACCACACATCAAGAGTGTCCACTTGCCAAGGTACACAACCACAATGCTCTCTCGCAGAATATAAAAATAATTACCATTCAATAAGATATTATCAAATCATACATGCTCTACAGGTGTGCAAATACTTGTGCACCATGATAAATAACATAGACAGAACAGACTACTTTTTGGTTTTGTTTGCACTGAAAATATAGTAAATTCACACTCATTTTAGTAGAGGATGAGTTAATTCAACAGTGATCTCTAAAAAATTCCATTCATAAATCAGAGACACACACCCTTTCTTACAGATACTGAAACAAAAATTAAAAACAGAAAAATGACATGGGAAAGTTCCTGCTGTCAGTGCCATGGTTTTTAATCAAGGCCTACCTTAGAAATGCTAGGTTTATACCTAACTTACTTGTTACGCCAACTTGGAGCTTTTTATTATGGTTTCTCTCCTGGGATTTCTGAAAAAAAGGATTTTTTGGAATCACATAGCTGATAATATACTTCACAGCCAAGTCAGTAACTCATTCACATATACCATCACACAAGGGGCTACAAGAAAGTGGTCCAAAAGTACAGTACTAATTCCTTCCAATAACTAAATTTATTAATTATTGGTAGATAATAATATTCAAAGTAGAATACTATTTGTACTACAATACAAAATTATTTCTTCTAAGCAGACTAAGTTACAACATTCTACTTCTCTATATGAGTATTGCCTGCAAAGGCTGCAAGAAAAGTGCACATTTGGGGCTTTAAATTCAAAAAAGAACAAGGCATTTGTAGTAGCACACTATCTGAAGCACGGGTACAAGAGGCAGAACCACTTCCCCTTCCAAAGTGGACTTTTGCAAAATCTATAGCAAAAGCCTGCTGTGCTTGGGCACGTACTTCACTACAGGCGGGTCAGTGAACATTTCCTGCACTGCATTCTTGCTGAGATGAGTTGGGGGCCCTTGTCTCCTCTTGCAAATAACCCACCATCCCCAGGGACCAAAGCTGTCAGTTCAGCAGTCTTAATTCCAAATGAAAGTTTCCCAGAAATTAGTGCAGGACCATGATGTGAAAATTATAAACAAAATTAAACCCACTTGATTTATGTAGAGTTCAAGGCTTGTTCATGCTAAAGAATCAGTATGGAATCATGCTCTCCATGGAAGTCACCATGATGCAAAACCCAGCCACACCAGAAAGACGCACTCCACTAATGTGAAAATTGACCGGCATCACTGTGGCACATTTCTCTTCAAGTCTCATTTTATTTCTTGAAGGCAGTAGCCTTACACATCTGGTTTTCAAGATGATGTCTTTGTTATGATAACCTCACCATGCATGCATTCCTTCTGAGCAGTTAAAGTAGTATCCATCAGCTTAGTGCTGGTTTTGCCCTGCTCAGAAGCAGCTGAACACTGGGAGCAATTGCCTAGGCAGGCAGCCATGGAGTCTGCTCCTCCAGAGATTTTCCAGAATGGGTGAAACAAACATCTGCCCAAGTTGTTACCTAGAAGTGAGCCTGCCCAAGGGTGAGGAGGTGGATGAGGTCACCTGCCAGAGCCCCTTTCATCTCTGCTTTCCATTACTCCAAACATATGGAATGCCCCCCCAGTACACAAAGGGTTCTTTCTCTCCGGGGTTTTGAGAAGCCTTTCTTTTCAATCTGTTCTGTAACCCTCCAGGCACACCATTTCACAGTCTGAGCCTGCAACCCTTCAAAAATATAAACACTTCTTGAAATTCATTTTCAGCCCCCAAAATAGTTATTCAAGCACAGCATTTGCTTCGTTGCTCACATTAGCCATTCTGACAGCCTTGCAACCCTTCTCATACAGACACAGGGTCTGGGCCGTCTGTGTGCATTTTCTTATTTCCTTCGTCATGTTTCCAGCCCCTTGGAAAGCAAGCATGCTCTGTTAGATCAGTGTAGGAGGTTACCTTAGTGCACACAGAAGAGCACTCCTTGCAGCTTTTATGCACAACCACACTGCAATCTGAAAGAGAAGGTACATTTCAAAGCCTGGCACCAAACAGGGACTCCAGTCTGCAGAAAAGGTACTCAGAGGCTTCAGGTTTTGCTTTTTCAAGTTCACTTACCAAAGTAATCCTCAGGATTCTTTGATGTATGGATCCAGGCTACAAGGAAATTTCTGTCTAACATGCTAGGGCTAGGAGATGCACGAGGTTCTTTCCCAATCTGTTACCTGCTGTCCTTCCTCCCTCTCCCTTGTCAACCTCACCTCATTACATAAAGCAGGTACATCCCAAAGTAGACAAGGTTTCAAACAACACACTAAACCAGGATTTTTCAGAACAGCATTTAGAGCACTGTAAATTCACATGTAAAAACCAGCAGCTACTTACAAGAACACTGCAGTGACTCCTTTCCTAGGAGGGCCTTTTCACAAACCATACATGGGATAACTCCTGGGAAAGTCCCATTTGTAAAATTGTGCCTGGTTGGTTTCTCCTTATTTTTGGTATCTTTTTTTTTTGTCTTCATCCCCAAAAACAGAGACAGGAAAATAAACAAGTTAAATTAATAAGATAAAGTTATTCAATCTTAAAAATAATAAAATATTCTCCTGTAAAACCAAATTATTCTAGAATATTTAATCCCTGTCCTGGAAGACTTGCAACAGCTTACTGTAGTCTTACACCCAATATTGCTGAAGCCCTAAAATCATATAGGCAATACTTTTACTGGCAGCTAGGCCTGGAAGCATTATCAAGGAAGACTGGCAGAAATACTTTTATAAATCTACAAAAAGGGGAGGGATAGGAAACAAAATTTAAGAAGTGTTCTTGATTCATTCCACACACAGGTGTCAACGCCTACATCCTCTACATGTATACAGCTCATACCTCTGCAGATAAAGGTGCAGTTATGCAAATTTAGGTAAGCTGTCTCTAGAAGACATTAAAAACAACATTTTTAATGAATGGTGCAATTTTAATAAATTCTGCCTATTTTTCCAGCACCCTTGTTGGCATAACTATACATATACTTATATCTACTGACTGTTATACTTTAGGAGAACACACAGACACAGGCTGCACCACCAGACATACATGTTCAGGGGCAGTTCTGACACTTGAAGGTACCACCTCAGACAAACACCTTCACATGTGTTCCATGTATGTGAGGATGTCTTGGGGCACAGAAGGGCATGCTAGGGAGCCTGCAAAACCATCAACAGGCCACCTGGAAAGAGCATGTAGGCCAAGCCTGTCTTTCTAGCTGGCTTTTTGATGCCATTAATCTAAAATTAGGGTTAGAATTAAACTACAATGTTATAATCTACTGTTGGAACCCTGGGCACTGAGAATTTTCGAGTTTCTGTGCTGACAGGCACTGACCCCCAAGAAAACACTGCATTCGACCTGAGGCCTTGGAAGAGGCTTCCAAAATTCAGTGACAGAGCTGGGATTATGGGTGTGTAGTTTGAATAGAAGTGTGTAATATCACATGGTGGAAAACTTAGGTTTAAGGTTTTAGAATATAGTAATATCTATAAAGCAAGATGGAAGTTTTAGGGCATAGGCTAAGTCCTTCTTCTTCACCTTCTTCTTCATGAGTTTGGGTGGTATTTTGTAACTGGGTGAGAAAAATCTGCATTGTGGGCCACAGGTGGTTGCTTATTGGGTTAAAAGTAAAAAAAATTTAGGTGTCGTTTCATAATTGACAGTTTATCCTTAAGAGGCCTTGTAGAGAAAGAGATAGAAGCCATTTTTACTTTGTCAGCTACAAGTTCTGTAGAACTCATGGGTTTTGAGACTGTAATATAAATAAGAATTAATAAACATCTGAGTCTGAACACGAAATACCATCACCAGCATTTAATCCTGACTTTGGCAGAAAAGAAGATAAAGCACAACAATCTACCTTCCCATAGTAGGCCTGTTTGACTGTGCAGGCCTCAAATCTCAAACTCTTTAACACTAAGCAGTGTTTACTTATGCAAGAAATCCCATTAACTTCAAATAAAGCAAATTCAACTAATTACACCCTAATGTAGAAGTTTACATACTCAATTATTTTTTGAGAGCAATTCCAAGATCAGGCCTATATCTCCTAATTTTATTTACCAAAGAAAATATTTCTTAAATGTAATTCATACATTTAAATGTTGGCTAAATCACCAAACAGAATTACCAAGGACATCAAAGGAAGGCTGGTTTTTAATATGAAGGCCATTTCAGGTAACCTGCATATGTTTTGAATTTAAAAAAAGAAAAGTGAAAATAGTCCTCCTATGACTTTTGTGGTTTTGTAATAAACAATTTCTCTTTACATAAAAATTCAGCTTCCATCTATAATTCATTCAATTACAGTGACATAATCATACATAATAATATGGACATAAATCCCAAATTACCTTGCGCTTATTCCGTGTGCTGGTCATCCTGTTCATCAGAAAGCTGAAAGTCCGACTCACTTTGTATTTTTCAGACTCATTCTTTGAGGGTGCAACATATTTATTCCATTCCTCTTCCTGACCCCTAAAACAGAGCCCAGTGGAAAAAAAAAATGTTCCTCATTCCACTGGCAACACTTCTTTAATTAACATACAGCAGAATCTGGACAGTGCTTATTTCACCTATGATTTACAATTACATGTTTTGTTGTGGGTTTCACACACCATGAAAAAGATTGCCACCCCTATATAAAAAGAGGTAGCACTTGCCAATGAGCACTCTCAATTGTTACTGTTATACTTTGCACATACATTATATATATGTATATAATGTAGATATTACAAAAGTATAACAAGTTTGCCTAGATTACAGTTGGTATCAAAAGCTCCCCTGCTTTTACTGCAGTGGTCTGGACATTCCTGCAGTGGACAGGAGCCCCAGGAGCAGACAGGAGTCCGTCCCTACTTGGAAGGATTGAGCAGATAGCCCAATCCCTGCTGCGGGATGTGTGCGGTGAGAGCTGGGCTGAGCTTGGCACACGGTTTAGGCATGAGTTCACAGAAGCCACGGGGCTCTACACAGCTGCTCGAAGCCCTCGTGGAAGGTCTCCTGCCCACAGGCCTCCCTAGATGGCATTCTTGCACAGACCTGCTCCCGGCTCTCCGTACCTTTGCTCCCGGCTCTGCTCGGGCAGGGTGCAGGCTCGCTCTGCAAGACACAAACAGCCACAGGGCACTCAGACTGCAAGGTCGTCGGGTTTGTTTGGAACTCGACACCTCCACCAAGCCATCAGCTTACCAAACCACGGGTTTGCAATGTCATTTGGAAATTAGGAAGGCAAAAACATGCATACATACATTAGAAACAGCTTTTTCTAGGTTAAGACCTCTTCCTACGAAGCTTTTAGCAGACGGGATCTGCCAGAACTGAGAAGGGTATCACTTCTGTGATACCAGTCTCTGCAAACAGGCTGTTTTTAAGAACAGCAAAAATCATTTCTTTTGTTTTTCCTAACAACACAGACTTGAATGACTCACCTTTCATATTACTTTTTACATAATAATTTCTGTAAAATATCTTAATCACATTCTTCTAACATTTCCAGTTACACATCTTATGCAGCTTTATCATTAAAAAAATTTTAATCCTCCTAAAGAGGAATCCTATTACTCCTCTAAGTATTGCCTAGGATGTTTAATGTGCTACAGATTTGTACCTTCTACAATTCCATGATCCTATAAAGAGATGACTCAAGGAGATACTTTTCACTAACTCTCTAAAAAGCAAAATAAAAGATAAACAACTCAGTTGGGTTGTTTTGGAAGAAAATAAGCCCAAAACTATAGGGAGCACCACCATTTTCAAATTAAAAGTCACTCCCTTTTGCAGACATTTTTAGCAAAGTTACCACAGGTAGGGTTCAGAAAGATAAGCACTTGCCTAAGTCAAAGCACCAGACTATACTTTCTTTGAAGTTAGACACTGGCTTAAACACTCTTTACTGAATCAGCATCTCTTTGGACAAATCAGCAAGAGCCAGAGTATTTACCAAAGAGGCAGCAAAACAAAAAGGGCATTTCAGTTAGTTGTCAGGCGCAACCTGTGCCACAGGATGCTTCTGTAAGAAACCAGCGCCAGGTATCCATGGGAGATGAAGACAGCCTCATGCAAAAGAGCACTGTGGAGCTGAGACACTGAATCAGAGTGTAGGGGCCTGGAGGAGGGAAGGATCACTGTTAATGAGCACACCATCTCCAGCAGGTACAAATCCTTTACTGTGACAGCCTGGTAATTCCCTCTCAAATCAAGGCAGGTCGTATGTTTTAAACCTGAGCATATTGAAGGCGTCTTTTAAGTGATGTGAGCTGTATGAAAAGCACAGAGTATGCTTTTCACACTTTGCACGGTTTTCAAATATAACCCGTACCCTCACTAAGCAAAGGATGTCTTGTCTTCTAAGTATGAAACTGTGTGTCTGAAAAAAAAGCATGTCAGAAACAAGTCATAAAAATTTACAAGTTTCATGCAGAGACATCTCTGGCTCCACTTGATGAAGTGGATGGGTTTTGCTTCCCAGCCTGTAGATACCACACCCCACCTCTGTTTTAGAGATTCCCTAGGATCTCTGGGAAGCTGGAACCATCTGCCCTGTTTGATGCCTCTTCTGTGTCATCCTAAGCTTCCTCTTGGTCTATGTCAGACACTTAGCAGGAGGCTAGGCCAAGAATCTTCCAAAGAGAGGATCACTGCCCTTGTCTGCATTCATTTTTGTGGCTATTGCTTTCCCTCTTTGTATGCCCTCTCAAGATCAGTGGCTGTATCACGGGCATGACAGAGCTGTAGATGGGAGAAAATTGAGCGGTGATGGTAGGGCTACCTGAGGGCTACCTAACATATGTTGCAATCCTAGAAACTTAGAATTTGGGGGTTTAGTATATAGTAATATATATGAGTCAAGATGGAGGATTTTGGGTGTTGTCTGAGTACTTCTTTCCCTTCTTCCTTCTTCTTCATGGGCTTAGGTGGTTTTCTGTAACTGGGTGAAAAAGACCTGCATTACAGACCTTGGGTAGTCATGATTGGGTCAAAACCATAAATAATGTAGGTGTCACCTTCGTATTGGGTACTTATCACTTAAAAGACCTTGGAGAGTGTAGGGATGCATTTCCCACACCCAGTGGGGGAAAAAAAAATTGTTTTAATGTTTTCCATATAGGGAAAATTTTAGACTCACCCCTTAAGGTAAAGAACCCAGAAACTTCAATATCCTCCTGGCAGTGATTGGCTTAGTGCCAAGAGATAAGCATCTATTGGATATTGTAACCGTTCTTCAAACCCTGTATCTCCCTCTATTGGCTGCAAGCCAGGTTATCCCTCCTAAAACATTCAGTATTTAGGAAGGAGCACAAAAGGAAGTAAAGCTTTTTGGGGTGTCTTAGCAAGGTGTCAGAGATTTCTCAGACACCTGTGTGCGGCTTATCATTTGTTTTCTGTAACATTTGTTATTTTGGTATTTTTCCTTATTAAACCTTTTGATTTACAAAGCACCTCGGAGGAGCAGCCTCGCTCAAATTAATTATAGGCACTTCTCTACAAAGGCTGGACCCTCAGAGATTGATACACTAGCGCCTGGCTTATTATACTCTGGCCACGTGTTCATCTGTATCAGGAGGCAGTTAGAAGCACTCAATTCTACCTCATTTCCCTAGCTTGCTAGTTAAGCTCACAGTACCTGAGCCTGTCAAAACTGTAAATAGATAAGATATAATAAACATTCCAAGTCCAAACTCGACATCTTCGTTTCCCGTGTTATTCATCCTGACCTTGGCAGAGAAGAACAGAAGCCAAAACCGTCACAAACATGCACACTGTTGGGCTCTGTAAAGGAAAGTCATCAGCACTGGGCCTGAAGCAGGCAGGTATTGAACAATGCAAAGCCAGAGAACTGACCTCCGTTTGAATCCCCAACTGCAAAGTCACAAGGAAGGCGATGTCTCCCTGGCAAACCTTTGGGTGAGGAGCAGGAATAGGAGCGTGACCGAATCCCAAACACGGCACATTCCTGTGAGAAATTACAGCAAATCAAACCTCATGTCATTTTGAAATGCAGCAGCAACAGAAACAAAGTAAATGAGGAACAGCCAGCCACTCGCATGAATTTTCTTGACTTCAAGTTGAATTTTTGACAACTTCCTGTGAATTCTAAGGAAGTCTGTCATACTTCCACCATGATAAATTTTTTTGTACTGCAGGAAATTAGTTGTGGGTGCAAGTTAGACTAGGAGACTAAAAGAAAGCTTACATTCTTCTCCAATTTGGTAACAGGTGACATACACACAGTATTGTTGGCCATTATTTCTGATGACCAAACTATCTTCTTTTTCCAAGGAAGGGGCTAATCTTAGTACTTTAATACTTCAAGAACATCTCATGGAGACTTCGGCCATGCCTTGGTAATTATTGATGTCAGAGTTTCCAAAGAAAGGAACTGACTTCTTTCTCTTTTCTCTATGTTGTCTTTTGCTTTTTTCATCATTATTGTATTTGAAAACATTTTCCAGTTACAAAATATCTCAACAGGAAGACTTGAAAGGAAATCCCCTAACTTTTGATATATCATTTACACTTCAATAGAGACTATTCCTAAAACTCCTGTAAAATGCTTGCTTATTGTTTTTTAAAGTAGCCCTACTAGAATTCATGTTTGTGCTGAACTCTTTTTCTCCCTTCATGTAATCATTTGCTGAAGGTCAGAAAAAGTTTTACAGTGGCAACAAGTGGATCTAAAAAACCACAAAGAATCTCTGCAAACAAGAAATAACTCTATGTATGTGTCTGAAGATCTCAGAAAATTAATATCGACAGGATACTTCAGAAAACCATAATGAAGAGATTTACACTGGTCAATGGACAGCCCAACTGAATTTCCCTGAGTTTAGAAATTGTTTTAAGACGAGAAGCAGGCCAGTTTTACACTTTGCAAATCACTACTCTTTCACATAACTAGAGCTGGTTAAACATTTTCTCACTAAATACATTTTGGTTAAAAAATGCTGATTCACTGGACCTGAAATACTTCCTTTGAATCACTCCTGATAAATGGTGTCGTTTTGAAAGCTGGGACAAATCTCTGATGGACACTTCCTTCCCATTGCTGCTTTCTTCCCAGCCCAGCCACACCCAGGGAGTTCTACCTTCACAACTCAGTGTGAGAGGTCTCAGGAGAGACTAGCACTGCCAACTGGGAACTCATCTTTTCCCTTCAGGTTCAAATGTCTCTTGCATAGTTTCAGTGATTTACTTAAAAGGAAAACAGTTCAAACCAAGACAGGATCAAGTACCTTGGGCCGAAGACTGGTAGGAAAGTCCAATCCATCTCTGCTAGAAGCCATAGCCTCTGAAGAGCTGAGGGGAGGGTAGTGAACATGAGATCTGTCTGACACACCTCCACTTCCATTGTCAACCTCAAGGTCATCGAGACTGGAACTGAACAAGACAACAAAGTCTTTAACTTCCTTGAATTCCTCATAGCAGTTTACTTAAACCTTCATGCAACAAGCAAAGACACAGCTGAATCCTCTGAACAATGACAGCCCAAACCACCACAATTATGTCAAGCAAACCATGCCCTGAGGCCTCTCTCAAGTCTGCAGTCCCCCGTAAGGTGCTCAGTTTCTTTGTCCAGGACTCCTCTGACACTGTGTCATGGACCTGCAGTGCAGATATCTGCAGATATCACCCATGATCACACATACTCCCACCACAGCCAGTCACCTCTGGATTATGGCTTTTAGACACGTGTTCAGCACCTCCCGAAAAATGAGATTTTTTTTTTTTTGTTCCACACATGAAGCTGTCTCACTACAAAGAAGATAAGGAGAACTGAGACAAGAAGTGGAACTGAGAGAACTACCTTAGATTTCAGTGCCAAGATATGTGGGTGTAGATGGATATTATATGTGTGTGTGTATTTGGAAGGTTTGACATGGCTGTTCACAGACATATTTTTATCTTCATCTGTGACTTCATGACAGAAGATGGAAGAGAAAAACACCAAAATAGATTAAGGAGGGTCTTGAGATAGTTCATGAGGTTCAGTTCAAAAGATAAACATTTAAAAACATAGAAAGCAACAAGCAGACTGAAAAATCTCTCGCTAAATCAATACGTCAAACACATAGAGACTATTTTATTGGCAAAGGTTCCTGAGCAGGAGAGTGCACTGAGGTTGTTCAGCAGTATCAGAGTTTCTTAGGATGAGTCCTGTTACCTGCAAGAGCAAGTTCATGGTCTTTTCATCAGAGTGACTGGAAGGAATGGTTGACTGCCTGCAATAACATTCCAGCCTTAGAACATAAAACTTTAAATTATGTGTGGTATTTCTAAATAGCCGGAGTTCCTACCAGGGATAATAGCTCAAAAATTCCTTCACACACCACTACTTTTTTGAAGCACATATCTATCTCTACTGTCTGAAATACTTCCTTATTACAATTCTGGAGACAATATTTTGCAATGTTTCTGAGTAATAGCCCACGTGACATCTCAGAAACAAGTTATATAAATGCATTATCAGTTACTGTCACACATTAAAATTGAAAAAGAAGTACATGTCTTTGTCAACAGACAAGCATCCATGACTTACTGTGGTAACTTCTCCAGGGAACTTTTCTGACATAAAAAGCCAGTTTAAAAATAGAATTACACACTATTAGTCTTATTTTATGTGTAATATTTGTATCACTTACATATGTCATATGACATATTAAGGCAAATCACATGTCTCTGCAAATTTATATACACTCCTAAAGTTCTCATACAGGTACCTAACCAAGGTCCTAAAAGGGGTGGGACTATCTAAAAATATGTAAGATAAAAATGTGCCTGTCTAGAGGCATAGGAAGATTATAGTATTCTACATGACATCCCTAAAATTAGCAAGGAAAAAAAAAACCCCAAAACAAAACAAAATAAAACAAATAAACAAAAAAACCAAACACCAAAAAAAAGATTGTGAAAGAAAAACTCTGTCTGGCATTTATTATATTATCTGTGTTAAAGATTCCTCCTAGTTGCAAATGAAACTCAGAATTAAGGAAGAGAAAATTTTATTGCCCACGTTGAATAATAATTGGATGAGCCTTCTATTCCTTACTGTTTTTAGATAGATCTGATGCTCTACCTCCAACTAGCCCTAATATCCTTCAAAGGTGGGAGCAAGATTCAGACTTCCTCTGTCATAAGAGGGAATCTCATCTGTTCAAAGAAGCAATAAAATCTTTTCATCAAGAAAATTTATTGTTAAATCTTTTTAATTTTTAAATTAATTGTTAAAAAACTAATTTTAATGACCTAATTTTAATTTTAAAACTTATTTTAATTTTAATTTTAATGAAAATTATAGTTCCATCTTCAAAACTCTCTGCATTTCTGAAGCCATTTGCAGGAGGGTCTTCAGTCAAATGGCAGCAACGTATCAGCAATGGAGAAGAAAACAGCCTGAACCAATCATAAACAGCAGCTACACTCTGCACTGCATCTTTTGAGATAAGAAAACCTACACAATCAGGAATAACACAGTCCTTCTACAGGCCTCTTTAAAGACTTGAAAGATTCCCAGAGACTTCAACAGATTTTGAACTATTTTCTTAATGGAATTTATAGCTGAGGAGAACCACTGTGACATTCTGTTATCTGTTAAAAATGCCCCAATGGCAGTGACAGTGAAGAACTGACTCTTTCTTTTTATTTTGTAAAGAATATTTGCATACAAGAAATAAAAGTATGAAAGTATCCATTTGCATTCAAAACACATTTACTAAGAAGACAATTTTATATGTTAAAAAAGTCTTCACAGCTATTTTATGAAAACAGATTATTAGGACAATAAATATTAGTGATGTAAACCAGAGAATTCACCCCAATAATACTATTTATTAGTTCAGATTCTGCTTCACCTTTTTAAACAAAAGGTGGTTATAAATAATCCTTGTTCTGGGCATAGCATCAATTCAATTCCATACCTTCTTCTTTTCATGTCAGCATAAAGTTGGCCCCGATCCTTAATAAATCCATGGGTCTTGAATGGAAGATAAGAATCTGCTACATACTGATGAGAAGGTGAAATGGTGTGTCTTGATCCTGCATTTTCTTCTTTTTTTACTGGCCTTTGACTTCCTTCATTCGGGAGATAGATAAATTGATCATTCTCCTCAAGGGAGGGGGATGAAGAGCTCTTAGCCATCAGGACTGAGTTGGTGGGATTCAGACACATTTCACTGCTATCACCATCTCCATGAATGTAGTTAGTCTTTAAGTCTTCAGCCTGCAGGTAAAAAATCAGTGCTGGTAAGACATTTTGTCAGGAAACAAGGACCTGAGAAGTTTGCCATTTTATTTATGGCCACGTATTTTGTGGGTTTTTTCCCCTATTACTTTCTACACCACATTAATTAAGGCAATTCATATGACTAATAGATTCTAGACTTTGCATTACTTTTCTCCCTGGTTAGAGCAGAAATTAATTGGTATTTTCAAGTCTACGGAATTTCTTACTCATATTTACATCTTTTATTAAATGTACTGATACATATATTTATAGATTTTATTAAAAACTACCCTAGAGTTGAGCAAAAAATATGCATAATACATTAGTGTGGGAGACATATGGAAGAGAATTCAAACATTGTGCAATTTAATTTGGAAAAATCAGCCTACACATCATGCACTTTTAATTTTTCAGCACCAGTTTCCTAAGCTTTGATATAAATATACATGACCTGAAACAGAGTTTCTCGAGGGAAGGAAGGGAAAGGACTCTTATTTTTTACCATTAAAAAATTCAGGGCCTGAAGCACCTCTCCTTTTGCACAAAGACAGGAATGGATTTGGGAATTTTATTTTCTCAGGTACAAGGATTGGGATTTAGACTCTAGTTAAAAATAATTCTTTGAATTCCCTGTTGACTCTGCAGAAGACACTAAAATACAGTTCACTGTTAGTCTTTTAGCTAGAGGCAACAGTCCTGTAATAAGATACTGAATCATATTGAAAAGTCACATTGCCAGTTAAAACACTCAATGTCCAAAACAGCACCTGTAAAAAAGCAAGGATAAAGGAAGGATTTCATGAGCCTCCAAAACCCTGGTCTTTCTGATTGCAGACTTCCTCTTTTCCAGTTCCTCTTGAGATGTGCTTTCATCCCCATCTTAATTATGTTTCTCTTAGTTAAAGACAGGAAGAACTGCTGGCACTTTTACAGCAGGCCACATTTGCATTCAAAGACACAGCACATGCAAGTCTGGAAATACTTCTGTTGCGCTGTGCACATGACATGCATGAAGGTGAAATGCTTTTCCCAGCTCTTTTGCAGATGTTCCTCCCTGAAAAGTTATTCCTGTCTGGGCAGTGTTCCTCCTCAGCACCAGAGGGACCCTCTCCAGCAGCCACTCTGGCTCCTGCTGAGTGGTGCTTAAGGGAGATTTTGGCCTCAATCAGCAATTTTAAAAAGTAGAACATGACCACATACTGAGCAAAGGTTAGCAACCCAAGCTGAAGGTCCCCTGAGCAGCACACTTGGGTAACATCTCCATCTGTAATGGAGATGCAGTTCTGCAGCTCTGTCCTTTCCTTCCAACCTTGATATTGCTCAAATTAAAGATTCAAAGACTGCACTTTATAAATTCCCTGATAGCTGCCCACTCATGGGTCATTATCACACACATTCATCTCTTAGATTCATCTCTAATACAGATTACATCTCTTCAGTCCATTTTGAACACACTCAACCTCTGACTTAAAATTCCATCTCAGCTGAGGGAATGGATGTGCATGAACTGGATTTGCAGTGAATGCAGTGGGTGAAGCATTTCAGAGAATGGGGTAGGGACGGGCAGAGGGCAAAGAAGGGGGGGTAAAATCACACTTGCAAAATCTCAGACTTCTAACATTGTCTGATAATTTCTTACTCCTGTATTCCAACTTCCAGGCAAGGGAGAGCCCAAACCAGGTTACAAATAAATAAATCATTTAAAGCATCACTGAAAAATAGCTACATACCACCAGAACCTGGCATCTGTTTAGCTAGACCCAAGCACCAACACATGTTGTGACTAGTCAGATTCATGCCCCTGGCCTAAATTATGGTATCTGAGTGTGACCATGGAAGAAAGATTCCAGGTGCTACACAGTGATGTAAAATATAATTTGGTATGGACACTTTAGGTCATTTCAAGTGTTGGGAATATTAGCCAGGATCTCCAATATCAGAATTTTCCATGACAGTTGTAGGACATCAACTTCACCTTTTCATCAGTTTCTTGTTTTTGTTGACCCTGTAAGCTTTACTGTGAGCTTATAATTAACTTCTGAAATTATCCAGCAAAATTGTGAATGTACATAGAATTCAGAAATCTGAAGTGAGCAAGTAATATTGTAAATGCTTCCCAGAAGGAAGCACATTTGTTTAGCTCAACAAACACACAAAAGGGACAGTGACACCTGCCTTAGAGGTCTTCCTGCAGGCTAGGGAGAATAATTCCTATAATTGACTGAATCTTTTAAAAGAAACCTCATAAAAAAGGTCACAAAATATAGCTGAGTAAGATATTACTGGTTTTGGTTTAGAATTTTATTAATTGATAGCACACCACCGCTGACAGATCCAGAAGATCCTACTATCATGCAAATAAATTAACAGAAGATAAAGAAAAATTAGCCAGAAGATCAATTATAAGCTTACTTGGTCTACTACCATGCAGTTTGCATATACTTCATCACTTCCACTCAGCATGGGAGAAAGTCTGGTTGCAGCAAAGAGAGTAGGGGGAGACTTCAATTTCCTAAGAACATCAAGAGTAGAGTGTCTGTGCTCTGGAAAAAAAAAAGTATGGGAAATTTGCCATCAGATCTCAAATAATTTCCTTCTTTTGTACATATACTGCCATAAAAATGGCTAAGTTAAGCATTAAACACCAAATCTTAGCATTACAATTTGAGTAATATTTGTGCAACTACATCAAAACCTGCTCATCTCATAACTGCCCCCAACATTTGCTATATGTTCAAGGAAGCCTACAGCTGACAAGACTCTCAAGAGTACCACAAAATCATTCACATAACTGAAAAATAAGTGTTCCTCTATCTTGGTTAGCAAAAGCTTTTATTTTCCACCTAAGCTAGAACTTTGCAGAGATTTGTGGTTGCAGGGGGACACAGGACAAGATTAATGGCCTGGTAAGAATTATGCATGATTCTGCTTTTACATTAAATACCTGACATCTGATACATTAAAAAAATGAAATACTGTTCAATTGCAGTCAAATAATGATTCTCTTAAAACATTCTACCTACTGGCAGCCACATAAATACTAATCTTAAATCAAGAAATCAGATTACTGTTCTTGAAACAAAACCAACCAATCAAACAAAAAGAAAAAAAAAAAATAAAAAAAACCCCACAAAACTCCAAAAAAACCCCCAAAAACCCCCAACAAACAAACAAAAAAACCCAATAAAATTGCAAAAGGGATAAAAATAAAATACCACTAATACCACTCTGCCTTTACAGAGTGACAGCAATCCAGCAAGACCTGATCCAGGGACAGAATGTTTAGGATGAATACGGCATGTGATCAGCTTTTGATAATTTTCACCAAAAATCATTAACAGAAATCCATAGTTTGGTTTTCAAAAGTGTGCTCATGACTACAAATATTAAAAAAAAAAACAACCTGGATGGGCTGTGTATTTTATGCCTTTGGGATGCAGAAATCCTGTCCTGCCGGCCCACTTCTCTTAAAGCTGGCTGTAAGAATGAAGAGCACATACCAGACCAGCATTTGAGCTGGACTATCATTTTCATGGAAAACAAATAAAATTTAACAAAGCAGAAACCAGGCTTGTTGTAGACTGTGTGAAAACAGGCTAAAAAAAATCACAGTAGTAATGTAGTTTTCCTTAAAATGCAGTAAGTCAAGCATTGCCATTGGAAGTGAATGGAGACACACTAGAGAAAAAATGATGTGATAGAGGAAACTACCGCACCCAGCAAAATATCCAAAATCAAGCCACTCAATTAATTTAATTTGAGTTTGTCTGTTATGGAATTTTATTTTTTAAATCTTTTTTATGCTGCATCAGAAATCTATTTTCTACAGAGGTGTAAAGGAAAAGATACCACTGAAGACTTTCTCCACACTATATTAATAAAGCAACACAACTGTTTTGGAAGGTCACAGAGCCATATAGCATGGTTTGGGTTGAAAGAGAAGTTTAAAGGTTATGTAGTCCAACCCCCCAGCCATGCCCAGGGACATCTTTCATTGGATCAGGTTGCTCAAAGCCCATCCAAGATGCTTATAGATATTAGATTGCAAGAAAATTCATAATGAAAAAATACAACTGGATTAGAAACAACACGTGTTAAAATCTGGTGCATTTGTTGCTTTGAAAAAAAAAGGTCCCAGACTACTGCCAAATCTGCAATTATACACCACAGCTTTTATTTAATTTTAAGATGCTATCTCATAAAGCCAAAGAACAGTAACCTCTATGCTTAGAGAAATATGGAAATTCCCATTTAGAAATGGCACACTATGAATAGTTGGCTTTGAGGCCTGGCAGGCCTCATGGGATCTCATTCCATTAAAACATCCTTACACATCTCATTCTGTTTCTCTGTCCTGCAGAATCTTATTGTCATATTTTTTTTAGCTTGCTCAAGCTGCAAACCATTTCCTTATGTCTGACAAGATCCCAAAGCCTTTGTTTATAAATAATATAAAAGCCTTGTTTTATACAGCAGATCAGCAAGCTCTGGCAGCTCACATCATCCAAAAATGTGATTTGGCAAAATTGGCAGTACTTTCTTGTGGCAAATAAAGCTTTCCAAGGGTTGGTCTTAAACTAACAATCAGGCAAAAAAGTAAGTCTCAGACTCTTCATTCCTTCTTGCATGCTTGTTACCCTCCCCAGCCTGCACTCCCTCTTGTATATAAACCCACTGGTAAAACAGATAAGGGTGGCATACACCTCCAATGCTATGCTGGCAAAATTCTACACATACCCCCAAAAAACAGCCCAGGCATTAGGGATTCCCACATCACAGTGTAAACCTGAGCCTAAAAAGTCAGTTTCCTGACTTCAGCAATGGCCCCCACTGCTGGGGTGCAGAAACCTCAGAGATAAAGGGGAGTGATGTGCATGTCCCAAACACTGACAGACAGACAGCTGTGGAGCCAGCCAAGGATTGCCAGTAATGACATGATGTAGGAAGGAGCAGGATGTGGCTCAAGAGTTGGGGCAGCACTTTCCTGAGACAAATATCCTTCTTCTGGATCCTGGAGATAAGCACAACACAATACAGCTCAAGTGCAGGAATGGACTATCGAGGAGTCGTCAAAACAACCCAACATCCCCAAAGCCCTCTGACCCAGTTCCAGAATGGTCTAGAAAAATGGACTGTGCATGATTACTCATTTGTATAGAAAGCAAGAAATTTAGATCCAGGGTATGAAAAAAATTAAATAAACATACTCCTCAAGCTGTACATGAACCCCAGGACCCTGGACAGCCCACTGAAGCCAGGACAGGTGATCTCCCTTTTTATCTCACTCCCCCTCTTTAATACATCTCCCTCTTTCTCTTCCCTTCCAACCCACCTCTTTACCCAAAACCCACTGTTGTGGGTGTCCTCCTTACAGAAGGATATCACGAACTACCTTATAACAATTTCCATGCCACGTTGCAATTTACTACTACAATTTTTAAGCTTTTGCAGACTCTCTGACTTTTTTTTTCATTTTGACCATGAGCATCTATGAGCAACTTGGGTGATCTCTTCCCCTTCAGGGTGGGATGTCACATGGGGTCTCTACAGTCACTTAGTGGACTGCATATCCCAAACCAGAAAGAAACCAAATCCCCCTTCTAACAACGTTACATTGTTTTAAAATTCTGTACAAGAGTAAAAACCTAATTCTGGAGAAAGATGCTGCAAGTACAAGCTGTAGCAGAATACACTGCCTGCAGCATCTTCAATCTGTAAACTTTTATTAATTATCCCCGTTAAATGCCTTATGTTTTCCTGGAGATGCTCCAGTTAGTCTGTTGTTAAATGTGAGATGACTAAATATTCATTGGGGTTTTAAATGGTAACAAATTATTTGAGGCTTCATAGAATCATAGAATTATGTACAGTGGAAAAGACCTTCAAGATCATTGAGTGCAATGGCAGTGTGACAGTGGCAGTGACCCCACTGCACCTCTTTACTCCCACTCTGCCCCCTCAGCCCCTCAATTTCAAACACGTGAAGGAATGACAACATCAAACTAACTTTAACATGAGAAGTTTAAAGCCTTGCTGAATGTGGGGGAGACCAATATTAATTACACATTGACTGTTCTTGCTTCCACCAGAAAGGCCCATGTAGTTTAAAAAGTGACAAAATCATTGCATATGTCCAAATACCACACACTGCATTCCTACAACTCCACTAACAGCCTCCTCTTGATCTTACAGGGACCATCAGCAGACCTTTCCTCCAGGTTAACATGGCAGCAGGTAACAGCACACTCTATTGGGTACCAGCAGGAATATGCAACAAGGCTGCACTTGCCTGAAAGATGAAGAGTACCAACAAAATCCACTTTCAAATGAAATGTCTCAGAAATCTCTGCTAGGCATTCAAAAAGGTTATTCACACTGCAGATGCAAAAATTCAGCATAGTTTGTGAAATAAACAGGACTGCCAGAGCAAACTGGCAAAGGTGTCCCCAGAAGAGTTTAGGTTCTGGAAGGTACCGGAAATGGATCTCAAGATGCTTACTAAAGTAAGAATGATCTAAACAGAGCAGAGGAGAATTGGCTTTGCTACTGAAACAACCTAGCGAGCACAGCTCAACAAGCTAATCTTTCTGCCAGAATTGAATACCCTCTGGCTCTACACTGTGATCACAGAAAAAGAATAAAGACATGCCTACTTTAGAAGAGTCTGTGGCTCTCTGCCATATGCCTGATAAACAGTCAAGATGTATGTATGTGTCATTTAGATCTCATGCTGGGAAGAATAATCTCCAAACATGGGTAAAATAAAAGACCTTGACCAAAGAGTAACTAGGCACAAGTTCTCTGCATCTTCTCTAATATTGTAGAGTTACACAGCAAAGGCGGCACATTTTACCAGCCACAAAGCTTTTACAAATTCTATAACTTAAAAAAAGCATGTTATCATCATAGCAGTAATTAAAAACATGTTTTATGTTAGTGTAAGGAAATGTATAGCCTTGAATGATCTGTGTCAGAAAATGGCAAGAACACAACGCTGATTTTTTTTTTTTAATTTATTTTTTTTTTTTTTACAAAAATCAAAACTTAAATTGTTTCATGAGAGAACACACAGCAAAAGAGCAGTTAAATGCATCAACATGACCAAATCAAGAGCCAGGAAAGAAATTACAAACTCCCTTCTCTAGATACAACGAATAGTTTTCAGACAGCTCATCACATTTACCCCCAGCAATCTGTGCAAGGATTAATGTATAATTGGAAGTCAGTGAAAAATAGACAGTTGCTGAGGTCATGAACATGAGTCATGTAGGACTGCAGATATACTGCTCTAAAGCCAGGTCACCTGAATTTTAAGAAAGAAGTTCCTAGCATGGTTCCAGCTGAAACAACATGCACATTATGGATATGAACCATACAACCCATTCCAGGGGAAGAAATGCACCCATAATTGAGGTGTCTTCATTCAGACAGCACAACTGCTCATGACAGCAAAATTAAGCAAGTACTTGATGATAACCCTACATGGAGGGTAAATGATGCTATTGTCATAGATAAACATTTAACTGTCTCAAATCTACAAAGTAGAAACTAAAGCACTGTGTTACCTATATACTGAACAAGTGGGAACAGGCATGTAGATGCTGCAAAATAATACCAACATGTTCAAGATGTAGTCCTAAAGTAGCCGCTAAAGATAAAAGCACTTGTCATTGTGACTTTGGTCTTGGTCACCTAAATGTGGACTGTAAAAAAGTATCTGTTTCCAACATGGGATTCACAGTCCTGACTCTCTCCCTGAAGAAGGCACCTTACCTACTACACAAATGAGTGTACAAACAGAAATAAATTGGTGTCTCATTTTATAGAGCAGTACACACACAAAAAAGGGTACTTTCCCATGGTACAGGGCGTACCCATATGGGATGTTCACTTCACACCTCTGCATCAGTGGACTCAGTGTATAACTCCCACCTCCCAGTGCAGGACAGACTCATCAGAAACAGATATTCTCAGCACCCCTGAAGGTTTTTAAAACTCCCAAAAAATGCTGAGATCATCACTTTCTCTGAGTAGGTAGGACTGTGCAGAGTAAGGATTATGCCTTGTGACAATTTCACTTAAAATAACAAAATAAATACCTTTAGTGTCTTGCAGCAAGAAAAAAAAACTAGATTGTCTCCCCAGTCCAATCACTAAGACAGAATCAAGTTCACACTCGCTGTACAGCCTAATTACCCTTTAAATATGCCATGCCCAGCAGCTTCAGCAGGAGGGAGCAATCTGCAATGCATGTCCCAAAGGACTGAAGTCTGCACTTGGCTCCTGACAGGCTCCAGGAGTTCAGGGGAAGGGCAGAGGCTGCACACTCAGTCTGAAAAGTTCCTGAGCAGCCATGAAAACTGACTTCCACCTTAAAATGTGAAGACACTGATGTATACAGTGGGAAGTGGTGTGTGATAACTTTGACTCTCCATTCCAACGAGTGGGACAGTCTGCACAACTCCCTGGCCTCCCAAGAGGAGCAACCTTAGATCAGAACAGCCTGATGTTTCAGAGGAGAAGGGTGACAGTTGGAATTCCCTGGTCCAGAACAGCTGGAGCACCCAACAGAGGTGCAAGATTTCATGATTTGTGGAGTGGCTGGAAGAACTGTTTCTTGCCAGGCACTGCAAGTTTCTTGCTCACTGAGACCCAAACCCCTGAATGAAATGGAATGAAATGCAGCTATGGGCTAAGTGCCCCACACCTGCATGCCAGGATCAACTGGTCATGTTCAGGCACTTGCAGAAAAAAACCCACAGATCACGAGCTTACATCATGAGCCTGGTCTCCCCTCGCAAAGACACTTCTCCCACCACATCAACACACAGAATTTCAATCCCCCAAGCACAAATGAACCCTTGAACTTTACTGCTGAAATATGTGCAGGTACCCAAAAGCACCTTCTTGCTCCAACAACCCCACATATAAGGTCAGCTGTGTGTACAAGCCACGTGTGTGGTATGCTGCTAACAGGGATGGAAAACAAGGTGCAATACTGTAACATACCAACACCACATCTGTATCCAGTGCTTTAAAACTGGTGGAGTATTTAAAAAAAATCTGTCTAAACAAAAGTGAATGAAGGACAGGTGCACAGCTACAGCATTTACAGATAAAATTAGTCCTCCTCTGAGAAGGAGTAAACATCCTGTGCAACTTGCAACTCATTTCATCTCTGCAAATTGCATGTGCATCTATACACACTCCAGAAACTCCTGTGCAGTTGGGAAATACTGATTTTCCTCATGAAAAGAAGGAAAAACTTGAGGGAGAGCCTTGCACATTAAAACATGCATCCCGTATACAATTTTCACTCTAAACTGGGTCAAAGTCTCAGTGTGTGTAAAAATTATTCTCTTGGCTTACTGAATTTAATGACACTGATGCATCTTACATCTCTGATTTGTTTTTTTCCCCTTCTGAAGCACAAAAACCTCCAAATTCCATGAAAGGAAACAAAAATCATATTTTTTGACATTCTTTGTCTTCATTCTTTTGCTTTTATAAGTATTAAAAATTTTTCTTTCCTCATTAAAACTTCCAATCATAATTCTTTTTTACACAAACTTACTGGTCAGTGTCTTTGAGCTTCCTTAAAACCCCCCTTTCTCATACTGACAGCATTTATAATCCCTACCTCACAAAGATTTCTCCACAAAGAAGGATAATGTCTAACTGTGCAAAGACAGTAACTGACCCTTTTCATTTTCTTTTGCAGAAAGCAAAAGATTTTTCTTTTCATTCTGGTATGATTTTACTCATAACTTAAAAAAAAACCCAAAAACAAACCAAAAACAAAAGCAAAAAAAACCCTACCAAAACCCCCACCAGTTATCTTTTGAGACACAGTTGAATTGCCGAATTCTCCCTAAATGAAAATAACTGCAACCAGCAGAACATTTACAGCTGCTGCCGCCTTGCCATGCAGCTCCAGGGTGTCAGAGTTGTTCAGTGAGAGTTACACATACATCAAGAAGCAAAAAAAAAAAGCCTTGAGAGAGTAAAGAAGTGAAAACAATAGTGAAGAACAGTACATAATCTGAGCAATAAAAATACACTCTTTTTACTTAAAAGAATTCCAACTCCATTGTCTAAAAGGCATAAAAAACAATGCAGTGGACTTTTGATAGAAAGAAAATCTGCCTCACACTAGCTGTTTATAGAGCCACCTTCACAGAAGCAGAAAATGAAAAGGAGGCAGAGTTGTAAAGAGTCCTTTTAAAAGAAGATAGTTTTTTTCTACCTGGTTTGGATGCCCTTCTTCGAATCCTCATTTTAGGTAAGGAAGGCCAAGAGTAATTAAAAGGTGAATCAGAGTCTGAGTCCATTTTTGTGCTAAATAAACAGAGAGCAGATTCCCAAAGTTGCACTTTGTTGTTCTCAATAGCAAGTCAAGCCTAAGAGTAATGTGGAATAAACGAATGGACAAAGAAGGATCAAATTGCCCACTAAACACAGGGGAGGGAGAAGCTGTAAATGTTTGCTCTCTTCAGGCGTCCAGGCATGTAGACAGATCAGGCTGCAAATATTAAAGCAGAAGCAAGAAGGTTAAAGTATGAGAGCTTCGAGCTGAGCTGCTGCATCGTGGTCCAGAGCTATTTAAAAGGTCACTGTGTGCCAATGAATCATTAACTCACCTTTCAATTTTGATGCAAATGAAAACAATAGGAGCCGGTTAAAGGAATGAGAAAATACTTCTCAAAAGCAAATAAACTATTGCAAAGCTTTGTTTCCATGTTAAAAAGTACGGGTTAGAAGATCTCAAATCAAGGTCAGGCAAAATGCTAGAACTAAAGAAGGCAAAGATGAACACCAAGCTATGAGTATGAATCAATCTGCTGGGCTCTATATCACTCCAGAGCAATACCCCTCTTCTCAACATTTATAATTTTGGCAGACCTTAGGATGTTGCAGCTGGAAAAGCAGTGATAACCCACTCAAAATCTGTCACTACCATCTTTCTAGCTCAAATGAGCTTAAAGCTTAAGTGTCATGAAGAAAGATTACACTGTCATTAGAGGAGCATTTTTTTCCAATAATATTTAGTCTGCGCAGTAATTTCTCCTTCACACAGTCACCAAGTTAGACAGTGAATCATCAGGATTTTGTAGAGCTGGCACCTTTACAGCTCTGGTCTAACCTCACTGCAATGCACAATACAGCTAGTGACTAATTTACAACAAATCTTCCATTCTCATACAGTCTCCCTGAACAACTCATAGGCAATTAGTATTCAGTAGGAACTCATTATCCCTTCCCCCAACATCTTTACGCTACACAAACTACATTTTTTTTCAAACAGGCTTATATGTGGCTATACAACACCTAATACAAAAATAACAGGTCCACTGTTTCTTAAACAACTCCAGCAAACATTTCTTTTAGTTACCCCACAATGTATGTGGTTTTGTATTCCACATAAAGGAGGAGAGGGAATGTGGATCAGCTTAAATGTCAGGTTTTGGAAGATGATGACATTTGAGCTTGTTAACATTCCTTACTTCATTTCAATTATTTTTCAGGCTGCTAGGGTCTGCAGTGCTACTTCTGTATTATGTTTCAAGTGATTCTTTGATCCACATTTCAGTCAGAGATAACAATGTATTTGTTGAAGAAAATAATGCAATTCAAATGCAAATTTAATTCAAAACCCGTTAGAAAAATATCCATCATATTTTCAGGGATAAAATAATTATACAAGCCCTTCATAAAGTGCACAAATTATATAAAACACAGTTGAAACACATCATTGTTCTGCCCTTCCCTTAACTGAAGTTCTGCCAGCTTTGTTAGGCCTGAAAAGAATAATTCACCCCAGACGCTGGAAGCCTTAGACTTTCACTTTAAATATTAGACACTCACAGAGACTTTGTTTGATTTATATGTATAATTAACAGCCCCAGGGAATTGCAACAGACAATGGAAAATACAGGGAGGATATAAATCCATGCTTTAAACATCCACTTCAAAATATCTCCACTCCCTGGAATGTCAGGTTCAAATTGCACTGATAAATCCCCCGGGCATATAGGAATGCAGGAGCACTGACTTACTCCTTCCCACCTGCACACCACCCAGGCCACCCGCCTGCCTCCCACCATGGCCATGGTTTGAGAAAAGGCCAGGACAGAGCACATCAAGGAAAACCTTCCCAATAGCTCCAACAGAGAAGATTTCCCCTCTACACAGCAATTTTCCCTACACAAGTGTGCTGTCCGGCTCACTGGATATATTTAATGCCAACCAGAATAAAAGTTTTCATTTCAGACATGCACAAATGGCAGTTTTCCATGGACAAAGGGAAGTTTAAATTTAGAGAGCTGTTTTAAAATCTCACCTTTCAATTTTATCAATTATTCTTTTGTTGTATATTATGAGAAATAGTAAATTTTGCTTATTTCTATGATATCTCCATTTGTGCATCTTTTCTGCAAATCTGGCTTTTTTTACTTGTAGATTCAGCTAAAAAGAACTCACTCTCATTGGTCTTCCTAGACTTCTGTTTAATCCAGGGAGGGGTAAGTAGAGCTGAACAAAACACTCACCATGAGGAAATGCAGCCAATGTATTTAATGGCATTAAAATATTTTACATGCCGAGACATTTACTTTCTTGAATGACCTCTGTACACTGCATAAATGTTTGCACTGCATGCTCAGTTGTTGCCTGTCCTCCCTCCCTTAAACAAGCCATGTTCATTTAACATTCTAACACAAAGGAGTAATTAAGACTGTTAAATAATTTTTCAACAGCAGCCCTATTACATAATTCTCGGAGAATCCAGCAACTAAATTTCTGCAGTAATGACCTGGCACCCTGACCATGCACTCCTGCTGTTTATCATCTCTTTTTTGTCCAAGTTCTTAGGCTTTTCACCTGCACACTGCAACCTCTCCTGAATAGGATCTTGTACAGGAATTTGTCAATCGCACTCTGAAAGTGCAGATAAATTATCAACCTTAACCCCTACTTTTGAAGGGTTAATTGAATATCACTCACATTACTTACTCTGTTTGGGCCTTGTGAAAGGCTTCTTTTTTTTCTTATTTGTAAAACTCCTTTATGCAACCATGAAAGATGTCATGCTGTTCTTTGCCACAAAGAAGGGCTTTGCCCTACAGTCTTTGACTAAAAATATTTTGTTTCTTGCACTTTGTAGGATGATCCAACACACTTTTCACCTGCCACTCCTTTTTCCCAAAGTGGAGGCATTTGCAGGCAGCTACTGCAGAGATCCGGCTGCTTACAAGATAAAAGGTGCTTTTAGCTGGAAAATATTAACCTCACTTCCCACTGAAAAAATATTTTTCATTGTATATACCAAGGTACAGATGTGGAGAAAAAGAACAACGGGGGGGGGGGGGGGGGGGGGGGAGGGTATGTGCCTTATTTAAGGCTAATGCTTTTGACAAATAATGTAATGCCTTAAATTCCTCCAACCAATGCTTACCAAAACACATCCATAAAACCTAAATGTTTTTCAGAGATAGTACAGTGTATTGTCTATTGTCTGACCATTCCTGTGGCCCATGGCAATGCGGAAGGAAGCAAAGGAATGTCACCACATCCGCAGACTCCGTGCAAGAGCACTGCTGCCTCCCTGCACCAGCAGTGAACAGCACCGTGCTACCCAGTGGGTGGGCTGCCTCTTCCCAAAACCACAGCTGGCAGTTCTCTCTCTCAGGCAGGGGACAACCCTGAGCCACCACCCCCTCCCCAGATGGAGAATATGGGATGGAAATTGTGGTCAACGACTCCACAAACAGAGCTGGAGGGGGTCACTTTTGGCACAGGTAGGATGAGAGTTGCCTGGACAAAAGCTCTGCCAAAAATACCCTGTTCACTCTGCTCCAGGAAAAGCCTCCCCCTGATATCAGCAATGAAATTGATTTCCCCCAGCTTGATTCTGTCCTGGGCTCAGCAGAGCCTGGAATCCTTTCCCAAAGTACATCAAAGCATCGGACAAGATAAAACGGTGTAGAAAGAGTTAGGTGATCTCTGTGATCCACAGGCACACATGGCTTCCCTACCTTCTTCACTCCTTTGTTCTTACTAATTAGAGCATATCTTCCCACAGAGAGGATCAGACAATATACCTAGACAAACTATCTGCTTTACCCTATGTTAGACTTAACAAGACTCAGCAAATATGAATTAAAGGCAATTAAAAGGAAAACATGACCAACCAGAAGCCAGCCAGCCCTCTGACTGTAACACTCCATTTGCCCACAACAATGCAATGGCTATGCAGACTGCAGCTGTCAACATCCTCATAGGTCTTGAAGGATTGCTTGTCACAGACATTATTTTTACCATTTCTTTTCTCTACTAAAGACTGGGGTCTTTCTTACACAAGTTTATACAGGAATAGTTAGAAAAGCTTTGCCACATTGCTATTCTCTCCCTCTTCCTTTCCCAAATCGTTGAATCACTGAAGAACAAAGAATCAAGCCCAGATCCTTGAGATCTCAGTCAATATCCTCCTCCACTTGTTCTTTTGATCCTCCCCATTACTAAGTTTCTGATGGGAGATTCAGGCATTTGGTTTAAGGAACTGGCCCATTATTTTCTCATTTTGTAAACAGAGGTCTCCCACAAGTAACACAACAGTTTGGGATTTAAATTGTTCAGCAGTGGATTTCAGATGGTCCAGGCAGGCAGTCACACTCCATAATCACCACAACATTATGGCAATATTAGGAGGATTCCATCTCCCTCTCCAGCACCTTGTGGCAGCCTACCCACACTGCATCACCCAGAGGGGATCAGAGCTGGGAAGGGCAGGGTGCAGGGCAGGGGAAGGAGGAACACAAGAGTTTCTTGCACTGCATGCTTTCCTTGCAAACGGAATCACAGAACCCCAGGATGGGTCAGGACGGGAGGGACCACAATGGTCACCTGGTCCAATCTCCCTGTTCAGGCAGAGTCATCCCAGAGCACATGGCACAGGATTGTGCACAGATGGTTCTTGAGTATCTCCAGTAAGGGAGACTCCTCACCCTCTCTGGTCAACCTGTTCCTGTGCTTGGTCACCCACACAATAAAGAAGTTGTTCCTCATGTACAGGTGGAACTTCCTGTGCATCAGTGTCTGCTCACTGCCTCCTGTCCTATTGCCAGGCACCACTGAGAAGAGCCTGGTCAATTCTCTTGACACCCACTCTCTCATAATTTGTACACGTTAATGAGGTACATGCCTGTTTTCCATGCCTTCAACCCTGATGAAGCCACAGGTTTCAACACAGTGAAGAATCACAAGCATTCAGCATCACAGAGCCTCTTTGTCCCACTACAAGTTTAAAGCAGCAGAATTTGCACCCCCAGAAAAGTGCAGTCCTGAGTGAATTAGGTATCCAAGCTGGCCACAGTCTGGCATGAGATTAAAAGGCCCTGACCCTCAGCCGACAAACCTCTCAGTCACATGTCCCCCTCATGCCCTGTTCTTCACTCTTCCATTCAAACAGCTGTTGACAAAACTCATCCACATTAGGGACCTCTTTCACCCTAACAAGCAGATCTTCCGTAGATCTTGGGTAGACAGATAACAGAAATAATAATGCAAAAAGTAAGGAAACAATACAGTACTAGAAATTTGGGTCAATTTTTCATTGGCTTATTTGAACAATTTTTGGACCCTAGCCAGGAAAGGAACACAGAGCAGCTGCTGCCTTCACAGACACTCTGCTGAGAGCAGCAGAGCACCCTATCCATCCCCAAAAACACTGTTCTAAAACTCAACAAGTTTACGGAAACATTCTGCAATCATGGCAGGCTGCAGGAAAAGCAGAGGCAATTCGTGTGCAGTGCTTTCTGGATTGCTTTAAGATGGACTGCCAGTCCAAGAGTTTTTATGCTTAACTGCACTTACTTCCAGATGGATCTATCTTTTTATCATTCCCAGACAAGGCATATGGAATCACTGTTTTGCAGCAAACCATCAAGACTAAGAGAAGACCATGCCATCTAAATTTCTATTGACTTTCTTACTATTCCAATGTCCTGGAGTGACTTTCCTCCCAAATTTGCCCTAAACCAGGACACCCCAGCAGATCCATTTCTAGTTGTAATGTGAATTACTAAGTTAATTGTTAAGGCTACTTTTTTAATGCTTTCTTTGAAAGCAGGGTGACAACTACACTTAGAACACCTGTAACAAGAATAACACTGCTATAAATGATAAAAATATGATGTTTGTGATATTCAATGAATGACACATTGAGTATCATCACATCTCTCCTACAAAGAGATTTTAGCCTTAGGTATCTTTTTTGGAAAACTGTTATTAAGTGGTGGTACTTCAGGCTTGTTTCTTTGAGAAACTAAAAAATAATGTACCATCACAAATTTAAAAGAAACATCTTTGCACAAACTGTACTAGTACTCCAAGATCCTTGGAAAATATTCACCAGACTGGGATATAGAAGGGTTTAATATTTTTACAAAACTTAGGTAGGAACACGACCTGTGCCTAAAGCTCCAAAGAGCCCATGGGCACACACACTGGATCATCTTGGGTTTTGTCTCACTCTTCATGTTGCCCACTCCACTCACATACTGTTAGGATTTCATAGCATTCCTCCAGCTCAGACCTTCCTGATTTCTGGTTCATAACTGATGGCAGGCATTTACTTTTTTATCCTTTCTATAAAATACCAAGATCACTCTAGGGTAACAAGCAAACTCAGTTTAGGGTGAGAAGCTCATTAATACTACTTTCATATGGCAGGGGTCAGTGTGCCCCGACTCTTGAAACAACCAGTAAGCAAAGCACATATAGAGATAATTTGCCTAAATTATCTCCTTGTCCAGCATCTAGTCAGATCAAAAGATTACTTGGGAAATACAGAACAAATGTGGGTGGAAAGGTCGTCACTTTTTTGTCCAGTGTCCTGATGAAAAGCACCCTGATGAAAATAAGAGATTATTTGCAAAAGCCTGAGGACTAAGGGATTAATCTTCTTTGTTTCAGCTCCACGGAGGGCTGTGAGAGCAGGAACAGGGACCACGCATACTGCCTCAAACTGAAGTTTGACTTGGGCCTCCCTTCTACTGAAGCTGTGCCAGTGACTTGGTTATTGAGTTTACACTCACACTGCCAGACTGTGATGCCAAAAAGTTCACCAAAGACCCACCTCATTAAAAATTCAATTTTCTTTGTTTCAGAGAAGATTATCTCTTGAGAAGGAAGAAAGCTGAGAAATGTTTTCTTGTGTGCACTCTCAAGATTACAACTGTTTTCTTAACAATGTATTTCTAGGTTATATTTAATATTTAAGGACTAACTTGACATTAGATACATCCTAGATTACACATTTATGTTAGCCCAAAATGAAACTGGAAAGAAGATAGGCTGAAAAAAAGGTTGTTTAAACATCAATTTTTTAAAAGCGCCTTTATGGAGGGTTATTTTGTTGAGCAAATTTGTTTTGGATTTTAGGCAGAGGAAGAGAACAAGTCCTGGGAAGCCAGAAACCATATGTTTGTAGCTTTTTGGTCTTCCTTCCTTCCTGTCTTCCTTCCTTCCTTCCTTCCTTCCTTGGTTAGCTTGAATTATAATGCCTCAGAAAATCAAGAGTGGAGGAAACTCCAAGAGACAAGAACAAGCTTGTCTCAGTGTCTAATGCTGCTTCTTCCAGATTTCTCCCTAGCTGTTTAATTAAACTCAGTTCAGGTTCACATCCCAGGAAAATTTGACTTCCCATATCTTCTGCAGCTCTTGACTATTCTGCAGTCTTCAATATTGCATTGTTTATAGACACTCCAAACAAATGTGAGTATTTTTATCTACTGAAATGAGTTACTGTCACGTTTATGTGTTGTTTAAAGGTTGCTGCTGGCAGTACCATGACAGATCAACTCCAAGGTACGTATCTAGTGCAAGGAAACACGCAAAGATTTTTGCCAAGTGGAAGAAGCAGCACAAAGGTGCCAAAGCTGCAGCCCAAAATCCCAGAGTGCAACTGCCACCTTCATTAGCTGCAGTGGCAACTGTGCAATCTTCAGTTGTTGTTTCTCTCTGCAATTTTCAAATACCTTTTAACTGAAAATTAGTGGGTTTAAATCTTCCTTTACCACAAACTGAACTTCTTTGGCACAACCAGTCTGAGTACTTGCATATCTCAAATCATCCAGGTACTGAAGTGCTTCTTAATCTCCTTGCTCTCTGTGGTCTTCTTTCTTTCAGGAAAAAATGAGTTGCAGAGGACAGGTAAGTGACATGCTCAAAGTCTTGTTAGAAATCTGTTAAGGAGAGAAACTGAAACAGAAATCTGCAGGTCCTGGACTAGAAATGCTATGCTGGGTCACTCTGCCTCTCTCAAAGCATACATAAAGCAAAGATAGGATGGAACACTGCCAGAAAAATATAAAAATGACTGAAAACAGAAAAGATCTGCACAGCCTGAATCAGAGGACTCCTGTAACTCTCTCAAATAGGCAACACTTAACATGTAACTTTCACTCTTACCTAACAGTAACCATAAAATTTTCCTGTAGTTGAAGTGTCAAAACAGGCACACTTGACTCCAAGCACCTCCAAATGCAAACATTCTACCTTAAAAAACCCAGAAGCAAACAAACACAAAAAAAAGGAGCAAAAGATATGACCACAGTAAGTACAAAAAAATAATAATTTTACAGACATAACAAAAACTGCACAACTCCAGAAAGCAGGACCATTTGTTTTTTCTATCTTGACAGAAAAAAATTCTACCACTTTTAAGTCTTACCCACCATGGTGAAGAAATCTAATCAAAGAAAAGAACAAAACAGCAACACTGAAACCAGATTTTTCTGCAGATCTCAGTACAGGCCCACTGGTTTACAGAAAAGAAGATAATTATGGCAATTATATTCTGTTTCTTAAACTGATCTGTGGTTAAATGGGGATTTCTGCAGAATCATAAAAATCAAAGGGCAGACTCTACTGAAAGTATTGTGTAGCTGCCTGGTCACTGTGTGAACTGCCAAAAATTTGGCATCAGTAATTTCATCTCCAGCAAAACATGGCTTCCAGGAGTTTTTAATCACTGGCAGAGCAAACAGAATAGAAGAGAGACACCACTAGATTTCTGGTCATGTAAGGAGGAGATCATGGAAATTATTTTGAAAAATTATCATCATCATCCCTTCTTGAAGTTTGGGGGGGGCGGGGCAGAAATAAGCTGTATATCCTTGGAAGAAAAACTGGGTGTTTGGGTCACTTTTCTTAATGAAAAAGAGAAACATTTGCAGCTTTATAAATGGCCCTGTGAACATTATCTTTCCCAAACAGCTATGCAAAACAGGAAGGAATTATAAAAGTTTAAAAACCCATGCCTTGCTCACACTGTTACATGCCCAACAGTAACAGAATACAGCTGTCACCTCCTAGACTTTCTCCCAAAATGTACAGGGTTGCTGATTCTGAGGATGACAATGCCTGGCAATAAAACACATGCATAATATTGAATGGGGAAAAAAACCCAAAACAACCTTTTTTGTTGCTTTCCATTTATTTCTTTTATTTGTTGTTCCCAACTAGATATTGGTTTTCTCTCAATATTTTCCAGCATATTTACCTTCAATGAAAAAAAGAAAAATGTGCATGGGGTGGGGGTGGGGGGGGTGGTTTGGGATTTTGTTTAGCAATTTTTTTCTATTGTAAACATAAAACAGATTCCTAAGCATTTCCAAAGGAGACAGAAAGAGGGGAAGGAATACTGGCAGGTGTGACTAGCGCTGTAGTGCCTCCTGTTAAGCATGGTCTAGCATCCTGTTGTGCCCTACTCCTATTCCTTCCATTCTTAAATAGTGCAAACCCAAAATTCATCATCTTCTTGGCTTCTTATTGGCCCATCACAATCCCTGGACTGATATCCCTGGGGCTTTCCAGAGATCCTGGAGCATGAGAAACATCTTGCACCAAAAAAAAAAAAAAAAAAAATTGAACTACAGTTCTCAAAACAAAACTACAGGACTCACTACTAGACCTGGTGCCAAAGGCAGCCAGGTCCCAACCCAAAGATGAAGAAAACAGGGAGCAAGGAGAGTTGGTGTCCTCTTAGCATCCTACCAAATGCTGAAAGCACTTCTGCAAAGGCACTTCTCAAACTTTAAGGAGAAAAAGCCGTAAGGATCAACATGCTTGAAAGGGATGTCCAAGGAAGAACACAGAGAGCAGGAACAGGAAAGCCCTTCCAAGTAGCCACTGCTACTTCAAAGGTCCCTTCCAACCAAAACCATTCCATGACAACATTGATTTTTGGTAGAGATTTCTAAAGCAAGAACCACATAGAAAAAGAAATGGGAAGCAGAAGTGGGGGACTTTTTATCCCCATTCAAAGAGCACTCACATTCTCACTCTTACAAGTCCTGTTTGATTTACACATCCAGCTACTAGTGAGATTCCAGAGTTTGCTTGTTTCTATTCATTCTTTTTCATTCAATCCCCCTTAGCTGTTTCCCTCTTCTCTACTGACAACTATTTGAATTTCTCTTCTTATCCCCCACTGTGTTCTTTTCCTGCCAAAACCACTGCCATTTAACAGGAATGCCTAGCAATCTTTTTTTTTTCTTTTTTTTTTTCTTTTTTTTTTTTTAATAGTTTAAAACAATTCAGGGTAAGAAAACTATGATATTTAGCATTATGGTGAAATGAGTCAGGTTAGAACATATGCTGATTTTCACATTCAAATAAACCAGTAAACCCAGCTTTGGTCAACTTACAAATTTCTGGCTGTCACCAAACTCTATTTCCATCCTTCTTCATCCCTCCCCACTTCCACTTTTTACTGCACACCCATCAGTCCACTCATTCTCTAGCCTCCAATTCAGCCCCATCAGATCTCATACACTGTGCTCACTGGAAGCCCTTCAGGCCCTGCTGAGGTCAATGGCAGAAAGTCAATGGATGTCCATGTTGTTTGAACCCTGCCACTGAGACTTTTAGACTTTCTGTGCTAACAGGTGTGAGAATACACAAGACAGAGAGTAAGACAGACTTAATTATCCCAGTTAGTCTGATGACTAGGATGCCATGGCAAAGACAAACAGAACTTTGAGGTTATGAGAAGATGGGATTAAACTTGCCTAAGAGAAGAGATTCAATCAACCCCCTATGATTAAGATGTTGTAAAATGCATAAGTTGCTTGTATGATCTTTTAACCTAATTATTGTAGTAGAAATTATTAACCTTACTGAAATAGTATATAAGTTCTTAGAAAACCTGAGTAAAATCAAATTCTGATCACCAAAATCAGTCTTCCCATCTCTCCATCAATTGCCAATAAACAGGCACTGACCCCCAAGAAAACACTGCATTTGACCTGAGGCCGTGGAAGAGGCTTCCAAAATTGACTGACAGCACTGGGATTATGAGTGTGTAGTTTGAATAGAAGTGTGTGATATCACATGGTGGAAAACTTAAGAGTTTAAGGTTTTAGAATATAGTAATATATATATATAAATAGCAAGATGAAGGTTTTAGGGTGGAGGCTAAGTCCTTCTTTTTCACCTTCTTCTTCATGGATCTGGGTGGTATTTTGTAATTGGATAGAAAAATCCACATTGTGGACCACAGGTGGTTGGTTATTGAGTTAAAAGTAAAAATAATTTAGATGTCATTTCTTAATTGGACAGTTTATCCTTAAAAGGCCTTGGAGAGAGAGAGATGGGGGCCATTTTTTTAGTTAGTTAGCTAGAAGTGCTGTAGAAACTCTTACAGTTTGTGAGACTGTAATGTATTTAAGAATTAATAAACATCTGTGTCCGAACATGAAATACCATCTCAAGCATTTAATTCCAGCCCTGACAATAAGAAGATAAAACACAACATATGTGATGAGTGTTTTGGCCAACTTGAGTGCACAACCCCAAGACGGGCCAGGACAGCCCACACTGTGGCCAGCAGAAAGTCCATGCTCCAGTACTTACACAGGGTAGCCAAACTCTCAGTTACAGAGACTTCTAAAACAAGTAGAACTGATTTCACTGCAACTTTTTCACAAATGAGTCAACTTCTTCTATGCACTCTGAAGTAATTAAGATACAGGTGGCAACAAAGAGTTGTTTCTTTCTTATATAGGCACGACAACAAGGAATTTTTCTTAGTTTAATATAAGATGATCCCGTGCTCAGGACACACTTCCCACACATACATGTATGAACATATATATGTATATCTACACATTATTATCTGCAAAAAGGATGCCTAAGAAAAATTATTTAAATCAAATTTTAAGCACCTAAACTTGTCCAAATGATACGCAAATTCACCACTCTTTTTACCCTTTTAGCTCCTCTAAAAATCTGCACTACCACTCCTAACAGTGCAAACCATGGCCAAAGTCACTTCCTTGTTCCTCCAAGAGGACTCAGGATCTGATACAGCTGTCCAACCAAACATCACAGAATGAGCAAGTCTAAAGCCAGAGGACCCGGTTTCTGCTTCAGCTGTTGCAAGCAATGCTGTGCAAATGACACCTTAGAAAGAAAAAGCATTTCAGGAGTAAGGAAAAGAAATATCATCTATAATTTCAGGGTGGAGAGCTGCTACTTTGTCAGCTTCTAAATTACTTTATGTTCTGTCCAGATGGAATAACTGTAACAAAGGCTGGAGCAAATGTGGCTTTCATATTAACAAACCATAATCACTCCCCAGTGTCTCAACACACTCCTACACTGAAATGCAGTCCAATACTTTGGTCCTGCTAGACAAAATATTTTGATCTGAACACATGGGCACTAACATCCCACATACCTTGCATTTTTGAGCAAGGCAAAGAGTGGTACAGCATCCTATTCTCAAAAGCACTAAAGTTAGAATGACTGTGAATTTTAGGGGGTTTGCTACTAGTCCCAATTTCCTTATGGAGATCTCATATTCCCGGTATGGGACAGTGAGACAAACACCATTAAATAGTTGAAGTGAAGTATTTGGCATAACAGTAACAAATAAAATAAATAACTAGATGCTGATTTAGTGACAGATAATAAAATAATCTGCCAGCTTATTACCTTAGAACTGTCTCTGAGTTTATGTCAGCTCATTTGCCCTAACATCTATCCCTCCTATGCATGCACATCTATCCCCTTCATTTCTGCACACACAAAGTGAATCTTCCCTTTGCAGAACCAAAACCTGTGTGGAGAATGCCTCTATCTGGGCTGCTCTTTCTGAGCTCATCACTGGACTACAGGCCAGTGATGTCAGATTGGCAGTCTCTGCCTGGCACAGCAGCTCCCACTCGCTACTCCCCACTTAGTTACTCACCATATTTTCCAACCTGCAGTGCTTTCCACGGTTTGCATATTGCTCTCATAGCTTTCCACAAAGCTTCAAAATACCTTTGCAGAGGAGTTTCAGTCTCTCAGTGTGCTCTCTAGCACAATTGGCTATATTCTCCTACCAGGCCCACTGCTCACTGTGGCATTTAAATATTTCTGCAGACTTCATTCCACCTTCAGTCCCACGTATGGCTTCAGTCACATATGTTGGCTATATCAGATATTGTTTCAAGGCAGTTGTTCCTACAACACCTAAAACATTGCTGAAAAGTCCTGGTATCAAAATACTGTTGGACATACCACCTATTGTGTGCTAGAGACAAAAGAGGTTCCCTCTCTGACATTGATACAACTGGCTGATCTCTCCGCATGTCGCTCTGCAACGTCAATTACCTTCACCTCTTTTAAAGAAACTGCCTTGTGTGTAACTGACATGACACTACCTATCAGTAGCTTTTGGGAAGTCAGAATTTTTAATTCTTTCTTACCTATGCCCAACAAGACACAATCTTCATTTTCTTTAGAAGGAACCCCCGAGTCTTGGAAAGGCTATAAATAGAAAAACTGAGCTTTATCTCTGAAGACAAATAGTTGCATTTATGCTTAGTTGCAAACTAAGCATAAATAGGCTTTCATAATTCAGTTCAAACACTAACAGCAGCCACTTCATTTTAGCCATTTTTATAAATGTAACTGATACGGCATGCTACTTCCACATGTAAATGAACCCTAAGAACTCAAATCCTAACCATAATCAAAAAAGAGAACAAACTATATCTTACTTCCCATGCAAACTTCAATTTTCAGCCTGTTTTCCTCTTACAAAGATAAACTGTGCTCTGACTAGCCAATATACAGTGCTCTGGAGAAAAGAGCAGTATTTTCTAAGATTAGAAATGTTTCTAATGCCTGAGCTGTTCACAACTGTAGAAGTGTTACAGTTCAATTCATTCATTATAGATTCATTATAGCCTTTCTGCTAGATCAAAACAAGAGACAATCAATATGGGACCAGAATCTTTTCCCCCCCCCAGCAAGACTCATGAACTGCAACACTCTGCTCCAACACTCTGCTTTCAACATAAACTGCAAAATGAGTGCATACTGCAGATTTAATTCTGAGATGTCACGGATTACAATAGCAACATGTGAGTTCCAAACAAATGTTCAATCTTCGGCACAGCTGGCAATAAAAATTAAAAAAACTCAAGCACCCAAACAAAAAAAAAGCTTAAAGAGGTCACCACATTTATAAAAATTACCTAACGTGTCAGCTCAACAATATTCCACTACATTCAAATGTTATTAAAAGAACCCAAAACAGACAGTAGTCACTTAGTCTTGATAGCCCTTTTACCAGATTCACCTGGTTTGACCATATTTTGTTTCTCTCAATCTAAATTACTATTTACCCACTGAGATACTAATAAAGCTCCTGCTTTAAACAGTGTTTAAAAAATACCAAGACAAAGATTTTCAAGTTTTGTAAACAAATACATATAAATAAAAACAGAATATAAGACTAAAGATCAAATACAACTGACAGAAATACAGTTGTAATGGCACATCTCACATATTTTGGTCTCCCCCAAAAGCTGTTTAGATACCTCCCAGTAGAGGACAAGAGGAACTTGCAGTAGTTTTTGCAACAAAGCATTATTCCCATTTACATCCAGTTAAGGATTCACAGTAACCCACAAGGTCTCTCTCAGAGACTAACTCCTCAGATGTAATGAACCATGCTGTCTCAAGGATGAAACTTATGCTAGAAAAAAGTCTGGTGCTGACCCTAAACTGGCAGCTGCAAGTTCCCAAAAGGCACTAAACTTCACCATAAATACACAAGCTTTCTGGTCCAAATGCAGAGCTTGCTTCTGCGACCCGGCTTTCCAGCCCACAATTACATAACAGAAAATAATCATCTACACACATTCCTGCAGCATAGAAATAGCCAGAAATGTTGCCTGACAGTCTAGAACTTATTTCTTAGCTCTGGTAGGTGCTCAGATAGGCATGCAGAGGTTGCTGCTTATCAGCCTAAATAAAGCTTAGCTATTTGTAAAGGAGAAATCTGTACCTTCGTATCATCCAGGGACAACTCATCAGATGCCAAGCTCACAGGACCTGCAAGAGCAAAGATTGTTGCCTTCAACAGCAAGGAGAGTCAGTTTGGGTCTGCCTTGGTTTCTGCTGCTGGTCTTTCTCCCTTTCCAAGTAGGAAAGGGGACACAAGAAGCAGGCAGGCAGGCCAGAACAATGGGCTTGGGCAGCCCATGCATCTCCCCGTAGCGGTGATCCCGTGGGCAGCGTGCAGGCTGGATGCACAACAAGTGCTATTTACTGTCACTGTTATGTTTGGGCTCATTAACCCCCACAGGCTCAGAAAATCAGCAGCTCCAGGACTGTGCCTCATGCCACAGAGCAGCTGAGCTCCACTTTTCTTCTGCAGGGATGTCACACATTTTCTGAAATTAGAATTGCAGGTTTTAACTCAAAAAGTAAAAAAAAAAACTTCACTTCTGCTGCTCTTTTCGGTTGTTTGCTTGTGTTTTGGTTTATATTTTCTTCCAAGGGACATGGAGAAGGACACAGCAATGCCAAAAAAACACCAAAAAAAGAAACATCTCCAAAACTTTTACAAGTTTTGCCCAAATGCAGCCCGAAGGACTACCGTGAAACAGCAAAGAAGAGTAATTTGGATACCAGAATGTAAATGAACACAAGCATCATTCATGATTCTAGGAACATTATTATTTCACAAACATATTTTAAAATAAAATGAAACTGAAATTATATAAACAGAGTCATCACAGTAAATAAGCTTCATTTTATACTGAATCTTTGATTCTGGGATCATATCTTTTCTCAGATATCCTCTTCATTTCTCCAGCTCCAGCAAACAGTTAAACTAAGTATGCTTCAAGAGTCAGCATAAGGTGCCTTGAGGTATATGGAGTTTGGAGACCTTTACTGGTATTGAAGAAATTATGCACTCAAGTTTTTTTTAAAAAGAGCTGTATCAACACATCTTGGGAAAAACAACTCAAAGATGGTTACCTAAAATCACACAATCCTCAGCAAAAAAAAAGAAATCCACCTGACCTGCAGGTGTCCTGGACATGAAGTTCTGGGATGCAGTTATGGGCCCACTGAAACCTGCTGTCCCTGACCTCAGCAGGGCTCCTGGACACTGGGAGGAGTTAGGACTGGGTCCACGCTGATCAGTACCACAGTCATTCATTTTGAATTAATCCATCTTCTTTAATTAATCTCCTGCAGCACTCACGTATATATATCTCCCATTGCATTCTAATACAGCACAAATAATAAATACAGAGCACAAAATCCCTGGTGCTGTCAAACTACACATTCCAGACACCACCTTTCAGCTAGTAGGAACAGACTATTTCTTCCGTAAGTACTGACACCTACTTTAAAGCTTCCATGACCAGATTTTTTTTTACAGTACTGACATGCATTTGGATTATTATTCAGTTCCACAATTCTCAGAGATAAAAAGCCATTTTCTCTATACCACACATGCCGTAGCAACAATTGGCTTATCTTCCAGGTAACAGCATTCAGTCAACCCATGGGGATGGAATTTCAAAGTCAAGAAAACAGAAAAGAAAAGCACAGACTATAAAATTACCCAAAATACCACCTATTTCACTTATTATTCTGTATCCTGTTCAGATAATGTATCACTCCATATATTTGAATTTAAGTTGCTATGGTAGATCAAGCTAGCAGCAGCACCACCTAACACAGACCTACTGCTTTCACAGGATGACATTTCACAAGAAGCAACACACTGCTAAAGCAACCTCCTCTTGTTAACAGCTATGGGCTTCTGATAGGATTGGGTTTTAAAGGTCTGTTGATCTTGACTTTAGAAGTGAGTAGCTATTACTTCTCAGAATGGCAGCAGTTTTAAAATCTGAATGGGAAACTTTCATGACATTAGTGTGCCAAAAGTCTTGAACTTAGCAGACACTTTATAAAGGAGTTCAGGGCATGCAACTCAGAATGTAGTAAAAAGTACAATCATTTCATGTAATTTTTGCTTCCAGCAGCAATAATTGTAACTCAATCTCGAACAAAGTTCTTTTGCTCTCCTGAATACTGGCAAATGGAAATTGTAAGACAAGCTACTAGTCACGAGTAATCACCATTCAGTGATTTTTCATTTTTTTTGTCTTGGTGGTTAGAAAACAGTTTTCCTTACAGAAATATGGTAACCAATTAAATATTGAAATATAAAAAAGCTTTGCTAATACTGTACAAACAGTAGTTACAGACTTCTTATGTCTACAAGTAGATACCATGTTTACTACAACCTGTTTGTGTTGGTCCTGAATACTTACAAAATGTGGCATACTTTTCCAGGTGTTGAAATGAAATCAATATTAAAAAAAAAAAAAAAAAAAAAAAAAAAAAAAAAAAAAACAAACAGGTACAAAGTAACTCTGATGCGTGAAGGCACAAAAGTATATAGCTTCCATTGAAAACACAAGTAGCTAGGTGTGCCTATGCCAAATATCTCTGCTGCTCATCAGAATCCAAAATGAGGATAGATGTCCTGAACTGGAGACTCTCTCGTTCTCTCCCTGGGCTAGGAATACCCACTGATGTTTGCATTCTGCTTGTGCAAGCCAGACAAAGTTAAAACTGCTTCTTGCAAAAAATATCAAAGTCGTCATCACCTACAAGTCACACTGGCCAAGTGACTGCCACCTACGGTGCGGCCAATGAAGGCCATTCACTTTCTATCCCCAAGGAGCAGCATAAAGATCACCCTGATCAGAGTGAACACCCAGAGTAAATAAATGCATTTTCACACTGTGTCACCAAGGTCATTCACAAACCCCGTATAATAAATTCTCACTTGCACTTACAATAACAGACATGTAGCTTCTAACTGCTAACAACTGCTTATCAATCCTCTGCAAACTTAAATTCTAATGGCAGAACACTTGCTGCCTGAAGACCAACAGAAAAGCTGGTCATTGTTTTCAGCACAAACAATGGCAGCATACACATTTAAATACATGACTGTGTCCCTATTTACCCATTCACTTGAAGTTACTAGCTGATGCCCCTCAAACTAGTCCCCATCCTTTTCCTGCACCTAGTCCTGATCCTGTCAGCAGTTCGTGCAGGTGCTCACATTTCTGCTGCCCTCAAGAAAGGTTGTCTTCAGCAGACACTGAAGAGCAAGACCAAGCCTCTCACAGAGCTCTCAGTTTTCAGCCTGTTGCTTTATCCAAATATACAATGCCAGACATGTAAGCAAATGCACAAACTGCTAAAAACTTTTAATTAATTCCTAAGAATCACATGTAAGTCCCCAAGCCTCCCCACTTCTGATGATGAAGAAAAATCTTTTTTTGTGATTTTCTCTTTAGCTCTAAGACATGCTTGCTCTGAGGTGCACAGGGAGGTATTTTGGTAATGAAATAGCATTCTCACCCACAAGTGCAGTCCCACAGTCCCTGCACAAGTAAACTGCTCACAAAAAATTAGTGAACATCTAATAGAAACAAATGAGGATTTCGCCACATTAAGAAGTCTAGGCTGGATTCCAAAACTACCCATACAAATCATTACTCTGCTCCTATCTTTATTAACTTATTAGGCTTTACTGGAATGTGCAGGAGTTCATTCAGTTAAACACTGCCCTCTCCTGGAACCACCTGACATATTTCTGGCTCTTAAAATGGGATCAGTTAAGGCTTTTCCAGTCACTATAAACGTCATAATATTTTGTGAGCAGTTTCAGTCTGACATTGGAAAACCGCTGCTCTGTAAGGAGTATCATGATTTACAAAACTCTTGTAATGTATGATTTACCTATTCCACTGTTCTCTACTAACAAGTCTCTAAAACCATGTGAAACATGTTCTTTCTGAATAAATAAATAAATAGTGTGTGAATCTGGGCCAACTTTCTAGAGCTTTGAAAGATTGCAACACTATGGAATAAAAAAAATGAACCTTCTATAGTGTGTGTTATACTGCAGGGCGTTTTTGGACCTTCCACTGTCTCAACTTCATTTGAATTAAAACTCTATTAAAAAAAAAAAATCAAAATTACAGTAACTGTATTTGATGCCCACGATCTTTATCTGAAAATTCAAGAACAATATCAAAGACTAGCAAACACTTATGTAATAAGCAATACTAAAATGACTGAGAGAGATTCCACAAGGACAGAAATCACCTCCTGCTTACAATACACAAAAAATCTAAAGGAACAGATTTACCATTTGCACTTAACTGCTTACAACCCTCTTCTCTAGAAGAAAAGTAGCACAACATCTTTGCACAACAGCTCTGTTCAGAAGTCTAGTTTATGTTAAAATCATCCCTGTAAAGCAAGCAATCTTCATGGATAGGTAGTACAAAGAGAACCAACTAAGACTAAACACTAACTACATGATAAACCCAATCTGGAAGCCAAGAGACAGTCCCCATGGCTGTGGCTCCAAGCCAGGCTGCTCCCTCTCTCAGATACACACCAACCATATCACTCCTGCTCAAAAGAAAGAGGGGGCTGGGATACAGTCTCCTATTTTAGAAATTACCCTCAGAAATGAAAAACAGAGTGGGAGGAAGGAAGAATGGATTCTTTTGTGTCCTTTCATCTGCTACTCTGCTTGCTTCTAATCTATTCCCCTAGTAGACTGCCTGTGTATTTGCCAACTAGCAAGAGCTGCAAAACAAAGAGAAGACATGGTAACCTGAACACAAAAGAAAAAGCCAGGGATGACCCCTGGGCTGAGTACTGCAGCCAAACTAATTTGAAAGCCATGAAGCCCCACCTCACTGGGGCAAGTTGCATTTTTCTCTGCTCATCTCTTGCGGTGCTAGGCAGTTTGCCCCTCCAACACCTGTCAGGCAGAAAAAGTCAAAAGAAAGTTGGGAAACTATTAAATCTGTCCATTACCAGACAAAAAAAATTACTTAAATTATGATAAACTATCTTAGTAATTTTAGATGATTATCCTGGCCTGCCCTTTCTGGTTTCTTCACTACTCTGACACATTTCAAATGTGTCCATCAGTCCCCAGATCTCTCTTCCTCTCACAGCAGACCTCTGCCCTGTGCTGCCTCCAGCAGCCAGGACAACCTCGTGGATCACCTTCTCATGCTGTCTAGGTCTCCACTGCAGGTGCACAATGAACCAAACACATCCAGGCACCACTACCACACAGCAATCTCTGCCCCAAGAAGGTCACACAGAATTTAAGCAATTCCACATTCTTTCTTGGCAATTTCAGGTATCTCCCCCATCTCTGTTGCCTAAGCATGGCCTTAAAACCTGTGGGTTTCCACTTTTTGAACTGCTTCATGAAGGCATACATGCACAAAGAGACTTTAGCCTACTGACAGCTTTTTTTTAACTTTTCCATTACTTCCTTAGGCTTCTAAGAAATAAAACAGAAACTGAAAGAACCAACACAGCAGAGAGTGAAGAATATACTTTGGAAAGATTATGCCTTTCTTACATGAATAGGTGTGCTGCTGTCTGAGGTAATAATTTTATACAAATCCACAAATTCGAAACTACATGCCACCACAACTGAGACAAAGCTCTCTTTCTTCAGTTCACGGCTTTCTGACTCAAGTGTGAAGTAGCAATGTGGTCATTTCTACAGTCTCAAGACACCTTAATGTCTTGACACCTACAGCCTTAGTCTGCTGTAGATGAAATGAGTGCTCCAGGACAGCACTAAATTCTACTTCTATTTTTAAAAGACTATGTACTGTGAAATCTTTAATACCTACCAAAAATTTCTTATTGCTTCCCAGTGCTTTGGATACAACTGAAGAGCTCAAAATTCTTGTTTGCAACAGAAGGAAAACTAATTTTACCTTTCCTTTTGTACATAATACCTGATCTAAACACAACAGCTTGTGTATAAGAAATTAACCAAATAAATCAGGCGATCTTCACAATTATTCTGGTCTATTTCTAGTTGATTGAAAGTGCTTCAACACTGATGCTGAGCAGGAGGGGAATAAGGTCTCCACAACAGAATCTAGACTGCTGCAACTAGAGGAATGGCAAAAGGGGAACTAACAATTCCAGGGCAGTAGGCTTTTTCCTGAAAATACCAAATGCAGAACTTTGCATCCTTTCAGAGTCTTTGTCTTTGAGAATACCTAATATGCCACACTTTCTTTTTCCATTTCAAAGACAGAACGAAAAACAAGGACTTTGTGAGCGCAAGAAAAAGCCAATAATATAAATAACAATGCGTTCTTGATCATAGTCTTGGTTTTCCTTTTGAGTTCATTATGATCTCAATGGAAAAGCCAAACACAAGTTGCAGAGATTCTGCAAGCCACAAAGAGTAACTTTTCTGTATTGAAACAAATCAAAACTTCAAAAATGTAGTTACTTGAGATTATACATAAGGACTATACAGCATGCCACACCTTAAGTTTCTATATTAAACATAACAAATAATTTTCTAGGTTAAAAAAATGCAGCACGCAATAAAGGTAACGCAAGGAAAACCAGTGCACAAATGAAGAAACCTGAAGCTAAGAATGGAAAAGCTGAATTTCAAGACCAGAGAAAAGCCAAATTTAGTGTGTTTTTAGCTCATTAGTTTTACATATATTGTGTAGTATCAATCCAAAAACAGAGGTAAGCATCTGCATCTATCAAAGAACTTATACATTCAAGCATTCTCTTTATTTTATTGAATCAAGAGATGTCCTGAAGGAGATGACAACAGTGCTCCAGACATTTTACATTAAAATAAGAAAAACTAAACTAAACTCTGTAGAACAAATATCTGTATTTCTGCTGTAAATAATAGACCAGGGTTGGCTCTTGATAAAGGCTCCCAGGCACTACACTACCGGAAGAATGGAACTAAATTAAGTATTTCAAAGTACAAACATGAATACAATGGCAATGCAATTGAAGGCACAGAGATTTCAGGGAAAGATACTCACTTTACAGTCCACCATGATTAAAAAGACACTTGGGAGGCAAAAGAGGCTTTGACAAAGTTCACAGCACCTCTTATGCTCCAGCTTCAGACATACAATGTGCTACACCTACACAAAGTAGAAGCCCACAAGAGTAATCACAAAATTATGCTGGTGATCAGTGACACAGCAGCTTAAATTAAAAGGAAAACAAATCAAGCCTGAAAAGCCTGCAGCTAGAAATTATGAAGAAAATCTGTGGTACCTGGTAAAGAAGAGGTCTTCCCAGAAGTATTTTCTGAAGAGCTTAATGTCTGACTCCAGCAAGTGCTGTGCAGTGTGGCTGAATTGGCAGCGTCAGAGCTCCAGATGAGTGAACAAACTGTATGTAGGCACCCTCGCTGGTCTCTGCTCTTGAAATATCAAACAACTGACTGCCCTGGAAGCTGAAATGACACACTCTTTTAGCCAAAGAAGATGCTCTCTGCACAGGTACAATGAAAGCACGGCCACAGCGAGCTTCCTGCTTGCCTTCAGCACAACCCACCAGGACCCCAACACTCCCACTGCAAAAACTGGAGGCAGAAAATCTGAAACATCCACTGAAAACACAGTTGGGCAAACAAAAGCCCACCAATTACTCTTTTCAGCCTTAAGAACACAGAGCTACTTCTAGATATCAACAGGGAAAAAACAATGCTAACTCTAGACAGTTACTCACCACTAAAGGCAGCCAGAATGAGCAAGCTGTGACAATACCTGTTTCTCCTTATTGCTGTAAATGAGCAGTAGTACCTTTTCCTGTCAATGCTGCCATATATAGCACTAGGACACAACTGGCAGCTAGCAGATTTGTTATCCCACAAGAGTGAAACACAGAAAGTTTCTCAAGGGAATACAGTATTGTTTGGACATAACAAACAAATGAGACAGTCATAACATAATGTACTGTACCCATGTTATAATTTTTTTTTAACTGAAGTACAGATAAGTCTCACATAAACTACAGGCTGCACTGAGCTAGAACTGACAGAACCACACACCAAAATAAAAATGTAACCCAATTCTTGCGTATTTCTATTTGCAAAGAAAAGCCTAGAGTAAGAAGGGGTGTCTAAAGCTTACCATTTGGTATCCACATTGCAAAGACAGGTACATGCACCCCATGCAGCATCTCAGGACTGTACAGACAGAGCTCCAGACAGCTGAAAGGTGCCAGAAAGCACTTGTCCTTTAGGTCATTTGTCAGAGTGGCAGCTCTCAGGCAAAACGGAGTCATGACTGCAGCCCTGTCTTTGTTGCTGATTCTCCCTTATTTGTTTGTTCAAACCTGAGTTTTAGAGGCGTCACAAAGTCTCCTGAGGTTTTGGGGAAGTCAGGCCCTATGGTTCTGTTTATATATAAATATTTCTTTATAAATATATTTTAAGGAATGTCCTTCCTTGTTATTAGTGTCTCAGGAGTCAGCTGATTTAGTGCTGGGAGAGCTACCTGATGGTGCAGCTGGTCCTCTATCATTTAACTGACTATTAATTGACTTCAAATGTAATGAAGAACACAAATAATAAACTTCCTTCAATTGTAAATGCAAATTTACCATTTAAAAGGATAATGCTGGCAAAAAGCAGCAGAAACCACCACAAAATAGGCAACTCTCTCCAGATAAACAATGCAGTACTCCCCACATCTCTTAACTGACCCAACATTTTCATAGAAAACAGCAAACAATTATACTCACTTTGTAAAGATCTCAACAAGTTTGAAGTGTCCATTTTGTAAAGCCAAATCTAACAGTGTTGCTCCATCCTTATTAGGTAATGCTAATGCTGATGACCTTCCAGGCTGGGCTGCCAAGAACAGGGAAAGCTTAACCAAACCCAACTTCATCACAAGGTGGAGAAGAGTTTCTTTTTGTTCAGGCTCTTAAAAAAACACAGCAAGCAGATCAAAACCATCAGTAACAAACTCCAGCATTTTACTTGCTAGGAAGCATCAAAAGACACTATCATCTGCAGAAATAATACAGCTCAGGTTCAGACCTACAAAGTTCTTTTGGCAGAAGACTTTACATCTTTCACTGAAACCAGCAGTTATATACTTGATTGCATACGCAGACCTAAAGGATATCTAAATGCCATCTAATTTCTTCCATCAAAGAAAACAACTGGAATGTGATAATCTTACTATTTCTCTCATTCTCTGTAGGCAATATAGCATTCAGCACCACCCCAATGGAGAATAGAGTTAAAAAGCAATTTTCCTGCAATTTGCCTTGCTTCAGCAACACAAACCATCCAACAGCACAGCTAAGTATTTAAACTAAAAGAATTTAAGAAGACAACAAAAGATTTCTCAAGGCAGCCTGCTTATCAGGACAGTAAGAGATCCATATAAGCTATAAGCTTATAAGATATAAAATAACACACACATACATGGAATATGCTGGATAATTCCTGGTTCTCCCTTCTCAAAAGGTGACCTCATGTGCCAAACCTTCCTCTCCTCTCTACTTTCTAGCACACAGTTATCAAGTTCAATGGGATGAAGTTTAAAATAAAAGAGTACACAGCCATCACTTAGTAACTAGATGCTAAATCATCACTCTCACCATTCCCCGGCCTGTCTTCAAGGAAGGATTTGTCTGCCTTAACACATACATTGTCAAACAAAAAATCTCTGCAACTTAAAGGCAATAAAATATTCTCAAGTGCCACTCAACCAGTTCTTTACACCAATATTTTGGTACAAAGTTAAACATAAGGATTCTTCCACAAGAGTCAAGTTTTTAGGGACCATTGCTCTACAGATTTTAGAACAATGAGCTAAAATACGTTAGGTTTCCAGTGATTTAAAAAATGTCACTGAAATTTCCATTTCTTTCCCGTCACAGCTTCCTTTTACATAACTGAAGGCTGCTGTCATGTCACAGCCAAGTACATCCTCTCTGGACAGCTTTACAGGAGAGCTGCCTTCTCTACAGCTGAATGTCTTCTCTGGGGGCAATGGGGAAAAAGTCATCAGCTTCTTTTGAAAATGTTGGACTTAGAGTGTTATTACATTCCAAGAAATTCTTTATCTCCACATCTCATAGAGCCAGAATGGTACGGAATTTAAGGAACTTTCCCTCCCAGTACACAGGGACAATCACTGTAGGATCTCTGCTGGTGATACAGTTTTTGATCTGAGGATTTGGTATTGGGTATTTGGTGGCAATCCATCCAAATTTTGTACATTTCAATTTCAAGTGGAATCAAAACTTCCAGACAGTCAAATCCCAGAAAAACACAGCATGCTTCCTTCAATAAATGGAAGAAATTCCAGCCATCAAAGCAAAAAAGAGCTTCAGGGCACAGACTCTAACAGATTGTAACAGCCAGCACACCTGAATGTAGTGTCTGAAAACTATTTTTCATTGCAGTTCTAGCAGAAGCAGACACATTAACAAGATGCAGGGAGAATTCTTTACACTAAAATATCACTAAACATTTACATAATACGCACCTAAGTATTTGTAGAACACACATATAAAATGTCACACCATTATTTTTTAAAAAGTCATGTTCAAACTTCATCTTACTGTGGCTGGCCAACATGAGACTTGGTGCATTAGCCTGCCTATGCAACAATTTTCTCCACAGTTTTCAGTCTTCAAAATTTTCTCTTGGTCTTCCCATTTCAGTTTATAGGAAAATAAATTTCCATCTGGGCACAGGATCTACGGTAGCATCCAGGGCCACAGAGGAAAGTAATGAATTATGGGGTTTTTTTCCTCCAAGGTCTAAAAAGTGTTTCCAATTTCAGTCTTTGGAAACAATGATCATTTTAGTCACCAACATTTACATTTGCCTAATTTTAGTTACCAGCATTAACCTGAACTGTAGTGTTTACACAACTATGAAATGAGATATCATGTGTATTTCAAAGTTTTTATGCCCATGCAACCTTTATGCCACTGAATCCAACTCAGGCGTTTGCAGACTGCTTTGCTAAATGGAACCACAAGCAACATGGAACCACAGAAAGGCCTGGATCAGAAGGAAACTTCAAAGACCACCTATCCCAAAGACTCTGCCATGGATAGGGACAGCTTCCACTGGAGAAGGTTTCTCAAAGCACCATCTAACCTGTCCTTGAACAACTCAGCCCAGAAGATCTGACTGAAACTCACAGTTTCAAAGCCCAGTCAAACACTACCCATCAAACACCTTGGTCTGCCTGGATCTGAGGCCTTCTGTGGAGGAACATTTAAATAAGCAGGGTTAAGGCTTCCCATAATCTGCTGCTGAAGCGCTACTTCAAAAATGAGAGACTGCAATACAACTTCCCCCTCAGCCAGATGTAATTTGAACACACACAGCTTCAAATTTCCCCTGATCACTCATCTGATGGAAGCATACCCTGTTCCCTCCATTGCAGAGCAATTGAAAATAGGACATGGGGCAGAGGGAAATCCTGGGGATGCAGGGCAGACCAAGAAAATAGCAGACTGACTACAATACAACAATCAGCTAGGAGAAGTCTGTGCTGCTTAGACATGGATGCCTTTCTCGTTATACTGTCATCAGAAGTGAAAAACAATGCTCAGAGTCCGGATCTCTCGCTTGCTCAGAGGATGACCTAACAATTCAGACACAGTACAAAAATGTGTGCCAGTATCTTCCCTTCCCCTAGCCGTATTTCTGAAAAGAGACTGATAACATCATCCGTGCTTTGCACAGACAGCACTGGCCCCAGAGCTATTTCTGTACTTCAGAGAGTCTTCCCTGCAAGGATTTCAGCAGACTCAAGACTGTGCCATCCATCTGGACCACAGCAGAGCACCTTGTCTGGAGTGTTTATGTGTATACCAGGGAGTTCAAGTTTAAACACCCAGGAAATCATGTGGTAAAAAATGTACACCCTGAACAAACATTGTGCATTCACAGGAAAAAAAAAGGTTTCATAATTGCTCCTTGAACGGGAATACTGAAACTCCACTAAAGTCACACTTTGGACATCAAGCTGTGTTCTTCAGAGGCTTCCAGCTAGATCATGCTACACTACAGTGTTAGTAACAAGACAGCAGACAAATTAATCTAATTAAAACACGTGCAAATACATCAATCTAAACATCTAAACATCCATTAAACATCTGTAGATGCAACCCCAACCCTCAGACTAAATGCACTGAAACAAAAAAGCAAACTTTACTCTGACCATTGGCCTGTGGCCAATGGATTTCACTGTATACAGTAACAATGCAAAAAAAAAAAAAAAAAAGTCAGATAAGCTTGCTCTGAGGATGGTAAGATTAGGACTTTCCCACTCAGCAAAAAGGGAGCCCTTAGGATGCCCTTTCCCTGATGAGGAATAGCCTTCTCTCTGCTCAGACACTGCAGCAAATAAAGTTACTCTTCTGGCAGCCAAATCTTACAAACAATGCAGTATGAATAAGTCTGCTGCAAAAGAAGGGGGTTTAAAAACAACACTAATTAATCTTTGTCTTCTGAAACCACCAGCTAAAACAATAACTTCTAATATCTCACCACAAATAGTCTAGTAAGATCTTTATCTGCCTAACCTAACAACCCCCATCTAACCTCATGCTAAATTTGTTCATGGCCAGCTTGAATGCACATTGGTAGCTGAACCACCCAGCAGGTTCACTGTCTGCTTTTAGCCCTGATGCACTCAGAAACAGCCATCATTTCTCCCTGTCCTTTACCTCTCTAGATGATGTGTTTTCTGGGCTACTCTTTTCTTACTAGTCCCACATGGCTTGTCCAGGAGTGAACAGAAATTGATGACATAAAGCAATTACAATGCCTTCATGACAGTAAAATCTGAAATTCAAACTGTCTACACAGAAAGATAAACGGAAAGGTAAATATGCTGTTCAGCACAAGGATTATTCACCACAAGGACAGTGAAGCACTGGGACAGGTGGCCCACAGAGGTTACAAATTGTCTGTCTTTGGAGGATCAAAACCTGATCCTTAGCAACCTGATACAACTCTTAAGGTAGCCCTGCTCCAAGTGGAGGGTAGGACTAGGTCACCTCTAGGGACTCTTAGATCCAAAATCTGCTGTTGTTCTACTCCAGAATCAGCAGTACCAAAAAAACACACACAAAATAAATAAATAAATAAATAAATAAATAAACACAAAACAACAAAAAACCCCCCCAAAAAAAAACCACCAAAAAGACACAGTGATTGATAATAAGCTTTTTAAACAGACTTGCCTATAAAGAAAAGATTTTCATTAAAAGATGGTATGTTCTGAAACAACAGGGAGTTAGCAATTCTTTCCCTCAAGAACAATTTCTACTTTCAGTTCTTTTCTTTTACCACCTTCTCTTATACTTCTTCACTGTGGCAGAACAAATGCACTTTTTCATACACTTTTCACTTTATTTTCCCATTCTCTTGGGGCAGAATTCAAGTGTGGCATAAAGTATGAGAGAGGGGGGAACCACAAAGAAAACACAACAGAAAGAAAGCGATCCAGAAATAAACATACACATACACACCCATTTTGTGGAAAAAACCCTAACATACTCTGCATTCTGTGGCAAACTGACACAAAATAAGGAAAAAAGGGAAAACACAAGGCTTCTTCAACATATTCTTATTTAAATGGTATAAAATACCATTTAATTTAAATGGTATAAAATGCTGTTTTTCATCAATGCACAAACCAAACAACTCCTATCATTTCAAGGACACACTGCTGGCTGATTCAGACAGGGTCAGCCACTGCAAGGCAGGTGGTGCTGTAAATGATATACACTATTAAGAATGTTTTGCATTGTATCCCAATTCTCCAGCCAAAACATTCTGTTTCGGTTACACAGAGCTGAGCCAAACAGTCTGCTTTAAACATTTAAAAAAATTCTTTTGCTCTTCCTTGCACCTGAATCCCTTCCTATGTCAAAAAAAATAAACTAAAACCAAATATTCCTCTCTGACAGAAATGACTAAGCCCTTTCTGGGCTCTGAATCTCATTCATTTCCTGGAAGGAGACTGAAAAGCAGTGGGAGACATCAAAACTGGCTGACAAATTCCATTTTTTCATGGCTTCCTACTTTAATACATTACTGCTATTTTTTTTCATTTCTTGATTAGGAATAAGAATATTATAAAGCTGTCTTCAGTGCACCCCACTGGTGCAAAGACCCACACAAGTGGTTTTGTGGAGGGACAACAGGCTGCAATGCATGAAGTCAGGTATGTGACAGACCGTCTGAGAGCATACCTACACGAAACAACTCCCAGGGGCTGGCATCAATCACCCTACAGAAGAAAAGGGAATGGGAGAAGGTAAAGGTCCATTGCAAAGGGAGTCCTGCCCCAGCAGTTTTAGCAGCAGGAGGGTTAGAACAGGCTTACATCCACCAGCCCCATGCATCATGGTGCCACATCTACACCTCAGGTGAAGCTCCAGCTGACTCTACTGATGGCATGACCACAACCACGAACCAAAGCCCTAGAGGAGATGGTGCCTGTTGCTGGGGGGGACATTACTCATCCTTTAGTTCTCCAGCCAAACACTCCCTGAAGGGGTCTGGCGTAAGACACTTGTTTATTGAGTACCACCCAAGTGCACAATACGAGCTGGGACACCCTTTGAGGCAGGAGAAGGGCAGGGCTCCCCAGCCCAGTGCTGACTGAGAGCTGAGGTCTGGGTCAGACCACAGCTTCCCATCTGGTTTATTCAGCAGTAGAGTGGCTCCAGAGCCCCACCACTTTTATGCTGCCTTCAGTAGGAAACTTCATCCCTTGTATCTCTTACAGTACTCACTCTCCTGTCACTCTGCATATCTCCAAGTGTTCAGTGCTTTCCCCAAAAAGCCCCTTCAAGTTCAAAGGGATCTTAAATGCCTCCTGTCTGCTGTTACTACCACTGACCAGGAGATGAGAATCATACATGTGCTGGAAACCCACAGCTTGAAGCGTGCTTCACAGTATCTTCCCCCATGCAGGTTTCTGGGTAAACAGCAGGCTCTAGAATACACTCACTCATCTGCTTCACAAGGCACAGGCTAGCATCCTCCTTCCCCTGCCAGACACAGTTTCCAAAAGGACAAACTCCTACTGAGCCAGGGATTTATCTGTTTCTCTAACTCCCTGAATTCTCTGACCAAAATACAATTACCTCTCCTCACAAATCTCACCAGACCTAGATACACTTATCTACTGTTCCCAGTGTTTTTTCTAATTCTGTGAAGGAGGACAGGAACTTTGCACTCCTCTCCATTTCCTTCCATGGGAAAAAAAGTAATCTAAAATTCCAGCTGAAAAGAAGACAGAGACAGAATTTTCTTTAATTTACATCAAAATCCTGAGATGCATTAGTCAGGTTTGAGTTTGTGCACTTTAGAAGGAATGTGTATAATACCAAGTGAAAAGAGCAATGTTAGCTATACAGAAAAGGTTAGGGTGAATACCATAAAGTAGAAAGTCCCACAGAAAATGGAAAAATGTTCCCCAAAGGCAGACTATAAAAAAATCACAGTTTGGTAGCTCAGTTCATTCCACAAGACCTATCTCTAGAAAACAATTATAATGCATTTATGAAATAAAATGAAGAATCTCCTTGTTCACAAAAGGGAGCTGATCATCATTCCCTTCTCTATGATCCACAATTAGTTTTCTTAATTCAGTAATGTTATTGTCTATTAATAGACAAAAACCTAAAAGAGCAGTCTTCCTCCTGAAAATAACTGTAAATGGTGGCAAAGCTGGCAGCAACTGTTCTTCATGTTCTAGCACAGTTAAGTAACTCAGACAACCTGAACTCACTCTCTTGGCAATGCCCCTAAAACAACCAGAAACTGAGATGCCCTCAGCTTCTTGTCCATAAAGTGCCCTCCTGTGCTCCCTCTGACAGATGAGAAGTGTAAACCTGTGTGTGTTAAGGATAAAAAAGCTTCAGGGAAGAAGCTGAACCTGTGTCTGATGGTTCCTGGGACAGTACTGGAAGTCTGCCATAACCTGATGGTGCTAAGAAACAAAGAGTTATTTGGAAGTAATTTTTCTCATTCAGACTGATTTCTTCTTACTCACTTTTTCTCTTTTCTTAGTCTTTCTTTCCTCCCTTTCTTCTTTGCATCTTTCCTTTCCTTTTTTTTTTCCCCACCCTTTCTCTTTTTTTGGTAAAAATTACTGAGGGAAAATTCTCTTCTTCTTTTTTTCTGGCAGCACTAACAATTATTTAGCTTACTTTTTAATACTGATTGTCTCCAAACTGAGTAGTCCAGTTCAGAAGGAAAATATCCCTTATCAAGATGCAATAAACAAGAAAATCAGCTTCTCCCTCTCCCTCCTCCCTACCCCTACTTCCCCTTTCCTGAAACCCACCAAAAAATAAATGTCAAAGCACAGCACCTTTGCTGAGTACCCAGTTTACTCTAGCAGCAAGATGCTAATCTCAATATCTGACCACTCTGTGGAAATGAGCAGCTTCTGTCACAGCTATCACACAGGCATGTTACAAGTGAGGATTACCAAAAGGGTCATGCTTTCTTGTTTTCTTTTGTTGAACTTTCTGTAATGTGGCCAAAAACTCCTGACCTGCAATTACACTAAATTCCTGAATTATTTGCAATGTTCCCTAGTCAATCTCTTGGCTCTCTTTATCCAATGCTTCTTATACCTTTTAAAAGGAATACAAATATTTTTCTGAATACCAAAACTCCTGTGAATAAAGAGTTCCTCCATCTTTCCATCAACCCTTATGTTTCTAAATCCTCATAAAAATGTATGTGGTCCAAAAACACTAGATGGTGCAATAGTTTTCTCCAGCAACATGTCACTCAAAAGTATTTTTTTCCACCAAAGTAGCCAGCCCCACAGCTTTGAATATTGACAGAATACCAAAAGCCTAACATCCCAATTGGTGATGGATGACAGCACCCACAATTTCGTAACATTCATATTAAGAGCATCCTGACAATGTCAAGTGTCAAGACACCCCCAATCTTTGATACAAGGAGTTGTAGGGACAGCAGATAGGGAAATAAGGTCTCATTCTACTTCTAAATATTCATAAATTTCTAGATCCTGTTTCTAACCCGTTTTGATCTTTCAGAGCATGTAGAAGAGTACCAGGGATAACCCTCACGGTTGAAGATGAAGGACTTCTCCTGTTCTCATGTGCTGAGAGAGCTGAAGCTCTCCTGTCTCAGTCCATCCTCTTCTCCCTCCCTCTCCTTCCCCTCCATTCACGGGCCTCCCTCAGCCACAGCCAACCCTCAGCTTTGCTTGGCTTTCCTGGCTTTGGGGACAAAAACACAGAGAAGGGGACAGCACAAGGAAGCAACTCCAGTCAGTGCTTCTCAGAGTTAGGAGAGAGGATCAAAACTACACTTTCAGAAAGGAGAGAGAAACGATACAGAACTTAAAGAAAAATTATATAAACTGCCTAAAGGAGACCAAAATAGATATCAGGACCAGCCCAAGCCTGGACCTCAGAGAGGGACAAAGTGATGGGTTAGCCTCCCTTGGGCTGGAGGAAAAGCTGTCCAGAAAGCTTTCAGGGTGGCCTCAAGGAGGAGTGCACTGACAGATCCCACTGTAAATGAGCATTGCTACCAGGTCCCAGGAATTTGTTTTATTTGTTCAGAAACCAGGCAAAAGACCCTGGATTTTTTTAAGAGCAGCATCTCTTGTGCAAAAGGAGAGGTCACTTCTTCAAGCACAACAGTGCCAATGAGGCAATCCCACCACAGTGTGCTGAAGACAGGCTTGTCTAACGCTTCAAATGTTCACAGAGACTCTGCATGGCAATGGGGGCACAACAAAGTATGAAAAATACATATAAACAAAAACACATAGAAACAAAAACTACAAAATCTATCTTGTCTTGCAAGGGCAACTTATACTTTTTCTATATAAACATTGCAGTACACCTGAAAATCAGACATTAGCACAACTGAAAATTAAAGGATTTTGCTGTGGGGATAGCAGTTGCCCTGGCAGAGCTTACTCTGATACCTGCTGAGATGATCTCTGACTCTTTGGACCTACAACACACCCAGGATAACCTTTCCACACACTTCAAACAAGCAGGTACCCAGCTGGCTATGCCCAAGCATCTCTCAGTACCTCTGGCGTCCTGCTGATGCTTTTGGGTTGGGTTTCAGCTGGTGAAAAGGTTAAATAAGCCTGCAAACAAAACTAAGCTGATTTCTTCAGGCTTTGATACAAGGTCCTCATGGCTAAAATCCAACAGTTTTTCCAGAAGCTGAACAAATATTTACTCCACATCAAAATGAAACAAGTAATGATCTTTTTTTTACCCTCTCCTGTCTAGCCAATATTTGAATGAGACTTGGTATTTGCTTTCACATCTGTTAAAGGGGTTGTTTACAACAAACAGACAAAAAACATTCTCCAGATATTAAGTTATCTGTCATTAAGAATTAGAAGGATTTAAGACATGAAAAGCCCTTACCCAAAGAAATGAGCTTAATTGATGTGTTTTTATTTCCTGAAAACTTGCATGCATCTCTTTCAGTTTGGCTCATATGGAAAATGCCTGTCTCCTAATTTTCAGCAATTTAAAGTACTAAAAGGAAAACAGCTAAAACTACTGAAATTTCAATGAAAAACATGTGAAGCCATGAAGTGCAACACAGTTTCCACCCTCAGCTATAAATGAGCTGATTCTGCAAAAAAATATATATTCTTCAGCAAACCCTAACTACAGCTTTCTGTTTGCAATGAAACCTGAAACTAGAAAAATCTCACTTGATTTTGTTATGAACTTTTTCAGTAGCATACCCTAACGTAAAGTTTCACATGTATTTTCATTCCACCTCCTCTACAATTTAAAAAAGCCACTTATAAACTTGTTTAATGAGATTTTCCCCAAAGAATGACCATAGTAATAAATTAAGGATAAACTCTGACAAAACAATGGCATAAATTATGTCTACTCTGCACATTGGAATGCCTACAGTAACATACTCTTCTCTGGCTACCACTTTTTCCTTCCAAGATAAAATACCTCACTTGGTTAGAATTATGGCTCCAAACCTTCATGATACAGCTCTTGTTCTTTTTAAACAGACAGCTCTATTTACAAATAAAGAACTGCATTCACAGTGAGTCAAGGCAGAAAAACATTATAGGGAGACAGAGTTACAATAACCATCATTATCCTTTTTAACTCTCTGGGCACAAAACAAATCTCTGATTACCCCTCTCACACTTGAACAAATTTTCATATTAACCACAAAACAAAGCACAAGAGTAGAGAAACTGGACAAAACAGTGGATATACTCTGGTCTGAACTATGCACCAAACCACTGTTAACAGTTTTCTAACTTCAAATAAAACTCTACCACCTTCTGGGCAGTTTCCAAGGATGTTCCAGGTTGAAGGCAAATTTTCATAAGCAACAGCCATCATCAGGTCATTATCCAGTGATGGCAGATCTTTCATCCTTAGCCCAAACTTATCCAGCAACTGCTTGTGGCTAGTGTTGGTGGCACATTCTGCATGATCAGCCAGAAAGTGAGACAACTTTGCATGACAGATTCTCTCTGTAAGTGACAGGACAGCTGCCAAGGACCACAGGCGAGAAACCCGCCATGTACATTAACACAGACACAGAAACTGCTTCTTGGTATCCATGGCCTGTAATTATAATGTAAATTAATCACTGACATCATCTGTGTTTAAAAAATACATTTGATGTTTTTGATTCTCGTCCACCCCTATGAGCTGTGGCTGCTTATTCAAAATTATTTTATTCTTCCCTTTCATTTTATCTATTTGTCTTAGGACGTCCACCAAGCATTTATACTGATGAACTTGGATTAGACTAGACTTGAACTGAGAGTGCTCCCAGTTATACCAACTCAATCAATTCTAGAACCAGTCTTTTTAGTAGCAGGTTTTTTAACCACCATGGAAAAAATTGAAGATTCTTGGATAAGAATTAAGAAAAATTAGATGCACATGAAAAGAGTGGAATTGTGGCCTGCCAAATGAATTTGGAGTAATACATCTATTTATTAACTGATTTTTTTTTTTAACCCAGGCTAAAACCCAAAAACTTTTAACTAATGCACTCTTCAGGCTCTTTGCAAATTTGATTAAGTGCTGTATCAGTTCTGTAACTTCCAGCTGGGACCCTCAGAGTCCAAGGGAGTTTGTCTCTTTAACCTCTTCAGCACTTTGTATTTCCCTCCTACTCCTTTGACATCTAAGGGAGAATAGATGCCATAAAAGAAGTGCAAGCTGTACCTCTCACTGTAGAGTTAACCATGATGTACTAAGTGCACAGGTTTAAATTTTCCAACATGCTCTGAACAGCTATGAGTACCTGTGCAATCTAGTAACTGCAGAAGGAAGCATGTGCTTACCACAGCTGTAGTTGTTTTTAAAGTGCTCTGTGTTTCCTTATGTGTAATTTGGCTACCATAAAAAAACACTAACATCATCAGCAGCGATACAGTTTAACCTCACATTTTATTTTCATCTGTTCATGGCTTTTGTCATGATTAAGTGCTGCCTGTAGCCTTCTGATTTTGTTCCTACCCCAGAAGCAACCATTTAACAGTGTGAAAGAATATGCTGAGACCTTAAAAGCAAAATTAAAACTGACTTGGAACAAGCCTGGCATTGCATTTTCTCCAGTTGTAATCCATGACAATTACTTAGCATTTACAGGTTCAAAGGAGCCACTATGTAGCAGCGATGAACTTCCCTTTTTTATACTCTCCACTTATTTTCAGACTCTAAATCCTCTTTAGAACACAAGAGAAAACAAGGAGATCCTATTGCACAGGTACACCATGTCTTAGAGCCTCCTACTCACACAAATGAAAAGGTCACAAAGCACACAATAAAGGTGACAAGCAGGGTGTATGTTACATCCATGACGGAGACAAGCCCAGGGCAGAGAGCCAGCTGGGAGGCAACACATTTATCCCTTGTTTCCAGTGAGGCACCCTGGAACAGTTTCCCAGACACTTCTGTACCACATGCAGCTCCAGCAGAGCTCTGAGCATCACAGGCAGGAGGGCCTTGCTAGCCAGGCTGACAGCTGCACCAACAGAAGGCTCAATAAAAACAGGACTTTTTCAGGTGTTAGGATTTCCAGAGGCAAACAGTTGTGGCATACAGTCACATTAAAAATTATGCCATCCCTGAAGACCGCATTTTAATGCATGCAAAATGATGCAATTCCAGTAAAGATTAATCTGATACTACTTTATCCAATTGCTACAAAAGGCGGGATCACCTATGGAGAGTCAAACTCACCCTGGATCCTAAAGGTGATCATTCAAATCCCTGCATTTTCTCCATTACAGAGACATAAAACAATTCTACCAAACTGTCCAGCCATGCATGCCCAGCTTTGAAATGGGGTTGGGGTAGAGCAAAGAGTGGAAAAATATAAACATGAGTTAAGGCTCCCCTGGAAGTATGGACTGAAGACTGTGGTCACTAACTCACTCAGCAAACACTATGTGTCTCTTCAGGGACCCATCATAAGCAGAGTAAAACTCAGCATCCTCTGGGAGGTAAATGTGTTTGCCAATTTTGCATGTATAGTCACCTGTCCTGTCCTGTCCTGAAAAATGAAAGTGCATTCCGAAACATCTAGTAAATTTCTCATCTTCAACGGACCCACTGATGTATAATTGAGATCCAAATTTATTGTAACCTTTATAACTCTACTGCACAGAGGCTGTGACACAATGACAAATCATCAGTTTCCTACTTCCGCTGGGAAAATAACACTGTTTCTATGCCCGCGAAAGCAAATCTGATTTTAAAAAATGCCTTTTAAATAATGTCTCTCAGGCAATTCCTTTCACCCTACCCCACACAAATATAACTGGCTTTTTATTTAAAATGCATCAGATTAACCTGAACCCAAACATTTTGTTATTTACAAAAGCAAGTTTTGTTTTAAAAACTAAAAAAATTCAGAAGTGATTTAAATTACTTAGACTTAGTTTTCAAAGAGAAGCACCAATGCAATTCTACAAACGGTTTCAAAGAACACTAGTTCCCAGATATCTGTCTGCAGATTTCTTCATAGTAAATAGAAAGCAGCCAGCCAAGAAAAGCCTGTCACACAATAGCTTCAAAAAAGAACAGGAAAGGGATCTAAGAAGCAGCAAACAATAACAAATATCTGACAAGTTTGAGGGAGGAAATTTAGATCAAACTGCATTTCCTTGAGGAGGAGGACAGTGTGCTACAGCAGAGTTCCAGACTGCCACAGTTATTCTAAATAAGGCAGAATTGCCCCAACATCTGGCAGAAAACATGACACAGAAGAATATCTGAGCCATATTTCCAAAGATGCCTGCCCTGCTCTACTCAAAACAGTCACCACAGCACTGACTCCACCAGCTCTGTAAACAAGTCTTGTAAAAAACAAAGCACAACACGGTAGCACAGAAAATTCTGTGGCTGAAAACCACAATTAAGCCTCTGACTGTTGTTACCCTGTCCATTATAAGCCAAACACTCCACTGCAGCGTGACTCTTGACACCCACCACATCACACCTTGGCCTGCCTTCCCCAAGGAAATCTTTCTTGTCACTTATAGCAATGTGAATTCTGCATGTGTTTTCTTCTTCAGTGCAGACAAATCTAATGAACTGGGGTGAAGAGGCAAAGGCTGGTTTCAAGCACAAAATCTTCCACAGATAGGGGTGCTCCCGTAAGGACAGATGTAAACAACATTACGAGTTCAGTACCACGAGCAAACATGCCTGTCATCCCCAAACACTTTTTAGTGGCCTAAAGTGTTATTATAGCTGCAAAGTGTTTTCTTCTACTTCTCTTTGGGTTTTGCACTACTATAACCAGAATGCATTATTATTATTACAACTTCAGTTGCTGTTTTTAGTGTTGTTATTAAAACAAACGTTTAAAAAAAAATTATTGCAGTTGTGAATAACCCTTTTTGATCTGTTGAATAATAATATGTGTTGGAACCCTGGGGGCTGAAAACTTCAGGCTTTCTGTGCTAAAAGGTGCTGACCCTCAGGCAAGCAGCACATTTGACTTGAGGCCTTGGAACAGGTTCCCGAGACTGAGTGACAGCACTGGGGTTGTGGGTGTGTAGTTTGAATAGTATCGTGTGATCTCACAGGGTGAAAAACTTGGATTTAAGATTTTAGTATATAGTAGTACATGTGAGTTAAGATGGAGGACTTTGGGCATTGTCTGAGTCCTTCTTCTTCCTTCTTCATCCGTGGGTTTGGGTGGTTTTCTGTAACTGGATGCAAAAGGTCCGTATCATGGGCCTTGGGTGGTCATTTTGGGTCAGAAATACAAATAATGTAGGTGTCACCTCGTTATTGGGTAATTAGTGCTTAAATAACCTTGGAAAGAGTTAGAGGTGCTCCATTTTACCTCATTTACCTAGACCTCACAGCTTGTGAGTCTGTAAATAGAAAAGAAATAATAAACATCCAAGTCCAAACACAAACAGCGACTCCCATGTATTAACCCCAACCTTGGCAAAGGAAAAGAAGCCAGAACTGTCACAAATGTGAATGGCTATTCTGGGAGATAGGAATAGGGTAAGTCTCTGAAGACTCTCCACAGTCTGCTCCAGTGGGTTCTTAGCTGACAGCTGCCTGGTGCACAGGAGCACAGCAGAATTTCTTCCACACAGGCACTTGAGACCAAAACTCCTGAACCATCTCTATGCCCTCTGTGTCAGACAGCAGATACATCCACACAGCTTTCATGTTTTCTTTGCCCTAACTATGCAAAACAAGGGAGATATTCCGTGGAAATGTCTGGCACTTTATTAACAGCCATCAGGGGGAAAAATTTCAAGCCAAATTGTAGCCATACTGCTCCTTTTTAAAAAATGTTAACTTAGGTTCACTAAGAAACATAATAAACTAATTACATTACATAATGTAAAATGAGGGAGAATTTCACAAATCCTTGTCTAGAGGAAAAAAGGCAGTGGAAAGCTCACGTGTACATTAAAAAAAAAAAAAAAAAAAAAAAGTTTTATACAGCTCACTCCTTACAACACTCCAGAAAATTAAAGTCATAGTCATTTATGCAAAGATTTTACAAAAGGAAGGCAAGTTGGCAGCTAGCTTGTATGTGGCCAAACAATTCAGTGATTCAATTGGAAAATCTCAAATGATCCAAAAAGAGGGTTGAACCCTGTATTACAGTAGATAATTCAGAGATAACACAGAAGGAAATAGAGGAATATTATTTTTGATGCTGTATGGTTATCACACCTGGCATCAGAAACAGTTATTTCATGCAAGCTCCTGTCATCATCTCCAGCACTTTCTATCCTGCCTTCAGATATTCTTGTTTCATGTTGCTCTATTCAAATATATTTCTTCTTGCTGCTGCTGCTGCTACTGAAACATGTATCAGTTTACTTTAAATTGTCTCTGCGTGAAGCCAATTATATTACAGGACCTATTTAATAATTTTTTTTTCTACAAAGATCACTTGCATTCTAGAAAACTCCTACACAGAAAAATACTTTGAGAAATTAATTCAAGTTTTATACACAATCCCTGCAGAAGTATTTGTATCTTGAGTTGCTTAGGCAAGGTCAGTCCAACCCCAGGAGCAGGCTGCAGCAGAAACTACCTGAACAGATCTTTCCACCACAGACAAATTAACTCAGAGTCACAGGAGTGGGAGCAATTCCAGCTCCCATCTTCCACCTCCTTTCCTAAAAAGCCACACAAGCAAGAGGGGAGCGGGCTGGATCTTGCAATGAGATGCACTAATTTAGTCCTCCACCACAGAAATATCTGCTTCACAAGGCTTTCCTGGAGTTTTTTGGGAGATAACACCGCTTTTGTAAAAGCACTGCTTCCTGGCAGAGCCAGCGTGCTCAATCCAGGTTTTCAATCAAAGCATATTCACCTAACTACTACAGCAATTAAATGATCTACATAAACAACAATGAAATGCTTTTTTGTGACTTCCATGAGAAATTCACACTTAGGAAACTCATTTGCACAACATCACTCTCATCACATGTGAGAGAAGGGCTTCTCCATTGATTCACAACCCATTCTGCAAGGAATGACCAAAGCACCTTCTCAAGTCTGCAAAAAAGACTCTGGCACTGACTTACTACTAAAGCACAAAGAAACTAAAATTACAGTTGTTGGCATTTAAAAGTAAGTAATTAAGCCCTAACTCAGATATCAATACTCAGATATCAATACAAAAAGAGCAAAATCAACAGAAATAAACTACAATATACACAGCAGCTGAAATGAGACCACTGTGTCCTACAGAATGATGTTTGGTCTGAGTTTGTTCCAGACACCAAAGCTGACACATTCCAACAGTTTCTTCTGCATTTCTAAATATAAAGTTTAAGCTTATCCTCTAGATACCAAAACCCAAATGAGATAAGTCACTCTGGTGCCTCACCTTTGGAAAAGGGACCAAGTACACTGAATACCAGGCAGCTGTGAGAGCATGGATCCAGAAGGGCCAGATTCTTGACAATCCAGTTGCTAGATGTCTTTGACACCATTTTCACAGGTTTATTCATTTAACAGCCTAACCTCTCTCCCAACTCTTTCCTTGCCTTACTAAGGTTTTCTGTATCCTCACAAACTTGGGAAAAATGCAACAGAGAGAGCTTGATTTCTATGTGTAGGTATGTTCAAGCATGCTTTCAGGGTCCAGGTGAACCTCAGATAGTTGAGTCCCCACTTAATCAAAGCAAGGGAAAGGATGTGCCACTTCACCATCTCAGCAAATGAACACAGTCCCTGGCCACAGCTCATTTCTCAGGTAGATGCAGGGGAATCCCACCCTTGCCTCAAACTCACACTGTGTTGATTATGATGAACTAGTTGAGAAAACAAATTTTAAAGTCAAAGGGCACTCACTGAGACCAACCAGCCATTATCTTACTTAGATTTACACATATATGGCTAAAAAGAGGTATTCAGCTCTCCAGAACCACCACAGGAACACATGGAAACTGGAGACGTCTCAAACACCACTCAGGCCTGGAACCGCAGAGAACCTCACGCAGCTGCATCTACACCTCTGACTGCAAAAAAGATACCAGAAAACAGAAGGAAAAGAACATGGGAGAAGCCCTCAGCCTATTGCAGCCAAGATACGTTTTGACATCGATTTTTTGAAAGCTAAGATCTCAATCCTTAAAATTAAAACCAGAAAAGCATACAGGGGAATTTGGGAGAAGACACTGCAGTCAAGGGGACCTTAAGAGAAACAGACTCAACTCTGAACACATTAAACCTGTGGATGGGGAAGTGTTCATTTTCACCTCTCTGGGATCCATAAAGTAAAGCCTACCTCTTATTACCAGGGAAAACACTCTCCTGACACTGGCACCAGGGAGAAGATTTGAAAAGTTTGTATTTTTAACAGGATTTATAGGTCTATACACTCTTTCAGTGACACCAAACAGTTTTTTCAGATACACATTTTCCCTTGGTTTGTCTAGGGTACTTGAGAGGTGGTACTTTCCTGGGTGGGAAGTAGCAAAGGCCAGACTCGGGAGAAGTGCTTCTACCTCCTGGCACTCATCTGACCCTGTTCTGCATCCCAGCAAGGGATTGAGGCAGGCTCTTTGTGAGGAGAAGAGGGAAATGTGGGTAGCAATCCCTCACAGCTGCAGCATGGTAGGATCCAGGCAGGCAGGAGGGGCTGGAGGTTTGACCGTGGCACTTTCACTATGCCTCATCCCCGGTCTGCTGCAAGACAGTCCATTCCTCAATAAATAACTGCCTCAATAATTAACTTAACCTGAACTGAGTTTCTTCCACTTTGAAACCACCATTTTTCTCACCAGGAACCTGCCCCAGCAAAATAGGTGCAACACAAAAAGATCTTGAGAGGACTTCCAGATCCAGGCCACCATGCTTAATTTCAACAATTGCTCTCTATCGTTGCATACATAGCCTGGATAAATTTGCTTTCCCAGCAGCTATTTACCATAAAAGTAACACATTCTAACGTATACTAGAAATTTCTTTACCAAACTATGCATGTAGCATAACAGCTTAAGAAGTGAAGTTTTATACAGGGCTTTCAAGAATATCACCTCTGAATGCAACAGGACAAACAAATACCAGATTTGTAATTACATGCTGTAAGAAAAATATTTACGTGCTGGAGTAGAACAATGGCTTAATTGTACCCAAAATGCAAGTCCCAACCCATTAAAATAAATGCAAATCCCCAAGTATTGCCAGCAATTATAGGAATATTTTCCTCTATGTCAGCTGCTACTGGACACTGCAATTTCACACCAATATTTTTTCACTGTTGAGAAGACTCACTTCAAAAAATATTTATATTTTACCTGTCCTTGGACAAGAAGAGTAGCATCCATACAGTTTTACTGACCCTTCTGCAACTCAGCTGCAACTGTGAACACTTCTACGCAAAAGATGCTAAAATAGGGAAACTTTGGCAGTAGGGAAATTCCAAATTAACACAAATCAACCATATTCAAATCTTTAATAGCAAGAAAAAAAGTTATAAACATGCTTCTCTGATGTTCTGTTATATTTTTTATAGTGTCCACCAGACAGACCTTGTCTATAGATTGCAGTAAATGCAGTTATGGATTTGCTTAAGTCCATAAGCTTCAGCATGCACCCCAACTGAATTGAATGCAATGGGATTCAGCACACATTGAAACAGCAACACTGCATGCAGCGAAGGAAAGAAGTTACAAACTGAAAAAAAAAAAAGAGATAAAAGACAAACATTTCTCTAGAAGCATTAACTTTCTAACTGTATAGCTAAAAATATCCTAAACAAAAACAGGGTGAATTTTTCCCCCGTTTAATAACTTCAGGGAAGAAACAACTGAATATGAATTTTTTTTTCTATCCAGAATAATGCAATGAGCATAATTCCACACACAAAGTTGGAGACGAGGTATGTGTTGATAGAGTCACATTTAATACTACATTTTGTCCAAAAGCCCACACATACACTTCTATTAAAATAAAATATGCATGCAGAGTTGCTTCTAGAAGAGCCAGTCCTCTGCTGATTCACACTGCAAAACTCCACCAGCACGCAGACAACCTCACTTTTTTGCACACGGCTGGTCTTCAGCTCCTGAACCTGTGGAAAATAGCACTGCCAACATTTGGGAAATGCACCACAGCAGGTTCTCCAAATGATATCAGCTTTATGCACCAAATACCTCTAGGTACTTCTTCAGCATGCGGCAGGTTTCTGAGAAATGCAGAGGATGCACTTAAACAGGCACCTTCAGGTCACGCCTTAAGTTTTAGCTTTCATGTTTTTCAGATTCTGTGCTGACTAGGGGTGCAGTTCTGAGCCTCATATTAAGTGTCAGTGAGCTTTCTTCACAGAGCAGGTAGACAAAACAAATCCTTTTCCTGCTGAAGACCAAGGATAACATTCAGGCCCAAAAGCACAAACAAAGGTGGACTGAGAGGAGGAACAAGAAGGATGAGACCTCACAACCTGGAGTTGTAACTGGACACTTAAACCCCAATATGCAAATGTACAACAACATACAAAAATGTGAGACCTCGTGACTGGTCAGCCATTTTGTCACCATTCTTTGTCCACCTTGGGGGTAGCCCTGGTCAGGCCCTGTCCTGCCCAAGGTGTATCCTAGAGGCCTTTCAATAAATATCTACTTTATTCTCTAGCTCAGTCTAGTCTCTGTTTTGGGTCAGCCTTCCAAGGCATCACAGGCAAAAGAAAGAAACATCACCCCCACATGTGCTTAAGGCAATACAGCACACAAGAAGCCCACTGACTAGTAGCTGAGGTAGTTCACTGTTCTTGTCAAAGAAGCAAGAAAAGAAAGTGTTCAGTGAACACCAAAATAAAATCTGAAGGATGCTGCTAGCAAGGTCCCAGCACTATCTTGAATAGAAAAGCACTAGAAGAGGGATTTCCTGATGAAGGCAGATAAGCTTCCCTCTTTTGATACGAAGTTCCTCACTTTGGTTCAGATGCAGTGACTTTTTAGGTGGAAAGGTAAGTACTGGTAGAAGCTACAGCCACCTTTTTGAGTAAGTAGCCCACATAGACTAGAAAAGAATTAAGCACTTTGTTACATCCAAACTGATGACAAAACTACACTCCAAGCAAAGAAGGATGGATGAGATACTGACAAGCTGACTCCCCTGCCTCACAGCAGGATCAAAGCTGCCCAGGTTTACTCCTCAGAGATGGATTTTCCCCACCCTGTTTGAAAACACCACTCACATAGCCCCCTAACACACAGCACTGTGAACTTCCTCCCACCCAAACAATCCCTGTCTGGCCTCTCCCACCTTCTGCACCTGGTACATACTTTGTTCTTCTTTCAGGGCTTAAGAAGTCCTTGGCCTTGATTAGGGGAAAAAAGATAAAGGATTGTTTTATGTTGTTGGGGTTTATAGGAGACCGTCCTCAAACCTTCTGGGTTTTTAATCAATCTTATTGCAATACTCCCCCTTCAATGACGAACTGAAATATATCTGCTGTGTTGGGAGTTTCTGAAATGGCATACACTGGCTTTTACCCAAAGCTGATGTCTCAAAATGAGTTACTCCTTCTATCTCCTCACTAGCCTCAGCAAAGACATACTCCCTTCAGAGACACAGACAGAAAAACAAGGAATTTGGTGAGAACAGCAAGATTCGCCTCCATCAGAAGGAATTACAATCCAACAGAATTTAAAAAAAAAAAATCTCTAAAAAGAAGAAATAAAGTAACAGGTCATGACATACATATGTCTGCAAGTCTCTATGTTACTGCACACTGTTAAGTTGCCTTTAACATTACCCTCTTTAAAAAGAAGCATGCAACAGACACATGCTTTTCATTCAGCACACGTGCAATATGCCCAGATGCTTTCCAGGTTTTTATTTTCTATGGCATTATCTTACCACAAAAAATTTTTCCTCCTCAGTCCTGTTTCTTCTATTTAACCCTCTCAACCAGGCCTTTACTCAATTTAAGATACAGCTGGCAGCAACACCACTTCCACATCACCATAAGCAACATCCACCCACATTAACCCGACCCATGTCAGACGTCAACACAATCTCATTTTTGCTGAATTAGTGATGACACCTTGTAGGGCTACCTAAAAACAGAGGCCAGACAAAATTAAGGTAATAAAAAGCAGTTATATTTATTGAAGGGCCTTCGGGTACATTTTGGGCAGATGAAGCCCCCCCCAGGGGCTACACCCAAAATGGATGATGGGGTCTCAGGTTTTCATACTTTTATGAGTTTGGTCCATTTGTATTTTGAGGGTGTCCTAGGGTGACTTTATGACATTTCTACTGTGCTTCATCCCTAGTCTGCTGCAAGACAGTCCATGCCTCAATAAATAACTGGATATTAACGTGGACTGAGTTTCTTCCACATTGAAACCACCACCTTCCTCACCAGGAACCTGCCCCAGCAAAACAGGTGCAACACAAAATGATCTTTGGAGGATTTCCAGATGCAGGCCACCACGATTGGTTTCAACAACTGTTTACTGTTCTGTTCTTTATTTGTTGGATATCATGTTCTGTACATTTAAGACTGGTTCTGAGAGTGAAGGGGGAGAAAGAAGTGCCGAATTTGTTTTCAGAAGCTGCATTCATCCCTCCACATTCCACTCCTGGACTGTGTTGTATGCAGCTGTCCTGGGTTGAAGTCTATTCTATCACCATCTTCATGAACTTTTGAAACCAGGTGAGGCAGTGCTCCCTGCCTCCTCTACTCTGGCTTATCTTCTGTTAATGAGCCCATCAGCACCTTTGCCACACAGCTCACAGATAACCCCCTCCTGGACTACCTCCTGTTAATGGGCCCATCAGGCCTTATCACATGACTCACCATCCCATTGTGAGATGCTCCGCCCAGAGGGAGGAATCAAGCATTCCAGCCTGGATATAAGCTGAGACTCTGAACACCAGAGGGGCGCTTACCCACTGGATTCCCAGAGGACCCGAGCTGCCAGACCTTTCTACAGGATCACTGCTTCAGGAAGACCACCTCATCTGGACTGCTTCCATCACTACGCTCAGGTTGTATTCTGACTCTGTCAGTGGTCTTTTGTATTATTGCATCTATTCTAGTTTACTTTCTTTCCTTTCTTCCTATTAAATTGTATCTCTGACTTGGAGCCTCTCATTTGTTTTGCTTTCAAACCACTACAGCAGCATGGACAGACAGCAGGACAGAGATCTCTTTTACTCTTAGCTGGTTTAACTAGCTGAGGCAGAGGGGTTCTCTGGACTGTTTTTTGTTTTCTTTCATTTTTCTTGGAACTGTTTACACCTGATCTGGACTGAAGGCCCAGAGGAGCACCGGGAGCTCACACCCGCGGCCCAGCAGGGCCTAGGCCTGGGCGTTTTCCAGCACCGGAGGGACTGAGCAAACTGATCCACGCTCCACAACAAGGACTATCTGAATTTGCCATCTCTTAGGGCAGCAAGAGGTCTTGTTGTTTAATATTATTTGTTTTTTTGTGCTTGTGGATACTTCGATTGTTAAACAAATAGGTTTTTTTCCAATTTCTCCAAGGAAATCTTTTCCCGGACCAGTATGGTAAGGGGCCGCTTGAGTTTGCTGTTCTGGAGGGACCCCATTTGGAGGTTTTCACCCAAATTTGCCTTAAACCAGGCCAGAGGGTTAATCTTCGAATTACAGCTTCAGATAATGAAATAACTTACCCCAAGTTTGCTCCCCACAACTCACTTTTGTGTACATTTCTTGGGGCCTGAGACAGTGAGGCGTCCTTGGCCCTCAGGCCTAGAGAGGAATTTTTTCTGACCAAAATGGGAAAACAGTAGCTAACACTCTTTATGGAGTTTAGAGTTATACACTAAAGAATTGCAGGATTACAAATGCATGAAAAAAAAAAAAAAAAAAAGCTAAAACCCTGAGGCATCAGTGAGAGCACATGATACAGAGTTTATGCTGGCTTTGTGCTTTTTATGCCTGCTCTATGTCAGGAGCAATGTGAGAGACAGACATGGAACTGACTGTTCATGCAGAATTAATCTAACAGTGTTTTTAAACAATCTGAGCCACAGAGCAAGTCTATAACAAATCAGTACTTTACATCAAACTGACTTTATTTTCCTTACCTTGCCACCACCAGCCTTAAAGCTGTGTTTAGCTTATAATCAAACTGTGACAAACAGCTAAGGTGGAGAAAAATTTTCAGAGTCCCATATGGCAAAGTAATAAACAAGTAATTAATAAATAAAGAAATGGGATATCTTTTAATTCTGGAATGACTGGATAGAAATAAAAATATCTGGAATGCTTTTATCAGAAACAAGAGGGGGAAAGGCAGAAGAAACAGAAAAAAATTTTAAGCTCAGTGCCAAAACATACATTAATGTTCTTGCTTGTCTATCACTGAAAGTATTATTCAGTGTTTTGTTGTCAGGGACACAACAACTTATGCTCATGCATAAAGTAATACAGAGGAATTTAAAAGCTTAAGAATGAGCTGTTAACATAGGTCAGAAAATTTCTGCAGTAAGAAAATTGACATCCCTTCTGACATGCAACTGCTGACACAAAGAAAAGGAGAAATCTCTTTCAGTTGACTTGATTTAAAATACACAAATCAGACTAGTTATTATTCTCATGTCCTATGCAATATCAGGGCTCTACTGTTGCTGACAGTACACAAAAACATGTAAGCACAAAGCCCCTGCCTAGGAAAACCTCAATTTAAAGACTGAGAGGGAAAAAAAAATATATACAAGTGGAAAAAAAATTATCTGCCTGCTGATGGACACCCTTTGAAGCACTCATTTTTTCTTTCATATCTTTTAAAATAAGTCCCATTCTTTTAGACACATTTTCTCAGCCTCATTCTGGCAGCAAGCCTGCATCCAGAGGCCAGCCTGTGCATACTCTCCTGTGCATCCCCATGCAGGCTTTCCCATGATGGACCTGACCAGGCTCTCAGAGCAGACAACAACAAATTACTCCTGACTCCAGCCAGAGCTGGGTCAGGCCAGCACAGCTCTGTGCATTTGCAAAGGCATGCTGAAAGGCCAACACACATTTACATTTTAAACCACACTTCTTTTTTCTGTTTTGAAGTCTAAGTAAGGCAGCTATTTCAGCCTCACTGAATACACAGATAGGCCCAGAATTATGGCCGGACCCACTGCAAGAGCAAAAAACGTGAAGGCACAGAACGGACAAGACAGGCTAGAAACCATCTTCTTTCCACAAAGGGCTGGCTAGAAGATAACAAATACCTGGCAAGAGCAGCAAATACAAAAGTTGTATCCAACCATGGAAAATTATTCCTTTCCACTCTTCTTCAAACATCAACTACTGCATGGAGGAACTGGGAAGGTAAGCAGCTTGGCAAGGGAGACAACAAACTACTCACAATCAATACCTGAGTCCTACTGCCACTTCCCACTCGAATCACACAAAAGCATTCTGGAATAGTGTTTGACACTTTGCAGACCCATCCCAGGCAAAGACCATCACTGAGCTTAAAGTCTGAGAGTCTCCAGGGCCTGAGACACTGTGGCTGCAAGCAGACTGTTTGCCACATCTTACTCTCTGCCCTTCCCAGCACAGCCAGAGAAACCCTCCAAGACCTCCCTGTAGGAATAATTCCATTCATTAATATTAAGCACCTCTCTCCTTGGCACATATGCTTCACCCAGGAAGCTGTAAATGTCAGAAACAAAACTGTCCTCAAGTAAAAACATGAGGAGAGACACCTTGAGATGGAGAATTTGTATTACAGAGTACAAGACAAGTTAATTAAGCTTAGACCCTGAGGACTTTTAGCCAGCTGCAGTGGTTGGCAATAGGAGCATAGAGCATACTATTGAGAATAGTAAGCACATTGCAGCACAGGAGCAAGTGGAAATTTTAATTTCCAAGAGATCTTGAGTCTCAGAGCCAGGAGCCTGTGTTTCTGCCTCTTCCCAGAGAATTAATATCCAAAAGTTTCTTTGGAAAGACAGACACATAACCTTCAGCACCTTCTCCTGGGGAGATGAGGTCCCTTTGGTGTCTCCACGAAACTCTGTGGCTCAGCATTTCTCTCCTGCTCCCATGGGAAACATTCAAAAGGCTCCCAGCAGAGAATAATTTACAAACTTCTGAGAACACTTATTTACTGCTCTTGGGAGCTCACTACTTCCACAATATGTTTGCCCCATGCCAGCAAGGTATTTCTTTGCCTATGTCAAAGATCAAAGTCGGTAATCAAAAACAATTCTTTAAAACAAACAAAAACCAGTTACCTACCATTAAATAAGAAGGAATGATTTTCCATGAGGGAGATTTGTTTCTCTACACCAAAAATTGCTTACAATAGGAGGAACAACTGCCATACATAAGTTCTTTATTATCTGAAGAGTACTTCATTAAATATTTTGCTTTTTATCTTCCATCTTTCATGAATAGTCTTTATTCCATCTACAATGAGACCAGTGTCTGCCTGAAGACAGTGAGATCTTATTCCACATGCTGTCTTTAGTACACAGTGAAATGAAAAACTCAACTTGCTGCTCTTCTGACAGAAAAAAACTGGCTAAATATAATTTTATTTGTTTTGGTTTAAAAAAAAAACATAGTTTGGGAGGGGGAAAGCTACTTACATTCAAGTTCCAAATACTTAAATGATGCATTATTAGCACTGAAAGAATAGATGTCTGAATTGTTGGTGTATTCTTGGCTAGTCAAACCTGAAAACTAGACTGGCTTATAAAGACTAATTTTATAGAGTGGTTAACAGTAATTTGCTGTCTAGAAGCCAAGAACAGGCTCCTCAAATTAACTGAGGAAATGTACTTCAAATATTTGATTTTCTGTTTCATTACCATTTATTTTTTAAATCATGGCGTTGATGTGTGTTGTAATTAGATTTCAATGCACTGCTGCCTCCAAAATTAAATACAGAAGAAATGTATTAAATAATGCATTTTTCAAAATGGAGTAATTGCGTGGAGTATTCTTAAATAATATTTCACAAAAATTATATTAAATCAGCATGATCCTAGAGCTTTCAGAAAGCATTCCCTCTTACATAACAAAATAGAACAGCCATCACTAGGCCAACAAGACTACACATACTATTTCAGATTTGCCAAGAAATTCAGTGCTGAAGGGTGATAGTTTGAAGTAGCCACACTGTATGGACACATCCTCCAGCTGTGCCAACATATGTGAATACATACAGTGAGTCAACAGTGTACCCTGCATATAATCTTCAAAAATGTGTATTATAAACACAAAACTGCAGTTACTCTCAGATAATCTGACATGAAATACAAGCCTCTCAAAACAAGCATTCTTACAATGAGGAAGAGGGCAAAATCCAGTGGATATAGATGCTAAGCATGTTTACATACAGTCTGAAAAGCATCCTAATCTTGGACTCAGCATACAGCAAATTTCTCCCTCTCTCAACGAACAAAACCTATGCTTTCACAGAGGCTGGAAAGCAGAGATTACTCCCTACCTTTTGACCTCTTCCACTTCTTGTGGAAAATAATGTGTTAGAACCATATGCTGACATCTCTGAAGTTGCATGTGAACAGTGTGCAGTTGCCACAACATGGTATTCTGCAGTTCCACTGTGGTCCTTCAGAAAGGACTGGAATACATCAGAGAAACACCTAAATTCATGGCAGTGCAAATATTTGTTCCCTTCATTTTCCAGAGATGTTTTCTCTATCCCTGTTTATGGGACACGAAAACAGCATTTAGACAAGCTCAGCTTGTCAGAGAACTGCTTAATGAAAACTGACTAAGGAACTGAGTAATCAGAAGAGGCTTTCATGTTTAATTTAAATGCTGATTTGATTGTGTTTTCCAACAAAGTCATGCAAATAAAGCAGATGCACTTGGAAGGAGTTTCCAGAACCGATGACATTATTTGATCTAACTAATAGGAGATAACTGCTCTGACTCAAGGACTTTTTCGGGATGGACAGAACTCTGATCTTCCCAAACACACTGCAAAGGCACTCAGATTATGAACAATACTGTGATGGGTAAGATCGTGAAGCTGCAGCACTTTCAGGCAGCAACTCATTAGACTAACTGCATGAACCTCAAATGATCAGTGTAAGGTCTGCTAAAATTTCTCCAAGTTTCAGATGGGGGTTGAAAGAAAACTTTCCATCTTTCTCAGGCATACACACAGAAAAAAATATAGGAGGCTGTCAAAAAATTACTACAATCTCATGTTCTGGGAAACCCACCCCACTGCAAGTCCCTGGTAGTCCATGTTTCTCCACTAAGCTCAGGCATGTTAGGACACTGGGGACCCAGAAGAAAGAAACCATCTCCATCTGCTGCCCCCACAAGAAAATGAGTTGGTGACAATCCAAACTACTCTCATGGGGTTCCTAGCAAGTTAGGAGCCCCCTCTGGGATTTATACACCTGGGTTGGTGAGAGGCTGAAGACCACAACTGGAAAATTACCAAAGCACAGGACCACAACCAGCAAAGCTTAGATCTGGTACAGACTCACTTTTGTGCAAAGCTTGGGGTGAATGTTCACAACTAAAATCCCATTCTCCCATCCACCACACTACAAGTGATTAATACATTCCAAGTCTCCCCCTGGTGAGACCCTTGTTCATAAGAGATGTACCATGATTAGTCTCCAAATGCACAGTTTTGTACCATTCTTTCCACTTTTTACTGGCATAAATAACAGGTGGGAAAATTCAATCTTCTCACATAGTACTGAATTCTTCTCAATATGTTGTCAACTATGATGTCAACAAATTTACATATATTTTGCAAGCCTACATCTGATTTTTAGGCTTATAATCAAAATACTATGGTAGCCTTGAGTATGACACTTAAGGACTATCACTTGTAATATCTTTCTCTCTACCTTAACAGTTTGTGCAGCACCTTAAAAGCTTTATCTTTTTATATTAATCTTCCCCTTCCTTATTGTCCATAAGAATTTCCCATGAGACACAGTATCAAATGTTTCATTTTCAACAACCTGTGTGAAAACCACTGCACTGCCCTCTGCAAAGTGGTCAGCTACCTTATTATGGGAAGCTACCAGATCAGTCAGATCAGATATCACCATGTCCCTGATTACTTTTCCTGTAAAAGTTCATTTTTAAAGCCTTGCACCACACAATAAACATCACATGAGCATGCCTCAAAAATACTTTTCACTTGATGCCTTTAAAGATAACGGCATCTAATTTTTGCAAGCCAGAGGTTCCAACTCTGAAGCTGACAAATACAAAGAAAAATCATGCTGGTGCATTACCAATCAGTACTCCAAACACTCTGTATCTTCAATACAGATTATTTGTATTCCTCCATTTCCATCCCCATCTCATGACAATAAGCAGATAATTGTTTTGTTTCTGTCTTTGTTTCATCTTTTGCCACCCCTTTAAAAACCATTCAGTGTTCTCCCATTTTCCCCCTAGGCATCTTCCATGTGCCCCTGCTACCCTCATTGCAAAGCAGCACAGGTATAAGAAAGACAATTATGGGGTTTTAATAATAACTACTAGAGTTCCCAAGTTTTAATACTCACAATCACATCCCCTTGAGGGCACAAAATAAATAAAGTTTATCTAATATACATCCCCGCTCATGTTACTATTTGTTTTATAACTTGGAGTTTAATGTTACTATTTGTTTTATAACTTGGAGTTTATCTATTTTAAGCAATTATTTCAGGTTTTGAAGAAAAAAAGATCCATTTGGTTACAAATTCCAACTTATTTTTTTACATACCACAAAATTTCCTGCTTTGTGGAAACTGAGAGAATGGTAGTTTAGAATTTTTTAGGTAAAAAACTACCAAAAATTGTGTGAAAGCAAGTGAGAGGTGTCTCTTCACAGGCAGTAAAGCTGCTTTTGGAAACTGCAATTGAGAATACTGAAAGAGAACAAAATAATGATCACAAAGGGGAAAAAATTGAAAACTTCCTTCAGAGAGCTGAGCTGCACTACTGAAAATAATCACCTCCACACATGCCTCATCAGACAGCAACATTCAACAGCCTCCAGTCTCAGAAAACCAGAGAATGTTTTTTAGTTTCCTTCACCCTGCTTTTAAATGAGCTGTTACCCAAAAGAAAGCAACTCTCCAGGCAAAAGCCTGGTGTTGTAGGACTTACATAAAGAGGTACTTCAGAGCAGCTCAATTCCATTGTCACAGCATCTACAAACAGAATAAACCAGCGAATTATTACACACCTATCATGAGGCATCGATAAAATGTGCAATTCATGTCTGCAAACCAGGTCAACATCCACCAGAATTGGGGTGGGGAGGGAGGATATTAAGCTTATCAGCTATCCAATTGCCCCAAATCTCCCCAGAATGAGAAAACATTGGTGTAACCATGCCTTTGTAAGGCTGGAGAAGGGGTGGCTGGTATTAGTTAACATGTTGCATGCATTTCAGGTAATAGAAACAGTGAACATAAACAGGTCAGGCTGAGCCCAGCCGCTGAGATGCTCCTAGCTGCAGCCAGTTAAGTAGTGGGAATTTCAGCATTTATCTCTAAAAGTAAAAAATTGAACTTGAACTGCATTGTAGCAACTTTTACTCCCCACCAATATCCCGAGCATCTGGTGCTGATTTTTTCAGCAGCTTCATAGAAGTCATCCCCAAGGCAGGTTGCCTTAACTACTATAAAACAGCAAACTGCTGACACAAATCATCACCAGAACTAATACAACAGTCTTCACAGCAACTCTAATTTCCATAACTATATTTCAGATTCACTACAGCCTCAAAATTCAAAAATTCATAGTCTAAAAGTAGTACTCTTTTCAAATGAGAAAAGTATGCCAGGAACAACATCTTTACAGCAGCAAGGTGGGCTCAACAACTATTCACAAGTCTTCTTCAACTTGCCGAAACGGGCTACAGAAAGAGACTCTGTCTTAAGGGAGGGGGCTGTGTCAGCTCAGATGTGGCCTTGTTTTTACAGCTGAACAGTTTCCAAGAACAACACAGTTGTGCAGCTCATTGCATGTTAATGCGCATGTACAGCCTCATATGAGTCAGATGGGATTTGAGAAGTTCCCTGCTACAAATGCAGAAATTAAATGCATGGCTTCAATTGAAACCAAAACTGACCCACCCACCATCCATGCTTATGCTCCTTTTTAACCACAAACTTGCTAATCCTCATCTCCTGAATCCCATCAATTCAAGTATGTTCACAAGGCCACACATTCCTGCAGCTCTAAAACAAGACAAAATCCTTTACAAAATCACTGGCCACAAACATTCAACCAAAAAAAAAAAAAAAAAAAAAAAAAAAAAAAAATCCAAACCTTTCATACTGGAAGAAGAAGATATCAAGGCGAACACTAATCCAGCCAGGCTATTCAGCAGCAGGATTCAGACAGAAGTGTTTCTTATTTTCTGTGTAGAAAGGAGGTATCCTCCAGCTGATTCAAAGGCATCTCACTTCAACAGACAAAGCTGTTTCCAGCAACAGCATCCTGAACCCAACCTCAAGAGCAGCAGAGCTGGAAGCACAGCCCTGTTGGTACAGAAGAAAACAAGGTTACAAGAGAAGTTAAGAAACAGTAACATTAGTTCCACTAGTTGTCTGAAACTAGAGACACATCAGTCAACCACCTGACACCATTGCTCTATTCCAGTGTGTCAAACCCCTCCACCTAAAATGGTTCTCAATCTTTAAAGGAATACACCCAAACTGAAGTCCACCATCTGCACTGCAAGAAAATAAGAGCACATTCAAATCATTATACCACGCCAAGAGAGTAAGAGCCACTCTTGGATGCTTTTGCCAAATGATTATCCAGACCTCCAAAGCCTCAGGAGATGTATCTCAACATCTTCCTCCTCTGCAAGGATGAGATAGGCAGGTATCCAGTCTAGCCTACCTAAACTACAGAAAGTGTGAGCAAGAACACGTAGCTCCTCCTTTGGAGGATAAAAATTGCATCACCAGTACCACAAACTTCTTTAGTATTGGCAAACACAAACACAACTCACTGGAGAGATGGTGCCATCCTGGCTTCCCTTAACCGTTTGTTTGCATCACACTGTGGACCCTCTGGGAGCCTGAGCCGTCGGAAATACCAAGTACCTAGCTCAACATGAATCCTGAGTGGATGAATAAGGTCATCAGAACCAACGAAGGTTTTTCATACAGAGCTGACTAGAACTGTGCTGAAAGATTATCAGTGCTTTCCCTGCGTACTTGCCTGACAAACCAGCTTATAATGGTGTTTCCTGGATACAAAGGAGTACCTAATGGTACTTACTGCTTTCTGCAGAAAAATCAGTAAATGTCAACACACAGCACTAAGAGGCTTCTTTTGCTTTCCTCACACTCTGAAGAGTGCCAGTTGTTTAGAAAAATATTTCACATCAATGCTCACGTCTTTCCTCTGTCTGGGGCTTACAGTAACTCAGCCTGGCTGCTGGAAGTGGCTGGGAGAGGCAGGAAGAAGAGGATGCACGTAGGGAGGAAATACTCAGCTCTGGCTACAGCACAGCACTCGTGCAACTTCCATTTCAGATCGAGGGACTGAAAGAGACACCCCCACATGCACCTTACCACTCACCTCCTCTGTACAGCAAAGAACTGCCCACGTCGACCAAAAGCAGGGGGTGACAAGGTGGGGACAAAGTGCCAGGCAGACAAATCCTCTCCAGGGCTAAGGCAGAGTCCTACCCCACACAGCAAGGGGAAGGTCGAGCTCCCTCGTGAATGCACAGAATTTCACAGAGCAACACCTGATCCCTTCCTCTGACATCCGCACCTCTGACACAGAAACCAGCACGACGGGCACCTAACAGACAAACAGGTCTGGTTTCAGGCATTGCCCACACTGCCAACGACAGCAGTAGCAGAATTCATCTATACACACACACACACAAAAAAAAAACCCTTTTCAGCATCCAGTTTAGCAGTTAATTTAATAGAATCATATTTTGTGGTGTGGTGCAGACTGGAAAGACCTGCAGCCGAGGTTTCAGCCAGGCAGAGGTAAATATACAAAAATGAGCAAAAATCTTGACCATCATTTAGTTAAGTAAACTTATTTTCTTAGTTTACAATATCCCCTTAAACCTAGTGAAAAATGCTATTGCCAGTTCCTAACCAGCTCAAGCTAGTAAGAGGAATAACAACATGCAATTTAGGTTTTATTAAAATTGCAAGACATTCCAAAGCATAGTTGGAATACATAATTCCAGTATTCTTCACCCAATATTTTATTTACTGGTTGTCAATTACGGGACTGTCACATATTCAAACTTTTCAACATTACAAATTTTAGGATCTTATTGCATGGGTTCTCCAATTATCATGATATGTTAAAAGGCCCACAATAACAAAATAAACCAATGGAAAAATAAAAAATCTGTTATTGGCTTCACTGTGTTGTAAGATGTCAGTTATCAAACAACCAGAGAAGGAGAAGCATTATTTAAATATCAGCAGAAAGGCATTTCTATCAATTGACAAGGTGACCCTCCAGACAACACTGTGACTACTCCTGGCTGTCCCAGCACTTACTGTCTATCATCAGCATTTTCCTAAACACAGAAGGGCACTTCCTGATCCTACAGCAACCCAGTTCACAACCAGCAACTTGGCTCTCTCCTCTTCCCTGTAAATAAAGCATATCACTGTGGAAGAGGCAGAGAAGGTGAAGACAGGGCTCTGGCTTTGATGCTGCTCTGCAATCCAGCAGTCACCTGTACAAACTTCACTGAAGTTTGTGCTCTGTGGCTGCTGCAGCGAGCCTCCACAGCTCATTAAGCTGCACTAGATCACAGTTTGTGCAAAAACCTGGGGCTTACAGACAGAGGAGAAGTGTGGTATAAAACATGAATTTCATACTCCCATATATCAATTCAAAGGTAACAAAACATAAGGTCTCTGCTTGTGCTCTGTTTGCTACATTCTCCTTTCATATCACAATCCCACACCTCTGTGCCACAGACCTGCAGCTTCATAACAGTAAAGCAACTGACTGCAGGTCAAAAATATGTAAATAAACCCTAGATGATGCTGCACTGGTGCCTTGGAATTCAATTCCTCCTTTTTAATTACACTTCTTTTTAGTGATGGTCACACTGAAACTCATGCCTATAAAACACTGAGAATTAATTTTATTACCACTACATCAAGACAGGTGCATTAAGCTTCTATTTGTGGTCAACTAAAACAATAAAGCAAGGATGCATCCCACCCAGAGGCCACTGGAGGGCAGGCAGGAATCCCCAGAGAATCATTTGTGATGCCTTAAAATCCAACATATTTGTCTTAGCAAAATATCTTGTAGAAGTCTAGCAGCACATGCAGATCAAGAGGTCTTCTACTGAGCTCTCTTCTGCTTGTCGACTGTGTAACTAACCATTACCACCATTTCATTATTTTTGACCATGCAAATAGTCTGTTTATATTTCTGAGATCTTAGTACTGTTCAAAGCCTGTGAGATTTCAGTATGGTGCTCACAGACAAGCCAGTGTCCATTAATAACATCCCACATCTCCCAGTATAAAAGCAGAGCAATGGAACTAAACTGTGTACCTGAATTTATAGATTCCATATGAGTTACATCATATTAGTACACCAAAATCTTGCTCACAGCTTCCCCAACACCAGGAACTACACTGCACAGACATCAGGTCAAATGTGGTACAGAATATTCTTTTACGTACAGATCTTTTTTCTGACCCTGATGAAAATACCTTGGACAAAATAAATGAAAGGGAAGAAACTAGCAAGTTGAAAATACATGCATAACAAATACTACATTCCCAAAATCAGAGATTTCACTTTACAGCCAAGGTTTTTGACATGGTCTTTCATTTTTTCCACTAGGGTCTCCTGAACATCTAGTGCATTGGGGAATAGGGAGGGGAAAAAGCACAACCCTCAGCTCCCAGCTTCACAAGCACATTCATTTACTGCCTTCTAACACTATTCAAACTGAGAGGTGAAATAAAACTTTCCCAATCACATTTATCAGGAAGCAGTTTGCACTAGTGTTGATTATTTCACCAGACATTAGCTGGCCTTGAAGGCAACTGAACAGAAGAAATGCAGCTAACCACCTTTTAGAATATCACTCTTTTCAACAATTTGAGACAAACAGAAGCTTAAATCTTATTTCAAAAAATTCACCCCATTCAGGGCTATTGAAATACCAAAATATATCCAAATTAATTTATTAAAAGCACAGCCATTCTGTGACCCTTAGAAGGGAATTTAAGAGTCTCCAAAAAAAGGATCACACTTCTTCACCTCTGAGGAACAGTCTTGGGTTTTAGAACACAGAAAAAACTCTAGGAAAAAATGCCTCCTCTGACAGAAGCCTGCTGTTGAGGTTGGCAAAATACATTCTTTATGTATTCCTGCATCAACATTCTTAATGTAGCATTTTCATTTCAACTAAAAAGAAAATGGGGTTCTAGACTTTAGAAACCTTAAAAATGTGAAGTGTTGGTTATACATTACTGAAAGGCAAAAATAAAATCAAATGTATTACTATGGTTACTGAAACAAAATATGTTTGATAACGTTGTGGGGCACCTGCATTACTCCTTTTAACACCCATTTTGACAGAGACAGCAGCTTTCTAATTACGAAAGTTTTAATGGCTTTAGCATTTACTACTCCCTAGTTTGGGCACTGTGAAACCATGGGACCAGAACAAAAGCAAACCCTTTAAAGAGTTCATGCAGCACAGCTGTACCGTTTAATGACAAGATAGCAAAGAAATGGACCAGAAACATTTTGGTTCTACTAATGCATTCAAGTGGGGGCTCCAGTGCTTTCTTGTGACATATCATCATCCCCCAGGCTTGGCCATACACCAAACTGCTATAATTAACAAAGCAAGAGGATATTCTGTGTATATAAAGACACTTTTGTAACTGGTATTCCACCTTCATGGACAACTAGAGCTGTGCTACAGATTCTACACTAAGAACTAAAAAAAAAAAAAAAATTATACCAAAGGTCATTAAACATAATTCTAATAATCAAAGCCCTTGAGAAGGGCCACTATTCCACCTTAAAGCCCTCTTTCAACTACTAATGTAGTTTGGTGGTATCTGCTTGTCTAAATGATGCTAAGCCTGAAAGATACAACTCAATTAGTCAGCAGGAAAATCTGTAAGTTTTTGAAAATTCTGTAAACGATCTAATTTACAAGTTAACTGAGAAGCCAGAGGAGTTGCCTATTATCAAGATACACCTACATGATCACTTTCTTTATTTCAGTGAATATTCAAACATCATTGTGGAAAAACAAAAGCAATTAAGCAGTCTAATATTTCCACCAGATACTGTCCTGTCAATTTTTCATACCGAGTTCACAGAATACAGTTCGATCTTTACTTATGTGGAAAAATCCCTCTTAGTTAAGTGCCCCCTGATATCCTATTTCTACAATGTGCAGTAAAAAGCAAATTATTTCTGTAAAATAAAACATCTGCTAAGTTTTCAGTCACATCTGTGTGCCTTATAAGATTTATGAGAAAAACTTCGTCCGTTCTTGTACAGGATCAGATACAGAGGCAGGAGTTAAGTCCATAAAAATGAAGTAGGATTTTAGATCCTGGCACATCTCTAAGATGTGCACAGCAGTGCCCCAACAAAACACTACCACAAACTGCTTTGAAAGGTGCTTCTCAGAATTTTACCGTTAGAAAAGCTTTCATTTCCTTTACGTCTTTGGCTATTAGAGAAGTAAAGAGTAATGAAGTTAAAAACTTCTTTTCCTCTGTATGAGAAAAGCAAGCACCTTTTCGGTCAAGACTGAATACCTTGTCCCCACTGGGACAAAAACTGGGGCGGAAAAAAAAATAACCTTTAATAATGAGTATAAAAAAATATAAAGAGTAGCAAAATAATTAACTTAAACATTAAAACAAACTACAACATATTTTTAAAAACAAAACCACAACAAAGCCCTGCTCAAAATCCCTCTCCGCCTTTCGGGGCTTTGAAGGCGAATGACAGCGCTGGCAAAGGCTTTGCGCGGACACCAGCGGAGCCCGCCCGGGCGCACCGAGTAGGGCGGCACCAGGACGCGGTCCCGGCCGGCGGAACATCGCCGCAGCTCCGCGGAGCTCCGCGCTGCGCGCCGGCGAAGGTTCGGGACAATCCACCGCTCCCCGCCCGGCGCAGCGGCCCCGGAGCCGCGGGGCAGCAGGTGCCGCGGGCCGCGTTCGCCCTTCGCCTTACCTACGCGCAATGTCCCGGGCTAGGCTCCGCCGCCGCCGCCGGGCACGGAGGGAGTCAGCGAGGGAGGCAGGAGGCAGGCAGGGAGGGAGGCGGTGCTGCCGAGCCGCCCGCGGGAGCGCTGCGGGACGCGCCCGGGCCCGTGGATGCACCGCCCCCGCCCCGGCAGCCCGCGGGACGAGGGAACAAAGGCGCTTTGTGACAGCCCCCGGCGCAGGGAGGCTCCTGGAGAGCAGATCCCAGGGCGGCCGCCGCAGTTCCCCGCCGGCAGCTTGACGGGACAGGGAATGGACGGCGGGAGCCCCGCGGGAATCCGTGCGCGGCCCCGACGGCCGAGGGTGGGGGAGCCCCCGGCGCCGTCGGGAGGGGAGCGCTGCCCTCTCCCGGCGGAGCGCAGGGTGCTCCGGGCGGGGCGGCCCCCGTGTTCCGCTCCTCGGGCCGCGCTCCCGCAGCCACCAGCTCCGGGCTGGGCTGGGAGCTGCCCACGCAAGGCGTTGGTTGATCAGCCCGGCCCTGCCACGCGTGCTCGTGTTGCAGAGTGCACGGATCCCGACAAACCACACCGTATCTTAGCTTCTCAGCTGCCACGTATGTATGACACGTAACTGCAGCTGTTCTTAAAAATATTTTATGTTGAGTCCCTAAGGCTCTTCCTCCAACCTGCTTCACGGGTTAAGGACAGTGAAGCACTGAAAATGTGGAGTTACAAGTACCAGACTTGGGGGTACAGACTTATAGCAAGTTTCCTCTTGCTGCACTGTAACCTAATTCATAACTGTCTGCCGTAGATAGACTGCACACTTCCTTTGTAACAGCAGCGTTAATATGTCACTATTCGGCATTGACATCCTAGGTCTACAGCTGCTACAGATGCACTTATGTTTATATTGTTTTCTAGGATAAGATGCAAATTAGACTGCTGTAACAGAGCAGAGGTCAAATAGATAGCTCCCTGTGAGAGATTAAACAGGATTTTGCTTCAGCCCGGAAGAACTACAGAGTAAGCTAAAGAAAAGTGTTAATTCTGGTTTCTACTTGTTACCTATGGCTTAGGTATGGTTTATTTGATCTGTTAAGTGCTCTTGGGAACCAATAAAGAAGCAATGTTGAACATATAACCAAAAAAGGAGAAAGGTGAGAAGGGAGAGGAAAGAAGAGTAGGTGGTGGGGAGAGAGTTTTAAATCATTAAGTACCCAACCAATGGAAAAAGGGACAGGGACCCTCCCCCAGTCGGCGGGTGAAAGGGTATAAAAAGGTTGTCATCGAAGCAAAGCGTTTTGTGTTCGTTTTCACCTGCCGAAGGAAGGGAACACGCCTGACTCAAATGACTCGTTCATGTGAGTATTTTTGCTTCAAAGACATTGTCCCATCTCAGTCCTATGGAAAAGTGAGTAACTTCTCAAATCCCTGAAGGAGAGAAAGAAGTCAGTAAAACCCCATTACCACCCCATGTCTCTCAGCAAGAATTTAATGGCTTTATATACATGTGTGTTCATTTCTAAAATTTGAAACTTTTGTTTTTGTGTGGCTGATCACATAAAAAACTGTCTATGCAAGGAAGCAGGGACAAAAGTCCTGAACTCCAAAATTACAGAGAGAATCTGCTAGTTATGGTGTGATCAGGACTTCAGAAAGTTAAACTAAAGAAAGAAAAGAGGTACAGGTTGATGGGGTGCAGCCAGGTTAGGGATGGCATCTTCTCGCACCTTTGCTCTTCCATCCAGCCCCAGCATACTTTACTGGAAGCATACATAAGGACTGCTTTATTTCAGTTGCTACATTGACCCGTGAATATAGCCAGATATCCACTTGCATGTTATCCTAGAAAAGAATAAAAACGTAGGTGCATCTGCAGCAGCTGTAGTCCTAGGATGTCAATGCCAAATACTGACAATTGAAAAAGATACGAAAATTATTATCTAAAGGTTTTCCCATACTTCTGCTAGCCACACATCAAATTTTAAAGCACTGAAATGGGTACATACTATAAGACATGGATACTGTTAGTAAGAACTAGCAGTGTATTTTATGTCAAGGTTAGTGGTTTTCAACCCATAGAAAACTATGCTGTCATGAGAAAGGTGCTCCTTTAACTCCAACCAATACTGGTTCACAGAATAAGGGGGCTCCAAGATGAGTCTGCCTACCACCCCCACTCCCCAAAATTAATTCTGAGAAATCTAAGTGATATTGCCTGATTAAGACACACGATGAAAAGAAGTACACCGTCTTCCTAAAAGACAAAACAAGGTTCATGTCTATTAATAAAACAAAAACTAAAATTAGTGAAGTAAGCAGCAAGGAAACTAGAAGTTTGAAGTTTGCATGAACATGCTCCTCATTATTACCTGTTATTATTCTAAGTATTCAAAACCAGTAAATCCCAGTGGTCAGGAACACAGATTGTTCACATAGTAATTTAAGGGCAGACCCCACAGCACTCCATCTTTTCAATCACAATTGTTAAGATTTTAGGTAGAACTTGCAAAACTGTTCTAGCTATTTCTACCACTGATATCTGCCTTTCAATGAGCACACATGAGCAAATTAATTTTGCAAGAAATTCTTGTTACATCTCCAATTCCAGGCCTGGGGGAAAATTCAAGCCATAGAAGAGGTTAAGAATGAAGTTCTACCCTAGTGTCATCAACAGCCTTTAGCACACCTCTTTCCAATGTATTCATACTGATCCAACCCTGCTCGAAGTTAAAACAAACCACTACCCTAGAATTCAAACAATAGATTCAAACTCCATCTACATGTGGACTGAAAGTGACAGACTTACACAAAAATTGAGTTTTGATATTTGAGTATTTTCTCACTGGTGTGCACTTTACTCATTACATTAATTCAAACTAAATTAATTCCCCTTTGGAAGAATTACCTATTTTCTAGGAAATTGTAGTTCATAAATACATACGAATCATTAAAAAAATTAAACTTTTTCAATATACATATGCATGCACTTCTTGAGTCATTCTGCTGTGTGCCACAAATTCATAGAAATCTTAAATTAAGATTAATCTTAATTAATCTTAATTAAGCAGAAAGAGAAAAAACTACGTAGTCAAGTCTTATCAAATGTGTATGCTATTTTCCTTGTATTTCCAAGGATGTGAGATTGGATATTCGCCTTAAATAATGACAATGACACATTAAAATTACACAAACATCTATTATTTTCTGGTAAATAAAAACTGAAATTTGTTGATTGCTGATAGTACTGCACACACAAATGTAGTGGGCTGGTGCTGGCCAGACACCAGGCAGTCACCAAAGCCTCTCACTCACTCACCCTCCTCTGCAGCTGGACAGAGGAGAGAAAATATAGTGAAGGGTTCATGGGTTGAGATAAAGAGTGGGAGAGACCATTCATCAAATACTGTGATGGGCAAAACAGGCTCAACTTGGAGATATTAATTACATTTATTACTTAACAAGATTAGAGCAGGACAATGAGAAGTAAAATAAACCCTTAAACACACCTTCCCCCCACCCCTCCCTCCTTCCCAGCTCCACCTCCTCCCCCAGTGCACAAGGAGAGAGGGAATGGGGGTTAAGGTCAGTTCATGACCTGTGGCTTCTCCCACTGCTCAGGGAGAGGAGTCCTTCCCCTGCTGCACTGTGGGGCCCCTCCCACGGGAGACAGATCTCCATGAGCTTCTCCAGTGTGAGTCCATCCCATGGGCAACAGTCCTCCCCAGACTATTCCACGGGGTGCAGTCCTTCAGGGACAGGCTGCTAAAGCCTGGGAGCAGGGCTCCTCTCTCCATGGGCCTCCCACAGGGTCACAGCCTCCTCTTAGGCATCCACCTGCTCCAGTGTGGGCTCCTTCATGGGCTGCAGGTGGATCCCTGCATTCCCCATGGATCTCCATGGGCTGCAAGTGCAGAGCTGTCTCGCCATGGGCTCCTCCATGGGCTGCAGATGGATCTCTGCATTCCCCATGGGTCTCCATGGGCTGCACGGGAATTTCGGCACCTGGAACACCTCCTGCCCCTCCTTCTTCACTGACCTCGGTGTCCACAGGGTTGTCCTTCTCACATGTTCTCACTCTGCTCTTCTCTGGCTGCAGTTACAACTGCACAATAACTTTGTTATCACCATTTCTAGTTGGCCTAGCCTTGGCCAGTGACACATCCATCTTTGGAACCACCAGGGATTGGTTCTGGCAGCTTCTCACAGAAGCTATGCCTGCAGCCCTGCAGCTACCAAAAATCAGACCACGTTAATCTTAAGAAGTTATGTAACTCTGAAATAAAACTTTAAAGCTAAATTGTTTGAAAAATATTGCATGGACAATGTTGAAAATGTCCTCTTTCTCCGCTTTCAGTAACAAAGCCTATTCAGCAACACAGTTTAAAAGACACAACTTCAACATAGATAGGGTTATTTTGAAAGTCCCTATGATAAGAAATTACCAGGAGAACAGGCCATGTCTTTCAATTTCACAATTGTGACAATTTGTTGTGATGGGTGTCAGTAACTCCTATTTGTTTCAATGATCTCTGTAACACCATTACTTTTGTTCTCTTCTAAAGATGTATCTCTCTTCTTGGTAAAAGTAGCAAACAGTGTATCCATCATTCCCAAAACTTCTAGTAATTCTTCCTGATAGTCTATTTCTTTTCCGACAGCTTCCTTGAGTTTCAGGAACTGTTTATCAACTACCGCTGACTGCCCAACCACAGGGTGATAAATGTCTGGAAAGAAAAATATCAGTTAAGAATCCATAGATGTATAAAAAGGCAAAAATTTTATTAGCTAGTTAGAGATACATTTAAGGATTCTAGCACAAGTCCAACATTCTGAAAAAGTAAGACAACTTCAATATTGTCTGTTCTGAAAGCAGTGGTTGTATGTACTTACAGCAGCAGTACGCCAGACTAACTGGAAGAGAAGTTTTTATGACCTCAAATACTATTTTTACCTCATTGAATAAGAGGAAGCTATTTGTACTATGCAAACACAGAAACATGAAGTATCAAAGGTACTTAGAGACCAAGAGGAGCTTCCAGCAGCCTGTGAAAATCGAATACTAACTATCGTCAAAATTATCTGGAAGTATCTCTTTTTTGGATCACTCTCTTGACAAAGTCCACACATATAAACAATGCCATAAAGGCTCTGTAGCACTCTCAATCTTATTTGCAAGGTAGCTATATGGCTTTGAGAATCTTTTTTGTGTTGTCTTACCAGTGATCATATCAGCAACAGTCACCAGCACAGGAGTAAATCTAGGCTCAATCACACGCCTGCAAAATCAGAAGACATTCCAATTATACTGGTTTTGTCAACTGCACTCCACCACCACCAAGGAGCTTTCTCAAACAGGCACACAGACAAATTTTTCCTGAGACGTCACAGAACAGCAGACAGAGATGCAAATCAAAAAACCCCACATATGTGGTATTTACCCTCTTCCTTTCAGGAAGGCAGTGGGGGTTGGAGCAGCGTAAAAAAGCCTCGAGTACGCAAAAAACACAAGTTTCATCACGGAGAAAGAAAGTAACAGACTAAGGGTAAAATGTCTGGCAAACAAGTAGAGAATCTCGTACTACCAGCAAAACTGTGCTGTACTAACATGTAAACTGCTTCAAACCCATCCCAAAACCTTGGTATCAGAACAGAAAAGGCACGTGAGATTTCAGGAGTACCAGCGTTCTACCCGCGATCTATTGAAAGTCTGCAGCAAACTACTGGGAAACAGAAGTGCCAAAACAGCCAGAGGGAACTCATGTTAAAACAATACCTTGCCACAAAAGTAAGCAGGAGATTAACTTGCTTCTCATCCCGGCCTGCCAGGGCACTTCTCAGCGTTCCTCTGCGATGCAGCTCCTGCATCACTGCAACCGTGACTTCAGGGGTGTGAAGCATGATGGGGGGCTGGACACACACAGAAAGAGTTTAGACCAAAGCAACATCTTTACACACAACACAGGGCTGGTGTTAGCAAATGGAACCCAACTTAGGCTCCTTTCTGGTTATACATTAAAATTAAGTTATTAGTATGACGTACAGGGAAAATTAACATCAGGTGACAGCACAAAACTCTGACAAGAAGAAAAACCAATCAATGCCTCACCTCCAGTACTGCATCAAGAGCCTTGGAAGACTCAAAGCTCCTCAGCAGTTTATCATATTTTCTCAAAACACGTTTTACAGGTTTACTGACACAGAAATCTTCCTAGAATTCAATAAGAGTTAAGAGTCAGACAAATACACACACACATAATGGGTTAGATACACTACCATTAATAATTTTATATATACCCTCCCTCCCCTTTTTATGTCAAATTAGCACATTCCAAGAAACCAATTTTTCAGAAATGTTTCAGCACTTATTTTCTTACCACATCATACCTGTTTTGGCATGTAAGTTCTTCCTTTCATATAGGTTCTATATGCTGGTTGTCTCTTCTTTTGAGAGCTTTCATTCTTTTCTTCTGGTTTTCTGTGCTTAACATTCAGCACCCCATTGGTCATGCCTACAACTATGGTTTCGTCTTCAGGCTAGCACAAAGAAATCACAGAGTTAGGACCCAGTGTTTTATTTGTGCTCTATCATGTATGAATGTGCTCTATCATACATATTTTTATAATTTTATGCTTTGTGATAAGGTTCAAATCATAGCATCACAGATGACTTAAGGTGGAAGTCACCTCTTTGATGTTCTGTGACTGAATGCTTTGCTCAAAGCAGGGACAGCTTCAAGGCTATGCTTGTACACATTACAGACTGACTAGTGAATCAAGCTCAAATATGCATTAACACACTTCTCCAACTATGAGGTTTTGTTTTTCCAATGGTACACAACTGCCTTTGGCTACTAGGTACCATACAGCAGGAATGAAACCATGAGAGAGCAAAGCTATCATGGAACAGCAGGACTTTGAGAAATAACTGGAAGTTGGTCAAAACAACAGTCACTGGCACATGTAATTTCACTTATACAATGAAGCGGGTATAAATTTCACCCAGAAAAATTATGAATGCCCCATCCCTTGAAGTGTTCAAGGCCAGACTGGATGGGGCTTTCAGCAACCTGTCTAGTTGTTTGCTTTCCCAGGGCAGGGGGGCTGAAACTAAAATATCCCTTCCAACCCAAGCCATTCTATGATTCTGTGATATGATAAAAGCCTACAGAATTATGACAAGTATAGATGGAGATCAGCTGGTGAATGGTTCATTTAAAGGCATCACTTGAAGCTTATGAAGATTCAAGTGGAACAATAGCAAGCAATTCTTCACACAAGTATCAGAAATGTGGAATTATTCTAAATTTCCCTATTCTAAATTTCCCAACAAATTAACTACTTTATTTTTATTGCTGCCATGCAAAAGAACTTACAGCATTCCTGAAAGGCAAAAGGTCAGTAAAATCTTCTTGAAGTCAAAGGACCTCCTTTCCAAAGTGAATACTTTCCCTACGACGTACACTGTCATTCATAAACAAAAGATTTTGTACTGATCTAGTCATGTAACATGGTATTTGAATCCATTACGTTCAGAACCTCTTAACTGTTTGTTACTCAGCAGAAATATATTCAATCACTCTACTTTGCATGTACAGCATTCTTCTGGAGCACCCAACAGCCATGAAAGCAACAGTTATTTACTTTAGTGACTTAGAAGGTATCACGAATTTCCTTTTAGAGGGACTTCTAAAGCACATACCGACAATGCCAAACTGAGGATGGATGTTGCATAGTTGAAGCTGTGGACTACTTTGTAGGATGTAGTACTGTAAATCTTCACATGCCTGCACAGAAGAATAAAGATAAAAACATTGTCAGTAAAGCTTTACTGTAGTACTTCACAGGAACTTCATCACTCTCATCTTCTACAAATCATTTAAGGAAACTGAGTATTAATACCATGCATTCCTCAGGCTACCACTGAGCTTCTTAAGCATTACTCCTGCAATGGTAATGTTCTGTTAAAAGGTATCCACAAGTCAAGTCAGGATTGCTCTTACCCCAAAAAAGGTGAAAATGGGTCAAGAACAGAAGAAATAGAAGGCAGGTGTAGTGATTATTTGAATTCAGAAATACATATTAGGAAAACGCTAAGAAAGTATCTCTTCAAATTTGCTCTTAAATTTTAAATACAAGATCTACTAGCAATTTGTGGGAGTAAATCCACAGACATTCTTGTATCCAGGTGCCCCTTAAGGATTTGGTTGGAAGTATGAAATATTTAATGAACAGGAAAAGAAACTATTATTTCACAAGGATAACATTTAGTGTTATGTAATCACAAAGCCTGAGGTAGCCTAGGAAATACAGGAGGGAGGAGGAAAACAGACCCACTGTCACTTCAGATCACTTTGTATTTCTAATGTCTCAGAGACAAGACACCACAAGTATCACCAGTACTCATCAATTGAAACCAAACCAAAAAGCAAAGAGGTCATGCTCCCAAGCACTCTTGGGTACAAGCAACAGCAGAGAAACACAAACCCCAGGCTTTTAAAAACTGAATACACTTTTAGCTATCTGAACTGTATTAAACTTAAGAACAGTTAATTTACAAAGACTAGAAAGGTCAGTTTAGAGATTTAAAAAACTGAACACTTATTCAGAAGTTCCCAATATGCATTCCCAAATGGCACACACAATCCTTACTGATACTCAGATTAGTGACAGGAAAAGGTTAGGGTGTATCATAGAATCATAATACAGTTTGAGTTTGAAAGAACCTTTTAAAGCTCATTTAGACCAAGGCCCCTGCAAAAGCAGGTACAGCTTCACAGTAGGTACCTTGGCCCCAAAACATATTCTCAAATAAAGCTCAAAAACCACACACAGGTTAACGGTGATGTGAAATAACACCTTAAAAAAAAAAAAAAACCACAAAAAAAACCCCCACACTCCTAAAGAATGCAAACAAATGGAAGCCACAAAATATACCAACCTGTCCAGGGATCCTGACAATAACCTTTGTCCAGAGCTGTTCAGGCACAAACAAGTTACAGTTTTATGGTGATTTTTAAGTGACACTAGTAACTGTCCACCTTTCAGTACATCCCAGACTTTGACATATCGACCTCCTGTGGAGAGGAAGCACACAAAACAGTCTTACATATGTACACATCTATGCTTCTCTTAAGAAGTTTTCACAGAGTGATGCAGTATCCCCTTCACAACTACCTTCACCTCCCAACAGTTTTCTGTACCTGCTCACCACCCTCTTCCCTTCTATCTCCTGGCACAAGCCTGCCCTTTTTTTAGGCCATTCTGAATGGAGCTATGGATTCAACCATTCTCCAACCATATTCATTACAAAAAAATTTTAAAAATCTATAAACTATGCAATTACAGGACTTCTGATGCAATGGCAACAAGAGACTAAAAAAGCTTGTCAACATGAACAGAGAGACACAATCCCATCTTTTCAAAACCTAAGTATGTTAATTCCTTCACTTTAGAAGTGGGCCAATTAGAGTCTGTGTTTTGTTATTAAAAATAACTCTGTGGATAGGAGGGAAGTAGAAACTACAAGAATATCAAAACAAAGACAAAAAGGTAAGACTCCTCCTACTTGCATCCTCCCGATAAACAGATTAAAACAGAAGATATTTGAGAATTCCAATCACTTACCACTTCATTATCAAACTGAAACACTGCACAAAAAATAAGCAGCTGAAGTACTTCTCAAATGAGGACGACAGGGAAGATATTTATCTGACATTTACAGAATTACCTGCAGATACCAGAAGTCCCCCAGATGGGAAGAGAAGCACACTCTCCACAGGATGGCCGTGCTCTATTGTCAGGACACTGCTCTTTGTCCGTGCATCAAACAGTTTCACAGTGTGGTCATAGGAACCTGCAAACACCAGCAGAAATCAGCTGCTTAATTTCAGCTAGCTCAGGAACTAAAACAGCCATGTCCTACCAACTAAAGGATTTCCTGGCTAACAGCAATAGTTTCAACCCAACACATGTAAAAACACCTTGTGGTTTACCTTGGTTAATTTACAGCCTTGAGGCAACACAATTTTTCTAATTCTAGCCCTAGCTGCATGCCAGTCTGTAACAGTAATCTGTTTTCATTTCATTTCACTTCCATTTATCAAGTGTATTTATAACAATAAATATCAAGCCTAGCCTGTTGTGCCTCTTGAAAAAAGGAATACTAGGTTTTTTTCAATTTTCCACAGATTGATACAAAGCGACTGCTAGGAAAACCAAAAGCAACTGGGTCCAAGTAACTCTACATGTCTGCACATTTTTGAGTCTGCCAGTTATAGGCTGTACAGACTAATGTCCTGCTCCAGAAACTTGGTACATTTCAGTGACTTCCAGCCAAAGGATACATTCACAGTATTTTCTTTCACAAGTTCTGTTAACCCTAGCAGGCTAAACCAAAAAGATGTTAAAACTCAGTTCCTGGAGTTTTCCCTAAAACATCAGTGTCAAGCTTAAAAAGCAAACAAAAAAAAAAAAAAGGAAACAACAAAGTAGGCATTGCACAGACAGACTGATCCTTCCTGACTGTAATACAGTAAACACGACCCCACTGTATCAAAAATTATCTTTAATTCAATCCAACAAAAAAAAATTATAAATAAAAGACAAAACCAAACCTGTTATGAAGACATCTGCATTCACTTTACTTGCACAGCCACATCTCACATAGTCAGTATGTTCACTGTAAGAGATGATTTCTGTGGCACTTGGAATATCCCACAGAGCTGATGAGTAATCATCACCACCAGAAAATATTCGGTATTTATCGGACAGGAAGCCCACCACATGAACTGGTCTAGAAAACAAAGCCCACAACACCCACAGTTAAAATACATTCATGCTTCAGGAAGAGCTACTCTGTGTGACAAGTTTATTAAAGTTACGTTTAATATCAGAACTTAAAAGCCTTGTTTTATAACAGCAAATTTCAAGCGTGGCTGCTTTGAAGAATCTTCCTGTCCTTTAAAATCACTGTTGAAGTCTTTATATTATCACCAAAATATCCCAGCAGATGTTGGCAGGACACACAGGTATGCACATGCAGGTGTGCACAGGGATGCAGTTGACATCAGAATGAACACCCAATTTGCAAACAGACCCCAAACAGAAACACTCTCAAGGTCACTCTGGGTACTTCCCACTGAAACAGGGATTCTTTTGGTTCTACATAAATAAAACATTGATCTTTCACAGCACAGAAGTCTGCTGAAGCGTTGTTTCCTCCTCACTGATACACCAGAAATCCTAATTGCTTCCCTACCCTACCATAATGCACTTTTTCTGACTTGTTTTTGGAGCTTTTTCATAAGGAATTCTTGCTTTTCCTGGCATGTTTTTTTCATTGTTTTTGTTTACACACATCTTTTCCTACCAGCATCAAATACAACATGCTTATCAATGCCATGTACTCACAAGACTGTACCTGCACAACATATTAAGAGATGCCTGCATGAAACAGAAAATGTATTTACTCTTCTACATACTTGTGTCATATTTAGAGTTTTTTGAAGCTCAATCCCATTCTTAATTTAACTTTAAAACCTACTTTCCAGCGATATCTACACGAGAAAGTAAATCAGCACTACTCGGATTTTCAGCAGCCCGTGAGGAAAACATAAAATTACAATTTAATATAAATATAGTATATTGCTGAGGCACTTGAACAGGCTGCCCAGAGAAGATGGGGATGCCCTTTCCCTGGCAGTGCTCAAGGCTAGGCTAAGCAGGGTTCTGAGCAGACTGCTCCAGCAGCAGGTGTCCGGGCTGGAACACGGCGATCTTTAAGGCCAAAACACCCGGTCTGCGAGGCGCAAACACAGCAAGGAAGCACAAGGAGAACGAGCTGGCTCTGCCTTACTTGGTGTGACCCTCGAACTGCCTCAGGGGCGCCTTGCCGCCGACGTCGAAGAGGCAGATGCCGCCGTCCTCGCTGCCCGCGGCCAGCAGCCGCCCGTCGTCCCTGTAGGTGGCACAGTACGCCGCCTCACGGAACCGGGAGAAGGTCTTGATGGGCTCCTGGGAATACCGCCCGTAGATGTGGATCTGGGGAAAAAAAAACAACAAAATCAAAACAACCGGGAGGGCGTCGCGGCTTCTTTTCCCGCGCGGGACCAACCCAGGAACAAAAGCCTCAGGAAAGGCACTCACCCTGGAGGACGCCGTGACAGCGTAGTTATACGGCGGGGCCGGGGAGAAGTCGATTTTATTCACCGCGCCGAACTCCTTTATCTGCACAGGCGTCTGAAACAAGGGCGGTAGAGACCATTAAATACACACCACCATATCGCGGTAAAGATCATGAAATGTACGGAAGCACACCACCAAGTATGAAAACAGCAAAACAAAAGACATTTTCCCCACAAAGAACGAATCAAAACGTTTATCAAATACAACGATAGTGAGCTACACCTGTAACAGCACTCCTGCTCCTGTACATTTTTTCCAATTCACTCATCACGACCCACCCGCTGATTATGCGTTTTGAGGTTAAAAACTAACTCATGCGCGTTTTTTAAAAAAATTTAATTCTACGAAAGTAGTGGGGGGAAAAAAGGCATTCTGTGGCAGTAACCGCGACTGTTGGGCCGCTCCCGCCTACCTTGTATCCCCGCCAGTACAGCGTGTCCTGCGTGATCCTCTCCCCGAGCTTGGGGCATGCCTGCACCACCACCGGCTTGTAGGCGGCCATGGCGGTGCGGGGCCGGGGCTCGGCGGGAGAGGCTCGGGAAGGGCGGGAGAGGCTCGGGAAGGGCCGGAGAGGCTCGGGAAGGGCCGGCGGCACTCGGGACACGCCGCGCTCCGGCGATGGCAGCACCGCGCCGGCCGCGAGGGGAGATGGCGGGCGCAGCGGAAGCGCGTCATCGGCAGGGCGGGGGGATGGCGGCACTTCCGGCGGCTGGAGGCGGAGGTGAGGCGAGGCCGGGCCGTGTCCCGCCCTCGGGCCTTTCCTCACGGGCTGTTTCCGGGACAGGGGACGGCTACACCCCCACGCAGGGCTCTCTGCGGTACTGCGAGCAAGCCGCGGGTGTTCTGCGGGTAATTCTGATTGATTTATTATTATTTCGGTAATAAAATCATTAAGTTTATTTTACTCGGGTTGCGAAAGATGTAAAGGAGTTTAAAGTCGCTTCAACCTTTCCCTCAAGTCTAATGTTTCTGGGAGACAAACTCACCTTCTTGTAGTTTGTCCCTGGCTTGGTATAAACCTTTGATTGGTAAAAGCCGATTGTCGCGTGGGGTTTTTTGTTGCAGCCAGGCAGATATTCTGAAGCGTCCTTTCACGCGGATGAATTAATAATGGGGTTTGGTTCAAACATCCAGGTGCTGGAACGTAAATGGAGATTTTGGCCACTGATTTGTGACAGCAACAAGGCTGATATTTCGCCAGTGTTTTGGCTGACAAAACCAAATGCCATAACCTTAAATTATGTGTTTCTATGTGTTGTTTCACCAGAATGTTCTTGACCTGTGTTACGTCTGTTCAGGTGCAGGTTGCCCAGAAAATCGGGCGTTGGCTGGCCAGAATTTCTGCTCCTGCCTGGCAACAATGAATCTTCCTCCTGCATGAAACCGGCACAGGGCTGAGACCATGGCATCTTCAGCAAACCTGGATGTGGGGGCCCAGCTGATCGTGGAGGAATGCCCCACCAGCTACAGCCTCCCACCCATGCCAGATATTAAAGTGGAGCATCAGCTGGAGCCCGGCCCAGAGGAGGGGCCGGCTCAGAGCGTCACCATGGGGATGAAGTTCATCCTGCCCAACAGATTTGACATGAACGTCTGCTCACGGTTTGTGAAGTCCCTGAACGAGGAGGACAGTAAAAACATCCAGGACCAAGTCAACTCTGACCTTGAAGTGGCATCTGTCCTATTTAAAGGTTGAATTTGGGGTACAAAGTGTTGTCTGTGGAATGTGTCGTCCTGTTGTTATGTTTCCTAAAAAAAAAAAAAAGAAAAAGAAAAAAAAGGCTTCTGTTTTATATGTGCATTGATCAGTTTTCTGAGATGTGTTCCTCTTACATGCTTAATGGAGTATTAATGTAAAAATTTTCTCCAAGATTAATTTTTATATGTCTTAAATATTTGTATTAACTGAAACATCAGTGGCACAAAAAGCCTCCAAGATTAATTTTTATACATCTTAAATATTTGTATTAACTGAAAAATGAGTGGCACAAAAAGCCTCCCAAGGTAGTAAGAGCTGATCCTAATTAGGAAAATGAGCTGCATCTGTAGGGCACGTCCTACAGCAGTGTGCTTCTTCACAAAATACAATTTTGGTTTTTTTGTTACACTCTCCTTCTTTTAATTAGTTCTCTCCCTGAGTTTGTGCTTGCATTTATGACCACAAAGTTCTCCATGGTGTTAATTTAATGTGTGTGTCTGTTAATTAGCTTCTGGTCATTAATTACTGGTGCACACTGGTGTCGAATCAATTAAGCCAATATGGAGTTTAATCCTTCAATATGTCTTTCCAGCATTTAATCTAAAAACCAAAAGCTACTTTTGAGAATTAGAAGCCAAGACAACATACAGATATAGTCTGTAATAAAGTGCCATTAGCTTCTAGGAGAAAGCAAGAAAAGTTAGTATGAAGGAGCACATCAGCAGTGAATGACTCCCTGAATTCTCAGCAGTGACCTGCTGTCATTTTATCTAAGTTAGTGTGGAACCTGTCTTCCTGCTGGGTAAGTATTCTTTAGGCATTCCTAATGCTGTTAAAATTTTATCCTGGAGTGGGAAGAATTTTATCCTGGTGCAGTGGACTAGTTAGGGAGCAGGCAAAGGCTGAGCAGTGCCTGAGTGCATGTCTGAACAGAGCTGCATCACGTTGTTGCCTTGGAGAGTGTCTATGAGAAGGTGAACAAGTTAAGTAGAACTTGTTAACTTTATTATGTACCTTCTTATGTAATAAATCCATGCCAGGCACGTTGAAAACTCCAGACAAAGACTTACCCCATTCAGACAGTAACTTGTCTTTGGGTGACATTGTGCTGTGCTGAACATGTGAGGTGGCATAACTGTTCCATGCTGGAAATTAATGCAGCCCTTTATTCAGCTGTCACAATACACAGTGGGATAAGCACATGTCACAAAGCTTTCTTAGCGTGGATTTTAAAGGTCTTGTGATAACTTTACAGTTTGACTCAGAATCTGCGGCTTCCTTTTAATGCTCTTATTAGCACTGAAACACTCTCTGTTTTTTGTTCAATGTAGCTGAATGCAACAGCCACACTTCTCCTTCCCCTGGCATCCAAGTAAGACATGTTTATACTCCATCAACCACTAAGCACTTCTCACCAATAAAACAGTCAACTACACTAACTAACAAACACAGGGGAAATGAAGTCTCTACAACACCTCTACTTGTAAACTGTGAGTATCCTTCTGCCTTACTATTAATAATTATTTTGTGAACCCTGTGTTGGATGCCTGACAGATTTATGCAGTGTTTTTTTTTTTTTTAATTTGGTGTTGCAATGAAGTTTAAGGGAGGAGGAAAACACCGAAACAGTCTTGTCTAATTTCACATGGGTCCAACCATAAAACAGTCATCCACCTGATGTATGAAATTCACCACTGAATTTTATTTTCCAGAAAAAAAAAACAACCTGTAAGTTAATGTACTTCATGCCCATGTTTTCAGAACCTGTGCACCTTAAAATTAATTGTTAAATGCTGCAAGATACTTAAGATACAATGTAACGTAAATACAGAATACTGCAAGTGTCGTGATTGTCACAGATCTTGAAAATCAATGAAGCATTCCTGGTGACTTTTTTCGTGATTTGTCAAGCATTTCCTTTATGAATTAATTTGCTGTAATTTACTTTGTCAGTAAATTATTTTCTCTATAAATTACAAGTCAGATTTTTTTAAAGAAAAATGCTACATGCATGGAAAAAATTAATTGGCAGCTGCAGTGTAGGCCACTGGACGAAGTACCCGATCTTTCTGAACAGACTAAAGTTTCATGTAGTGGCTTGGAAGAGGACAGTGAACATTTACAATTAATGTAATCATTAGCTAATTTGATTACTACATCATGTGGATAATTTATTACAGATAGCCTCCTGAGCACCTTTCAAGCCTGCTCCAAGTTATCAAAACCATGCAGCCATGCAGTTTTCTGTGGGATTTGAGGTTATTTCTTCATAATCTCTGAAATAACCAAAAAAAAACCCACCCCTCAATCTTTGTTTTCCCCTCTGTATGTTAAGTTGTGTGTAGTTTTGTGATGTCTGATCTATTCCACGTTGTAGTGAGTGGGAGTCACAGTAGAGGCTTTCTTTGTTGAGTAGCAGGACAGGCCTTCTGGTGATCCAAGTGTGATTTTTAAATTAAACATCCTTAATTTATCAAAATATGTTTATTTTCATTTGATAAATGGGTCTTAAAGTAATCTTGGGTTGCTGACCAAGTGGCAGTGAAGAGAGTGTGTTACTTTGTAAAGAGTCAGTGTGGGAAGTATCCTTACTTTCAGGAATGACTGCTGCATTGGTTTAAAAATTAACTAGATCTGTGAAACACTGTGGAAAATTTTCAGTTTTTAACCATGATTTAAGTTCAGACTGTAAGGTGAAATCATCTACACTCTAAGTTCCAAGTTCTGTACTGCTGAAGCCAATGGACATGTTGTGCTCTGCTCTAGACAGAGCACAGTGAAAAGTGGGGGATGTAACACATGCTTTTGCTTGCTTTGTTGCAGCTTTATCAGTCCATCAGCTGGCTGCTCAGGGAGAAATGTTGTATCTGGCCACACGTATTGAACAAGGTGAGACAGGAGGTTAAATGCTTTTTTTTTTCCTTTGGGCCACTTATTTGCTGTTGTGTTTGACCTTTTCCCCAACACTATGAAGTCCTTAATTCTGGTACAAATTGGAGGACATTTGAGGTATCTGTTCTTTGCAGATGTGAAATGTTGGTTTGTGTCAGTCTGTTACTCACTCAGTTTATGATATCCATTTTAAATTAAAACATTAATAGTTATTAATAATTAGTAATAATTATTGTATATTTAATAATATAAATTTTATTATTCTAATTATTTACTACTGTTATTTATTAATATTAATAATTAATAGTTGTTATTTTTATTATATATGATTTTTAATAATCCCTGCTCTTTTGCTATATAGGTAATCCATGGAACTAAGAAAGGAATATGTTCTGTCACAGGATTTTATTTTATTTTATTTTATTTTATTTTATTTATTTTATTTTATTTTATTTTAATCTTTCTCATTTAAAACATACTTCTATTAATGGTGGTTTTCCAATTCTGTTTAATCAGTCAGCACAAAGATCTGCATGTCATTAATTTAAGCCATGGCCCACACCTGCAATGTAATAGTACCAAACATTCTGAATGGTGTGGCAATTGTGTGTCCATAATACATGGACAAAATTTCAGCTCTACCTAACATAGTTATGAATTTAGTAACTTTAATGATAGTAAAATTAATGGTATATTCTTACTGCACTCACAGTAATCACCCATGCTTTCAGTGCATCCTTGTTGCAGTGTTTACTGGAAAACAGATAATGAGTCACTGAGTCTAAACACTTTGTAGTGAGCCATGTATATGAAAAGCAAAGCAGTTCTGGAGTGTCAGTAGCAGTTCTGGACTGTCAGTAGCAGTTAAAAATGCTTATTTTGGTGCTATGATAAGCATGGGACTTTTAAAGTACTTAGATATTTAAAAAAGATCCAGCTGAAATATTTGTCAGCCAGTTGTTAAAAGAAGTTCTTTTGTTTCTTCTTCCAGCTGCACATTGTGTAGACCTTAATTGTTTTCACAGACCATCTTGATTGCCTGAACTTCGTAGGGAATGGAATTCTTTTATCTATATTGCTGTACAAGTCCATTCTTTACAAAATTGTGTGGCTCACTCTATTGGAAAAACACAGTCTACAGTATAATACAGGATGTACCTATTTATTTTTCAAACATCCTTTATCTTCTTTACAAAGGTGAAGCCCAGATGACAGACAATTTGTAATATTTCTGAGTAAAAACTGAGTTGGATTTACAGAGCTTAAAACTTAAATTCTAAAATATTAAACTTTATAAAGGCTGAAATTTTACTTTGGTCAGTTGGATGTGTTTTTCTTTCTTGGAAAGAGATACTACCACCACCACTGGGACAGAATTTTGTTTTTAACGTTGAGAATGACTTTTAGGTCACACTGGTTCCTGTTGAATAAATGTTACCATCAACACATTTCACCAGTTGATACAATGCATCATGGAATGGATTACTAAGTTATGTATTTTTCCCTGAACAGAAAATTTAATCAATCATAAGGATGAAGAAGGATTTACTCCTCTGATGTGGGCTGCAGCTCATGGGCAGATAGCAGTGGTGGAATTTCTCCTCCAGAATGTAAGGAAAAAATCACAATTGATTTTGAATTAATTTACTCTTTAGTTTGTTTTGCCTTCCTAAGTTTGCCGATGCTGCTACAAGCTTAAAAGTTTTAAAGTTAAAGCCTGTGTAAAGCCTGTAATTTTCTTCTTTTTTTAAACGGATACTTTATTTCAGGGTGCAGATCCTCAGATTCTGGGCAAGGGGCGAGAAAGTGCCCTCTCACTGGCCTGCAGTAAAGGATACACAGATATTGTCAAAATGCTGCTCGACTGTGGAGTTGATGTCAATGAGTATGACTGGGTAAGACTCTACCTTGAATTTAGTCAGAGGGTGCTTTGGTCAGAAAACTGAAGCAGGACGTACCACTGGTGGCCTGAGTTTAAAAATTGTTCTGCCTCTTCGGAAATACCTGAAAGTTTCATAATTTCCATAGGGTAGGAGAACTTGATGCAACTAGTTCTGACTTCTTGGTAGAAAGAGAATGAGACTAATGCTGACTTCTTGTGGGAGTGCGATCTTAGCATTTGAATAGCAGACAAAAATGATGAAAGCTGTGAAGATCTAAAACAGAACACATCATTTTTATAAAACCTAGGAAGTCTCTAACTGGTACATGAAAGCATATTTGTGTGTTAAGGAATTACAGTTGCAGACTGCTTAACTAAGTGTCTGGAGCATTTCTCTGCTTTTGCAGAATGGAGGCACCCCCTTGCTGTACGCAGTACATGGGAACCATGTGAAATGTGTAAAAATTCTTCTCGGTAAGCTGACTGTCCAAACCAAATTATCAGTAATAATGTACTCATTATTCAATTCTCATCGTCAGAAATACAAGGTTTTATTCCTGTCTTACACAGAAAATGGTGCTGATCCAACTGTCGAAACAGACGCTGGCTATAATTCCATGGATTTGGCTGTAGCCTTGGGCTATCGGAGTGGTGAGTATTGCAAATGTTAGCCCTTTTAAAAAGATCTTTAATTTTTACAGCTCCTCATTTATGTAGCTGCTGTAAACTGCCTAGTAGAGGTATTGCAGCTCTTAACATGTTACCTGTCCTGCAAGTCATAAATAATCCTAAATGCATCACGCCAAAATGGGTAGGAGCTTCCATTCTTGTTTCAGAAAGTCAGGTACTTAGTAAGAAAATGTCACTGACCTGGATCTGTACCACTGGACTCAAATAATGGTATTTAGGGCTGATGTAGCCACGACAAGAGCTCAGACAAGGGGAGCTGAGCTGCTCCCTCACCCTGTACAAAGGGGTGTGTTACTGGACAGTGGGAAGAGGCCTGCAGCCCTCCTGAACACCTCCACCTTACTTGACTGACATGATGTCATGTAGCTTGCAAAGCCTTCTTCAGTCGGATCATCTCTACCTCTAGTTTGTCTTGGAGGTAGACAGTAATCATGAATTATACTATCTGGCTTGGTTGTAGAAACCAGAAGCTAAGAATTGACCCCTTGCTGTTTTTTTCCCTCATTGCTGCTACATTTTGAAAGCTGTGAAGTGTCTGTCATTACAGAAATGAATGGAATCAGAAAGTTAGCCCAGCACTGTATGTGTAGCTTCTCTAAGCAGAGCCCTGTGCTTATGAATGAGCCAGTGTCATGGTTTAACCCCAGGCAGCAGCCGCTCACTCACTCCCCCACCAGAGAGATCAGGGAGAGAATCAGAAGGGTGAAAGCTGGAGAACTCATGGGCTGAGAAAAAGGCAGTTTAATAGGAAAAGCAAAGGCTGTGCACACAAGCAAAAAAAACCCCAAGGAGTTAATTCAGTGCTTCCCATGAGCAGGCAGGTGTTCAGCCATCTCCAGGAGAGCTGGGCCCCACCATGCACAATGGGTACTTGGGAAGACAAATTCCATCACCACAAACGTCCCCCCCTTTCCTGCTTCTTTCCCCTGCTTTATGCACTGAGCTTGGTGCCTTATGGTCTGGAATATCCCTTTGGTCAGTTGGGGTCACCTGTCCTGGCTGTGTCTCCTCCCAGGCACGCCCAGTCTCCTCTCCAGTGTGGCAGTACCAAAAGCAGAAAAGGCCTTGGCTCTGTGCAGGCCCTGCCCAGCAACTGCAAAAACATCTCTGTGTTATCAACCCTGAGTTCAGCACAAATCCAAACCACAGCCCCATGCCAGCCACTGAAAAGAAAATTAACTCTACCCCAGCTGAAACTAGCATAGCACAACTTCACAGAAGTGAAGCCTACATAGAAGCCTTCATAGAAGACTGCTTCAAGAGCTCAATCCCAAAGTTTCCCAGAAGTTTCTAAGAAATGTTTTTGCCAACTTTCTGTTTGTAGGCTGGTTTTTATCTGCTTTCCATGTGCTGTCAGCATATTCAAATCAAAGAACTGATAATGGCCCCCAAAACATTGTTTGCCTAACCGGGTGTATTGTTTTTGCGTTATACAAGGCTTTTATTTTCTGAAGGAATGCTGACTTTATTCACAGAGTGAATTTTTACATGTCTGGTTTTTATTAAATTATTGCACAGGACAAGCAGGTATCTGCCAGAAAAAAAGTATAACCCTAAAAATACCCAAAAAATCAACACTAATTAACCTCATCTCTTTCTCTGCTTTAGTTCAGCAGGTTATTGAGTCTCATTTATTGAAGCTACTTCAAAATATCAAGGAATAATGGTTGGCTGCTCTGCAGATGCCACATCTTGGCTTGGAGATTTGAACTGCTGTTGAGCTCCAATCAGTGACAAGAGTTGGTTGTTTTGTAACTTTACCTCAGTGCAACTACTTGGTGGCTTTAGTTAAGCTTTTTAGTGTTCTTCCTCTTCTTTTACCGTTGATACAAATGTGCTATGTCATCCATTTCTTAAATATATTTTATATAATTTTAGAAGAGTCGTCGTGCATTAAAAGCCTTGTAAATAAACCCAGTTTTGACCATCTAAATGTTTACACTGAGTGCAGTGGGTGGCACTATGCTAAGGGTCCTACTTCATCACATCATGGATACTTATTCACAGGAAGAAATGTGTTTAGATATTGAGGGATATCATCACAGAAGATAGATACCTGTTTTGTAAATAATACCAAAAATGTGTGCTCTGTGTGAAGTTTTTTGAGATCCCCAGTTAATATTTATCCTGGCTGGAGCCCCAGAACAGGGCTCATTTTTGCAATAGTGAGGAGGGGGCTAGGACCCAGAGGTTTTTCTGTTTCAGCTCACCTCATTGCTGAGAGAAGGAGGAGGTCCCTTCCAGGGAGAAGGAGTTCTTCCAGTCAGGGTGGACGGGTTTCAGTGGGGTCGTGGAGCTCTGCAGTGAGCATTTTTATATGTGAATCACTCTCTCTTTTGTACATTGATGCTGTTAATGTTTGTTTTCTTATCTCATTGCTGTTTCCAGTAAATTTTTCTTATCTCAACCTGTGATCTTTACCCTTTTTGCCTCTAATTCCCCTTTCCATCTCTCCCCAGGAGAAAGCAGAGTGGGAGTGGGCCAGTGGCAGTGTGGTTTGAAGCATCTCAGTGGGAGCACTAAACTGGGCAGTACCATTCCTAAACTACAGCAGTCTTTTTTTGGCACCCACTGTGGGGCAGGAAGGATTGAGATTACAGATAAAAACCAGAGGGGATTGGAAACAAATTCAGTCTAATCATTTGCTGTATTAGGTAGAGAGCCACTGGTCACAGTGTTGCTTCATCTGTTGGTGTGGGTGTTGTACCTTACCCTTTCTATATTCTGTATGTGCTCCTCCTGATGCTATTTCTCAGAGGAAGGAGGGGGATCAGGATTGTTCTGTAGCTGTACTGTGTTTTCACTTTATGGCATGATAACATCAAGGGCAGTGAGGGTCATTTGGGGTATGTATTCAGTGCTGCTCTCCTACCCTTACCTCAGGCAGTGTGTTTTGGGACTCCCATTAATGAATAGTCATGTTGTATCTTGGAGGGGGAACTGGAGAGGACGATTTTCCCCATCTTTTCACTCCTGTTAAAAGAGCTTTGAGAATTTTGAATTGCCTTTGGATGTTAAGAAGAGCATGTTCTTGTTGCTAAGTCTGGCAGGTCTCCTGAATGCGGTCTACATCATGTTTAGATATTTCTAGGGAGGTTATTCAGACATCTGCCCTGAGGGAAGATAGTCATGAGTGGCATGGAATGTGGGAGAAAATGAGCCAGGTTTTAAAGGATTATTGTGCTTCAGTGGTTTGGAAATTCACCCGTGTCAGGAAAATCCACAAACACCAGAGGTTTATGTCCAAAAAGGAGACTGAGGAGTCCTGCAACTTTATTCAAATAAAGGGAGAGGGTCCTCTGGGGCACGTACCTGCGGGATTTCTCTCTTGGGGTTTCAGAGGGTGCAGCCTCCTCTTATCCCAAACTCCAGGCTGCACTTTTCCCTCTTCATTTCCCTATTGACTGAGGTACAAGGAAGGTACAGCCTTCCCAAACCCCATATGCCCCCTTGAACCTGTCATTTTACCATAAGGTTCGGAAAATTCACACCTGTGCAGACCCTTGTCTATCTCAGGAACCACGCTGTCTGAGCTCTGCAACAAACCTGCTGCCTTGAATTCAGCAGAGACGGTAAGACCCATTTCAAAGATGTAAACACTCAAACCTTCACTCCTACCTTCAGATTATTTGTAAAGACATTAGCACACATTATTCCTCTCACTCCTGGACAATTATGGGATCCTGACAAAGGGGCAGAATATGTGATGGAAAACTGGTGTGGCAGTTCCAGAGAGGCACAAAGTTACACAGCATGCTGGGCCCTGGCTACTGTATCCTGGGCACTGCTTGACCCTAAACAGCACCCCCAGGGGAGAGGGAAGAAAGCAGACCATCAGCCAAAGTGGCCATTCAAACCAGAGGAAGCAGCCTCTGCTGCTAGTGTTGCAAAATATACCAAGTTTAAATTTTTTTTTTTTTATAACTTTAGTCAGGTTTGTTCACCTTTGCCCCGGGGGAAGGGAACTGAAGTTTGTTTTCAGGGCATTGTGCCACTCACTAGGTGAGGCCTACAGAGCTTAACATCTAAACAGACTAGGAGCAGCATGGAAGACACAAACGATAACAGCCATCAAGGGCTATTAACGGGACATCGATTCCAAGCAACATGGTCGGAGACACCTGGTTTGGGAAAGCAGAGATAAGAATAAAGACCTAATTAGCATCGGAGGCAAAGATATCTGTAACCAACAACAAACCAGATACTAAGAACAACGTAACTTGGAACCAATGAACATTGAACCAAGGAATCTCTACGAGTTTTGACTGCATGAAGCTTGTGAAAAATCTGCTAAAATTCATAAGTCATGGAATTATTTTCTCTGCACACCCAGGCTATGTGTGGTTGAAGTGATTTCTGTTGCACACCCTGTCCAGAAAAACCTGGCCAGAAGTAAAGTAATGCCTTGATTATCTAACACTAAAAATGTTGAATAGTTTGGGTTTTTCCCACAGTTTCGGTGACAGAAGCAGTTGCCCCTATACAGAAGAAGAAATGCAAGATAAATCAGTTCACACAGGAAGGAATGAGGAGGAAGCAGGGTTGTCCTAACAGTAGGAGGAGGGCCAGAGATAATCACCCCATTTCTATCCCTGGGTGAGCTGTGGGATACACAAGAAGATTTCAGCCACCAGTCAGGAGAGCCCCTGGTAACCTGCCTGGTCCAACACTGGAATACTGCAGCCCCCAGTGTGAAACCAGATGGTAATGAAGCCAGGCAATGGGATCTCTGTCCCGGGATGTGGGCATTGACAAGAGGATTGGGAAGAGGACAGAAACTCAGACCCTGGACGTGACTCCTGTCAAGCATGAAGGAAAGGTCCTGTCAAGGATGTCTAGTAATGCACACAAGCAGGTGGAATGCCATGGAAAAAGGTCTCCAGTACCCGAGAGAGTTAACTGTGCTGGACAGAGTCTATAGGGGTTTGAATAACGAGCAGGTAGATCCTTTTGAGCAGATTAGAGTGAAAAGACACTGAATGATTGGTGGTTTTATATATATGTGCATGTGTAGGGTTTGTTTTAGAACAGTTTGGTTGTAATGGAGAGGATGCAGGTAGCCATTTTGATTATTGTTATCTATGGTAATAATGTAAATAATATGTAATAATAATAATAATAATAATAATAATAATAATAATAATGTTTTACCACTTAGGAAAATGTATGAGGCAAAGAACGAGAAAGAAATTGTAAGAGTAGAAGGTATTAGCACACTGAATCCAATGACTTGGATTGAGACTTGATTGTTGCAATCTAGATGTCCACTGGTTAAACTGATGTTCACAGTCTTCTGGCACCCTGACTGACAGTGCTGGGATGGATGTTCAAAGGGGAAGTCCCTCCTACATGTCATGCCACCAAACTTACATGGAGTAAGTGGGTCTCATTGATCATACAGCTTGGCATGCCTACAATTCTCTCTAGTCTGCCACAGAGGGAAGGGAGTCTTAAGGAGCAGTGTGTGGCTTTGGTAGGAACATTGACAGTACCTGACTTCTTTCCATCTGCTTTCTGCTGCTAGTCCTGGAACAACTTGGCCAACTAGGCATCATAGTTTGAAATTTCCTTGGTACAAGTCTAATTATAACTACAAAACTCCTAGCTTCCAAATATCCTTCATGCAGTGGGTAAAAGCAAGAATGAGCTGTTTAGGAAGAAAAGCCACAGCCTCCTGCACTACAGCCTTCTTCAGCCACCGCAGTCCTTTGGATCATAGAGTATCTCAAGTTGAAAGGGACCATACAGATCAGGTCACATTCCCTGCTCGTTGCTGCATGATCCCTATCAAGATGAGTCCCTTCCAACTTGAGATATTCTATGACTACCTCAGACTAAACTATATGACTAAGCATCATCCAGATGCTCCTTGAATGCTGACAGGTTTGGAGACCATTTTCCTGGACACCTGTCCAGTGACCAACCACCCTCTCAATATGGAGCCTTTCCCTCATGTTCAGTCTGAACTTTTCCCTGATGCAGTTTCATTCCATCTCCTTATGTCCAAACTCTGGTTACCAGAGAGGAGATCAGTGGCTGCCCCTCCACCTCCTCTCATGAGGAAGATGTAGGCTGCCATAAGGTCACCTCAGTCTCCTCCAGGCTGAACAGACCAAGTGACCTCAGCTGCTCCTCATACGGCTTTCCCTCAAGGCCCTTCACCATCCTTGTGGCCTCCTTTGGACACTCTGTAGCCTCACTGTTGTGGCACCCAGAACTGCCCCCAGCACTGGAGGTGAGGCTGCCCCAGAGCAGAGCAGAGCAGGATAATCCCCACCCTTGCCCAGCTGATGCTGTCCCTGATGCCACCCAGGACACAGGAGGCCCTCCTGCCTGCCAGTGCACTGCTGACTTGTGTTCAACTTGTCCCTAATCCAAACCCTCACATCTCTTTTTGCAGGGCTGCTCCCTAGCCTCTTGTCCTCCAGTCTGGGGGATGTCCCAGTGTAGCTGTTCAGTCAAAACAGCAATTAAAATGTTGAAATTAGTTGAAAAAAATCAGACAATGTTAACTGATCTTCTGGGACTTCTGCACTTAGTCAAAGCTACAGTGAACGATAGGACATAACAGTTTTGCACAAATAATAGATAAGGTTTTGAAAGAGACTTTTCAGCAGCTCTCCCCCAGCAGTACACAGGGTTTTTCCCCATGTAATGTTCACGGTTCCAAGCGTTTCTCCATTGTGTCCACTAGAGGTCTGGCATCTACTGACATCCGTACACTACCTCCATGGGTAGTGAGCCCAACCTCCAAGTTCCTGTATTTCTTATATATTGTCTCTTGTATGCTATTTTTTTTTTCTGTTTGAAAATAAATCCACACACAGAGAAAAGGAGTAGTATTTAAAGAGCATGCATTGTGATTCTGATGAAAGGGCCTGCAAGGCTGGAGAACAATCCAGCCAAGTTCTCTGAGTCAGAGAAATAATGAATTAAAAAATGCTAACTTTGAAATAACTAAGTGCCTGAATATACAAAAGGGGGAAATGTCAAAAAAATTTCCAAACCTCCATGGATTAAACCTGAATTCCTGGCCACATTTCCCTCTCACTCTATGTGCTGAAACATCTGTGATACATAGAAGGCATACACTGGGCCAGAATTAACCTCTAAAACGTTGTGTGAGAGCCAGTGCAGAGATGCATTTCTTTCATGATGCTGAAATCTGAAATGAAATCACCCTTAGGGGAAGTGGAGCAAAAAAATGTAACTGACCTTGCAGTTCTTGGTGAAATCCTTGTTCCATCATCTGTCTCCCAGGCTTTGACACCTGTATTCTTACACAGCGTTCACACCAGTTTTATTGCATCATGCATGATTAAGTCAGATGAAAGAAACAGCAGATATGACACGCCTTGGAAGCAAGAGAGAAAAAAGGTTGCATAATCAAAATCCAGAAAAATATGTCTCTTGTAAATTTTAAAGCAATATGTCTCTTATTTTTAAAGCAATATGTCTCGTTTTTAGAGCAACATGTCTCTTTGAAACTTTAAAGGAAAATAAGATGAAGTGGCAATTACTCTAAAGTTGCATATCAAAAATACTGAGATTTAATGTCCTTTGTAAAAATAAATGCTGAACTTCCGCATTTGTTGAAAAGTAGTGCAAATAAAATGTGTGAGAAATGACTGCTCACTTTGAAATTTTAGAAGGCTTATTAAACCTTTACAATATACAACAAAATGACTGAACTAGGAAAATTACAGCGCAGGGAGTGTGGAACTAAACCACCATGTGCTCACCCACAAAATGGCTGCTCTGCCTTTTATACCCCTGGTGGTGCATCAGGTGACTCTGGCCCCTCCCAAAGCCTGCCAATCAACTCTTCCTCGCTGTCCATTGGTGGAGTCTGCATTCTCGCAGCTTGATTGGATGTCAGGTGTTGCCATGCCACGCCCCCTGGTACCCAGCCTGCCCTGCTCCCAAATGTCCCACCCAAGGGGCACAGGCGCAGCCCTCCCTCCATGTGTCCCCACTACCAAGGACATCCCCTGGCCACCACACAGGGGAAAGGGGACTGTGGGGAGAACAGAGGACATCGAAACCACAAATCACAATGACAAAACCAAACATCAATAAAACTCCTCTTAACATACACATAATATTCATCCCCTAATTGCGAGAGCCAGTCATGTTAACTATGTATAACAAAATGCAAATTGCATTTCCTTGAGGTTCCATAACCTGAGCCATTTTTTCTTAAATTGTAAGACGTCTCATATACAGACAAAACTACATCAGTATACTTAAAGAACAGGATATCCTTTTCCGGCATTATTTGTGTTACAGGAAAGTATTTGTTCTAAATAATGAACCTTCAATATCTGCTCTGTATTTTGTCTTGAATTTCAGTCAGTGATAATATATAGGAAATAAAACTAATTCTTTGCTATTGCCTCAAAACATATCTAGAAAATGCATTTTTTAATTATATGTGAAGACATTGGAATAAAGGAATGTAGATTAAGAGAACACAAATTACTTCCATCTTTTTGCTGCAGAATTTCAAGCAATTGTCAGACAGTCATCACAACACCTCCCACAAGAGTGAATACAAAGGTGAAGATGGTAATCTTTCAGAAGCTGTTTCCTGCATCATAAACCCATTCTACTATGTAACATTATGCTGCTAAGGGAACATGGAAATGAAATCTTCTGTGGCTTCTCTGAGGACCCTGCAGGGACCAACCAGCACTATTTCATAAGCTATGATTAAGACACCCTGAGGAAAACTTAGTCAAGAGTTAGCAAACAGCGAAAAAAAAAAAATCTATGCAAAGAAAAAGCTTTACTCACAGGAAAAAAATCCCTGTGTAAAAAGCACAGACAACTGGTTATTTTGCAATATTAACACCATGCTTCACTCCACATACTTTGTGTTTCTCTGAGGCACAACAATGAATTCTTGTTTCTCTTGGTGTAAATACTTCTCGGCATTCATTTTTTTTTGTTTATAGTGGCAAAAAATTTAAGTGGTGGGAACTTCAGCATTGGTTAAGTGTTTTGAAAGGTCAGTTTTCTGATTTTGTTCCAGTGAAACATTTCTGTAGCCTCTGATGGCACTGAGAAGACACTAAGAAAGACTTACCTTGGAACCACACCCATGAGTCCAAAGGCAGAAGTGTTTCTTTGTCACAAGACCAGAGGAGTTTGAAAATTCTGCAGATGATTTTCTCCAAAGGCTTTACCAAAAGCTCTTGCCAATGTAATTTCTTACAGTAATTATTCGTCTTTTACATTTGAATTTGAACGATAGTGTGCACTCTTTTGGAGTATTAAGATCTGTATATCTATAGTAAGTTGCTTTTCCTGATTAACTAAATTATTTTTTGCCAAATTCAACGTGCAGCATGTAAACACAGATGCCATGAACTCTGCCCACAAAGCAGATTGCCAGCAGTTTCATGTAGTAGTAACAGCCAAATGCTTCAGAGCTGCACAAAGTCTTTGTCTTATTCATTCCCGTTTGACTTTGCAGGGTATTCTGGTTAATCATGTACAATGTTAGCATTACTATTTGCATGTAAATTTGATGAGCACTTTGTAACACTCTTCCCTGTCTGCTCTGGTTTTCCCTGAGGCTGTTACTAGTTCCACTCTGTTGCCTTCTTTGTTCATCTGTCTTGTACTTTGAATTCCCCACTTGTATTTCTGAGACAGTTACAGAAAGCAGCAACCTCCTGCCAGACCTTCCCAGGGTAGAGCATAATCTTCCTTCAGCCCTCCTGTGGGGTTTTCCTTGGTATTAAAAAAAAAAAAAGTCTGTATCCTACACCTCCTTATGCCACACACGGAGCAGGTGCCCACAACAGGGAGCCAAGTGATGGAAGATGGGGCTTCTGCTCTTCACCTTTTCCATGATCCACTCGAGACGACCTCAGCTCCCCATTGTGGCTCTAGAGACCAGCTCTGTCCCAGGGCCATGATCGAAGTGCCCCATGACACCTTTTTCCCCCCACTAAAAGAACTCAGCAGTTGTTAACCCAATGGTATTCCTGCAGTAAGAAATAATGTTGCACAACTCCAAGATGAAAATCAGCCACTGAACCTTACTCATAGCTGATAAACAACACGAGACTAACTTTTACGTACAGCATGCACCAATTTTGCATTTCCAGAGCAACTTCATTGTGCCTTGGTCCTACAATCTGCCTTTAAGCAATCTTGAATCTTGCTTCTTTAAATCCTGATGATCATGCTTAGCTCAGCCTGAGGAAACAGCTGTAAACTAATGCCAGAACTACTACTCATCTTCAACAACTGTTTTATAACAGTACCTGGAACAAAAAAATGTCAGAAGTAGAGCAACTGTGAAAGTTTATCCTAATTCTAGGTGACTTGTTTTGGCTAAGCAGTTCACATTCACAGCTCTAGCCTACACCTAGCATCACCCAGATGTAACTCCATATTCTCTGGAAGGAATAAGGGAAAAAAAGACAGACTGTATTTACTGAAATGATAGCGACTCAAATATGTTCTGCATTTTTAAGTAGTAAGTTAATATTAGGGGCCTTCCAGTAGATTTTCCTGAACACTGTGGACCAGCCTTTTTTTCCTTCACAACAACAGTATAAATCACTGGAGTGCAGACACTGCCCATCACTAGAATGATCATCATTAGTATTGTTATAGCAGTTCCGCTTGCATGCACCTCCTGCTGTGCAGCACATAATGCTTTCAGGAAGTACACTGCTCCATCTGGCAATGAATGTATAACTGGGTGAATTAGGAATCCAGTCGCTTGGAACTTTAAAGATCAAAGATATTGTTAGGGGTTAGTCCTAGGAATGACGTCTGAATAGATCTTTCTGTTGAGGGTTATTTGTCACCAAATTAAGCTAGCAAATCTCCAGGCATACAGGACTGTAAAGCATGTCAGTCCATCTTCTGCAGATGAGCAGTGATGAGGACAACCATGTACGCAGAAATCAGCAGGGAAGGTTGCAGACCCCAACAGAAAGGAAGATGTAAACTGGACACAGCAACAAGGTGGATTACAGTTGTGGGACTGCACTGTACAGTTCATCCTTTTCCTGCAGGAATAAACCTAAGTAATCCCTAAATAATCCCCAGAAAAAAAAAAAAAATCCTGACCTGCATTGTGGGAGATATTGTTTTGATTCATTATGCAAATCAACTGTACGTGCTCTTCTTTTAGCACTGAAATCAAAGCATAGCAAATACAATCACATCACATGCTTTTCACAGCCTACAAAGTTTTCCAGCACATCAGCATTTCTATTTCATAAATAGAAAGTGAAGCTTTACAGAACAGCATCACCTTCACACCAGTTCTAGCATATAGCATTGCCAGGCATTTTACCTGTCATACCATCCAATGGCTGGACTCAACCTCACGTATTATTGTCAGCTAAAGGACACTGAATGATGTGTCTGTGGTGATGTAGTCTGTGGGGACATTTGATGTCCAAGAACTTATTCAGGCTTCTGGCACCACAAAAAAATAGGCAAGCTTTAGCTAAACCCCATAGATCCTTCCACCCCACTTTTGTAGCCACTAGGCTACACCTAGACCGTCTAAATGTTACAATGTAAGGGATTCAACACAATTGTTTCTGAAAATGCATCACAAAAATAGCTTATCTACTCTGCAACTGTGGTATAATGTCTATCCCAAATATGGGATAAGATCACAGGCATAACAACACCACCATTGTCTCCAAAACGGCTTTTGTTTAGAATGATTATGATCTTCTCTTCACACAAAACAGTTTCCAGAAAGTCCACCGCACCCCAGAAAAATGTATCAGTGCATCCTTGAGGCCTTGCATCCCCAATGGAATTTAATCTATAGCCTGCTTACATAGTTTGTCTGTCAGATATACTGTATATCCTGATAAAACCAGAGAGTTGCCAAGGTGGGGGACATAATCAGGAGCAAAAACGCCACCAGGTTTTAAAATAATCATCTATTTTCAAGGTAAAAAATATTAAAATAGGACAATGCTAAAATAAGAGGAACAAAATTAATGTGAGTAAAGGGTCTGTTGTACAAATGCAGAGGCTGATGCACCAAAGCAGAATGACAACCCATCTAGAATACAGTTCCTGACAGAGGTCAGCCTAGACACCAGTGCATACGTGCACAAGGTCACATCTGAGCAAGTCTGAATTTTGTATGCTGGTGGAAGATGATGACTCAGTGAATCCTGAGACCTGTAAGCTAGTCTAGCTTCTACACAGTAAAAACACCCCCACCCCCAACCCCCCCAAAAAATCTTAAAGATCATTACCCCCGGGTAGTAATTACTGGAGCATGAAATGCTGCAGATGTACATGGGAATTGTTTATCCAAATGTTGCCCCCAACATATGCTAAAGGCAAACCCCAGCTACATGAGCTGGCTATGCTGGTTTCACACTGTTTAGGAGCTTCCCTAAACCAGAAAGAACTGCACTAACTACTGATTCCTAACACTAACTGGTGCAAAGCAGCCGGGAGGGAAAAAATGAATAGTCAATTTAACTTCCTGGTGCTTACCAACTGCCCCTGGAACAAAAACTTGTAATGGACATCTCAAATCAATAAACCTGCCACTTTGCTGACACAACTGTTCATTTTTTTCGCTTCATCTCATTTTTAGTTTAGGTTTGAATCCTACAAACACTTATGTTCACATTACCCTCACTATATATTTATGTAAGGCTTATGCTTGGTGGGGGCAGATGAATGCCCCAACTCTAACAAAACAAAATGAGTTGACTGACCTGTACAGGTGAAGCCAAACACAGTTAGAAATCAGCACAAATGCAGAAGTCTTTAAGATGCAATTGTCCAGAAGTATTATAAAAATGGCTCCTAACCACTTAAGTCTACTCACCGTGCCTCTTAGCTATGTTACTTATCTACGTGGCCCTGATGAGGCATTATCACTCTTAATTCCTCCTAGTTCTGCAGAGGCAACAATACTGAAGAGACATGGAAGATACTCATCACCCCATACATTTTAACCTCATTCTACTCTACTGTGACTACCAGTGACAGTGTCTATGTAATACCACAGATGTCATGTCAAACACTAATGTCACACAGGCATAAATTGTGGCACCCCCAACTATCTTATCATCTTTCTTTTTACAGGCACAAGAGGGCAAGAAGCCCTCCTACATCTCAGTTGGGTTCTTAAAGGTGGCAGTAGTCTTGCTTACACACAGTTATTAGAAATCCATCACAAAAGATCAGATCACAAGATCCTACTGTTGAGAGATCTGACTGTCCAGTCACACTCAGTCACATCTGAATTTGACTGATGCAGTTACTGGAAGTAACAGGAAAGGAGGACTAGTCAGTCCCTGGAGCTGCAGGTTAAATCCACAGCTCCCTCTGCTTCAGCTGATACTTTAAACAACTTCAAATCTTGCCTAATCTTACTGCATAATTTTAAACTCGGAGGCAACATGGAGGTGCAAACACTTGCCGAAAGTTATATATGGGTTGTGAAGCAGGATACTGATCAGGTGCGCAGGGCTGAAATTTTTGACACTCCAGCAAAAACCTTACAGACATTATTAACTCAGGTACAACTTACACAGAGAATACTAAGACTTCTTAACTCAACTTCAGGTGTTTCCTAAAAATTTGGAGTAGGATACAACCCATTACTACATTTCTCCAGGAAAAATAAAAAAAAAACCACTGTCCAATAGAATTGCAGAATAAGGATCTCAAGTGCAGCAGACACTTCCACGTTTATCTGCCAGGATCCTGCAGTGCACATCAAATCCCCATATGAGACATGTTGCAAATCTTGGTTATTGGGTATCAAAGCCAAAAGCTCTTGCATGATCAAACTGACCTTCAACCAATCTGAAGAGCAGCAAAATACTCTAGAATTCTGCCTTCCACCCATATAAGAAGTTCTAGACATAGGCTATAATCATTAGTGCCTTTACAACACTACTTGGTCAACAACTGTTCTGATTTGTTTGGATTCACTACCAATGCAAAATACTGAGCTGTAACTCCTCTGTAATCCCTGCATTACACAAATATTGTTAGGATGCCTTTTTTTTCACTACCAGGAGACCTTAGATGTGATGTAAAGGTAGTGTAAGTTGTGTTAAATCTCTTACAAAAAAAAAAAAAAAAAACAGATTACAGCAAGACAGTACAGTAACAGTATTACATAAAATGTCTTCCTTCTCTTCAGTAACATTATTTTATGATAGCCCCTGCATGAAGAGAGAGTATTAGCTGAGCAGTTAAAACTTTCATGATGAGACTGTAGGTACCATGTTACCAAGAAACCACAGCTTAAAGTCAGTTAGAATAGACAGAAATAGTTATACTCCTGATTCTCAGAGCTTCCATATACATCCACTCTTCATCCATCTTTACAACTCACAGTCAAACTAACCATGGTACTCCCCCATGCTACAGACAGTACACCTAGGCTAAGTAAGCTTGGCTCAGCTGCACCATAAGCTCCTTTTTTTTTTTTTGAAAATAAGACTTCCTCTCAGAGTCTAATCTCTTTTACTGGTCAGGATTTTACAACTATCATATCCAGAAGAAAACATTTTCAGAAACTCTCACACGTGCGGCTGAAATGATAGAAAAGGAAAAAAGAATAACTCAGAAAAATTGGAAGCCACATTACATGTATTACTGAAGTGCAAAACATGTTCAGTACTTACTAATATTTTAAAATATGTAGCTAAGAAATCTCTCCTCTTTACATATACCACCATCTTGCCAGTCACTTAAGGCTGTAATCTAGTCATCATCAACATGGACTTCCCTGTATCTCTTTGAATATTAACTGTCCAGTTTCATGTTCAATTTGTTCAAATCTATTAAATCTATCCACATTTAAAGGACAGAATAGCTTGTTATTCCAACTGTACCATTACACATTTAGGTTTTCAGCAGATATAGTAGAGGAAAAGTAAATTGTATGATGTTTCACCCACAAAACACAGTATCAGCATAAAAATTTCAGAGGCAGCAACTACACTGAACTTCCTCCACATTCCATCTTACAATGGCTGTAAGATACACAAGCATCGATTTCACATTTGAAGTACTGACCTGAGAACATTTTAAACCAAATGTTCTTCGTCATGTATGTTAAATGTGCACTACGAATTATGTGAAATTCTCAACGGTTACTTTTCCTGAGACACAACCACAGATTCATAAAACTTTCATGATAAGAACAAACATGTAATAATAATGCAAGGTGGCTTTGAGAGCTTTAAAACCAGTATTACTTTAAGACCAGTTAGAAGCTTTTCATATGTACACCACTAGCTTAATAAAACACACAGCTCCACCATCTCCCAAAGGTGTTAGAACATACTAAAACATTGCAAAGCCCTTAAAGCATAAGATTAACAATTATGAAAATATTTCCAAAAATCTGTTCCAAACATTATGAAAAAATCTCACTAGAATCCACCACTGCATTGAGTTAAGATATTTCAGAGCTTAACGTGACAGAACCTGAACATTCCCGTAGCCTTCAAAAAAAAAAACAAAGCTCAGTAGAAACACAGGCATCTGTTTTCACTTCTCCATTGTCCAAAATATTTGGAATGGAGAGCCATTTCCTTCGAGTAAAACTACAGATAGGAATCAGTAATAGCATAATTACATTATGGCTACACAGAAGTTCAACGTGACGAGAAACATCAGCACAACTATTCTCAGTTTCTAGTAATTAATGGCAGTTTAGGAAAACCATAACCAAACTCCTTACCAAGAGCAAAATAATCACACCATTGAGGCCAGGACTGAACACTAAGTTAAACATGAAGAATACTATAACCTTAACAGATAGGTACTTCCATTAAGACTCTGCTATACTCAAGAACACATTTTGCTCATACCTTTACCTGCAGTCTGAGTCTGATGATGCAGATTATGCCAGTATTTCCTGATTGGGAGTGTACTGGGACCATACCTTGCACAGACTTACACAAGCATGTCACATAGCTGTTTATTACTAGATTAGCCTTACTTTGCACTTCAAAAACACTGCTTTAGTAAGGATCTTATTTTTTTAAGTACCAAATGTGTATCTGTTAGACGGAAAAAGGCTAACACTGTCTAGAACATCCAGGCAAGGCCCGAAGTTACTTCATAAGACAGAAACCAGTAGAAAGTATTTCAGAAAGGCTACAGTGTCTTGAACAAGTATTTATGTGGACTAGCATATCTGAATCACAGAACAGGTAACACACTGGTAAAAACCCAGCATGCCATTTATTTATTCAACAGGTCACAGAAGTCTGGCAAGCTAGTCTGCGGAACTTGGTTTTTCCCTCACACATAGCAATTACATTTGCCATCCTCATTTCATAAGTCAAACTCACACAGGCCTAGTTTTTCTCCCTCATGCCATAATTAAATGATTGCACTTTTTTAGCTGATTCAATGCTACAAGCACAGTTCACTGCTGAAGTACTTGTAAACCAAGACAAGTGCTCTAAAATTGTTACTCAAAGTTCTTGTACCTGACTTCAGCCATGCCATGCTCACATTAGTCTGCTGTCTTACCTCAGACCACAGGAGTTTTATAGGGCTTGAACAAGCTCCTCCACTGTTTCCCAATGTACACCATGACAAACACGCTTGGCAAGTCAGACACGGACCCACCCTTTCCCAGGCACATGGAGACCTTTTTCACAGCTATAGCAAATCTTACCCTGAACTTTATCCTTGACAAGTCATGGTGAATCCACACTTCCTCAAGTATCTGCTCTAGAAACAACCTCAGAAGGTTGGGTGCTCCTCTGTCCTAACTTACTTTCTGTAATGCAAGTGTTCTGATCTATCATTAATATCAATGACTCACAAACATGAAATTTAGCTCCTACCCCTGGAAACTCCAGCTATACAGAGGTCAGAATGGAATTTAAAATGTCTTTCTTGTGCCCTAAAAGGTTATCTTTTTCTCTGAAACACAACAAAAAACCAAAAAAGCAATAAAAACAACACATTCCTGAAACATTCAAATTATTAGTTAATAGATCTGAAGCTGGTAAAGGCAGACTTAGTTAAGAGCCACTATCTACTCTATTAATGCTTTTTCCCTTTTCTGTACTACATTCCCCCACATAACTGATGGTTTCAGATAAGTAAAATTAAGATGGTAAAGCACTGTTTAACCCATTAAACAGTTATGCCAAGCAAATACCTACTCAACACTCACTGAAGATAAAAATTTAACACTCACATGTAGCTCCCCAAGGCCATGAAGAACAGCAGCAAGCAGCTAGCAAGTAAATTCTTCCCTGACTTGCACGTTTTGTGTTCATATTAAGCCACCATTACTCCTGCTAAAATACAATTCTATTTCTTAAATTCAGTAAGTTACAAAATGACTTGCAGCCTACCTAGCTCTAACCTGTAATACCAGCAATTCACCAATTAAGTCCAGAAGGTTTCATTATGCACAGAAAGATTTTTAGAGCCAGCTTTTAAACACAGCGAAAGGAAGCAGCTCTGCAGAAAAGTAAAACCTTTTAAGATTGTTTAGCATTTAGGGCCTGTTGTTTAGTATTTCTGTCCCTGATTTTCCGACAGAAAGTCACACCAGAAACTTTGTTTTATATTTTTATTGTATGCCAAAGTTCATTAAAGATGAGTGTTTGCTTGTATACAAGTTACTCAAAAAATGTGTCTAGGCAGAAATTTGTTAGCAATCTGACTTATTTCAAAGCATAGGTTTGTTCAGTCAGGCCACAAAAATAATATTGTGTACAAGCAGTAACTAAGGAGCTGTAGAATCAAGGAGTTTCCAAGTATCACAGATCTTGAGATCATCAGGAAAGAAAATCAAGGCAGTCACAATATAAAATAGCAGCTCCATGTAGCTTTTTCAAGTTTTAATTTTATTCAGGAGGTGACAGTTCAGTTTGCCTCATTCTTCGAAGCTTCATCGAAGTTTTCAACGAGATCTAGAAGAAGATTGTTGGAATTAAAGTTTGACCCACTTCCCCTTTTAAAACATTCTGGTTTTGATTTTTCTCCAAAGTACTATTTCATATCAGGTTTTTACACCATGAAAACTTCCAGCTTGTAAAATACAGAGCAAATAATGTTTAAAGCCTTAAAGGTTCATCCTCCTTGCCCAACCAAGGAAATTTTGGATGGTTCATGAAAAAGCACAATTCTAAAAGCATTTAACTTCACTGTAACAACTGGGCAGTGATTCTGACAAGGTAGTTTCTTATGGAAAATTAAATAATTATTTTAGCTGTAGCTATCACTTCAACAGAGAACCAAAATGCTAGCTCAAACTTCGAAGTCTCTTGTGGTATCCTGAAATTAATGAAATAATCTGCCCATAGAAATTCTGTGACAGCAAGTGACTAGATAACACTTTTCCTATCCCTGGCCGGATCTTATGCTATGTGTAAGATCTCTCAGCAAAATTCACTTCCTTTTCCTCCACTGCACGTTTGTTCTTACCTGGAACTTCATCATCATCATCTTCACCAGTAGCAAGTGGTGCTTTTCCATCCACAGCTGCAAGAGCAAGAAGTTCAAAAGCTTCATTCAAGCTCACCACAGGCATTTTGATTCATTGTTTTGCTTTGTGTTTTTGAAAGAAATTATCAAAGATTCTGGGCGAAGCTGCAATGCTTTATCCAGTTCTGTAAATAAAAATCTCTATCCAATGTAGGAAGTTCACACTCCCTTTTTGTTACTGATACTGTTCAAACAGCCCAGCAGTAAAATTAGAAGATGCATGCTAAACAGCATACTAGTCAACATCCTGTATCTAGGTGTACTGAGAGCCCTGCATGACAATAATTTCCAAATACAAATGGAGAGTCATATTACCAGTTTTTCCTAGAAGTAGGTTAGTTTATGCACTACCACATGGCTCTTAAATGTATGTATTTTACATCATCAAGTTTTAAGGAACAGAAAGGATCTTATTATCCTAGACACCCAAAGAAAGCTGAGGGGTAATTGTGAAGTTGGAGGCAGACACACAACTAGATATTTAAAAGGTATTCTTTCTCCCTGGCAAAGTCAAAGGAATATGAAACTGGATGCACAATTTTACACTCCTTAGGTTACAGAGATGACCTGGTGTCCTGGTCCACATGTTTCTGACTCAGTAATTTTTTTAACCATTCCCACTGCATTTAACAGAGGCAATGAGACTTAACCATCTCCACTGTAGCAGATCAGTGAGCACCTGCTGAACTGCGGAGAAGTAAACAGATATCTCAAGTGTCTGGGTGCCTACAACTATTCTTGGCTGCACTGTCAAGTGGCCTGTTACTCTACTACCTCAGCTTTATTCTAATTAACCATTCTCAGTTTTTAAGAAAAATGTGAGGAAAAAGATGGGTTCTTACTAGACCTGTATATTAATTTCTAGAAAAGCAGAACTGATGAATAAACTTTTCTTTGAAAGGGCTTGGGACAAGGGCATCACTAACCTTCCATCTGTTTTTTCAGCATCAAAAAGCTGCTTAAGCTTGAGTGCATCTTAATGTTAAAAATAACATCTGAAAGGCAAACCATGTTATTTTGCCCTAAATTACCTGCATTTCTCTCTCATCCCCAAGACCTCTCCAAGTTTACTTTAGCATCTGCAATCATCACTGCTTCACTCACTGATGTCAGGATTCCAAATCAAGCTGCCAATGCTGAATAGAAAGTTTTGTGCAACTAGTCTGGCATCCACTCTTAGTGGAAAGAAACAGCCATTTACTACAACATAAAAAGTACTCACTTCAAACAAGCTTCCCTCTTTCTAAAACTCAACAATTCAGCTTAGAATAATACCTTACAGTTAGCTTCTCATTGTCATCAGAAGACAGAACTTCAGCAATCCTTCTAAATCCTTCAAGCACTTTTTTCTTTCAAGACCTACTACCATCATTAGAAAGTCACACAGGTGACATTAGAAGAAAGAATTTGAGGATCACGATAAAGAATACTTCACCCCACATCTTGGAAGACTACTTCTAGCAAAATTTTTTTAATTCTTAAGTTGACAGGAGGGTACCATCAATTTTAGGAATGCAAACAGAGGCTGCTTTGTTGCCAACAAAGCAGATGAAGAAAAGAACAATATCCATCAAGTTAGAACTGCCAAAAATTGGGCACAATGATTATCTTATTTTTTCCATGTTTAGGATGTTCCATATCTTTAAAGAAATGGGCTTATGATATTTCAGGAAGTAGGAAGACTGTACACACAGGACACAAGGAATGTTCCCATTGTCAACAAATCTTTCACTCCAAATTCCCATCCTGTAGCAGCAGCACCTCTTTCAAACACTACATACTTAAATCCCTCCTCTATTTTTCCCAGTTTTAGAAGGAACAAACGTTCATGCTTTTTTACTGTTATAAGTATAGAATAGGAAGTTGGTGTATCTAGATCAATGTTCTTATCAGCCCCGTTCTCTACAATGTTCTACACACACTGAAATTATAATGTGTTTATAAATACCCCATAATTTGTTCCTAATTATCAAAAAGCCCATGGAGAAATACCTTCACCACATTTGTGAGGGAGAAAAGCAATTGCAAGCTTTCCCCATTACTTACATTTCCATTCAAGGTGTCAAAAGAGATATATTCAAGCCCGTATTTCTTTAAAAACTAACACTTACAGAGTAATTAATCCACCCAGCTCTAATGAACAAGATATGTCAAAATATGGCAGCCACATCAAGAAGGAAACTACCATAAAATCAAGTCTGGCTACAGTTTTCCAGTGCTAACCCCACCAAAAGACAACACTAACAGGTAACTTTGCTTCACTGACTCATACTTGCCATCGGATTTGAGATATAACTAAAACAGATTTTAAAGAGTTTGATTTCTTTATAGCATTTTATAACATGCTTGCGGACAAGAAGAGCACACAGAATGTCACTGCTGCTACAGAAATAAGCCTCATGTCAGCTGCCAGCATGAAACACGTTAAAATTTCAACCTACATTGCTTGGGTAGGGCTTCTGCCAATCTCCTGAGGCTGGTCAGGCTGTCAGCTCCGAGCTGGTTGAGGATGCTGGGCAGCATTTCTGTCAGCTGCTTTGTCTCAGCATGGCCGGTGATGGTGAAGGTGTTGGCAGCCAGAGATGCCTGAACTTTGGGGTTATTGAAGTGAATTACTGTTCCTTGATTGGTAAACATGTTTACCTGCAAGAAAAAAAAAAATCCAGTACTTGAAGCAGTCTAACAGGATTTTACAATTTAACAGGAAATCAAAGTTCTTAAACCTCCACGAAGACCTATTGATAATTTACAGACGAGTTTAGGACCTGTGCTACTTAGCAGAAAATTGTTTTTAATACATTTTCTATCTATATATGGATTTTTTTTTCCTTTGAAGCAATTACCTCCTCAATTCCAGAAATATTGTTGACTCCCAGTTTCTTCAACGAAAACTGAAGTTTTTTATCATCTGCTGTAGCTGTCCTGTGAACAACCTTCTTCTTTCTGCGGGCAGTACCCTTTGCAAAAAAAATAAAATATTACAAGGTAAAACTTAAGTAGTTCTGACAAATTGCAATCCTAAGGGCTCTGTAACTACCTTACAAAATCTACAAATCAACTTAACATAGTGCTTCTCTGGTCCAGTGCATGCAGCCCTGCTGCCCAACTGCATTGCAGCAGTCTTTCTCTTGCACCAAGGTAGGATTTGCACACGTGGGAGAAGCATGAGGTTTCAGGAAGCAATGACATCAGAGAATATTTATTCCAAAAGTTTCATGGTTTACTGCAGCATCTTAGAAACGGGAAGCTGCAAATTTACCCGTGTTAACCCAAATTATCACAAGACATAAAACTGAAGAATGAACAGTTTTAAGCAATTTCCAAAAGTTACTAGTTTTTCCTCAGATTATCCTTCTTAAATTATAGCCAAATTTTGGTAATAGTCAGAAGCCATAAAGCTATGAACACACCATTAACAAATGAAAACCAGAGAAGTCAAAACACTACATTTTTATTCTAAATAGACATCTCTCATCTGATGAACTTACATATTTGAAGAATGCCTACTTTTTCAAAATATTTCATAAACACATCTTAAAAAATACTTCTGGTCTTCTAGACCAACGCCGTTTAGAAACCAAACAAGCAAAGGTTAAGTTGTCCTACAGACCCAGAGCTCTAGATTTCTCTAGGGAAGGAAATGTCCCACATTAGAAGACACCTATTTCTATGAAAAAACAGAAAATGCCACTCTCTTAATGCTTGCACAAGGGCTCAGGAAAATCTGACATAGAATGTACTTGAGTAAGTGAAACTAAGTTACTTTTTGACATAATGTAACTACTAATCTAAGTCCTCCCACTCCAGCTGCTCATCTATGCCACGCTAATAAGAAGAGAATGTGTTGATACCTCGCCATATGAATAGTTGCAATTCCTTTTCAGTTTACTGCCAGAAGTTTGAAAGTTGACTGGACACTAACAACTCTTAACATAATTATGTTACCAACAGTGAGGAACACCAGCGGCAAATTCAAATGAAACTAACACTGGGAAGACTACTGCTCAAACATTTAGGTTTTTGTCTAGAAAACCTGATACTCACACCCTGCTACTGTCAGGTTAGTGCACACAATGGTTTGGAAACTACTAAAAGTAATAAAAATGCTTCATTTTAGTGCCTTGTCTACTCAAGAATTGAGATAGATAAGGTATAAGATAAGCCCCTCTGGAGGAAAGAATTCTCAGTAAATTTCAGAACATGATGCCTTGAATCAAGGGATATGGAGGAATATGTACCCATCTCAGCTTACAGGGAATGCCATGAAGATCCCAGGAATAATTTCCCATTATACAAAAAAAAAAAAAAAAAAAAAAAAAAAAATTAATATGGCAAGTTCAAGCATTCCAACTATTTCACAGGCCAATTTTAAAACTAAATGACCACTCTAAGCTTTGTTGAATATCTCTAAAAGCCCTAGACTGACCAGCAAGCTGCAGGAACTGTAATTTGAATGCATGCTCTCACATGACATTAAAAGCCTCTATAGTCAGTAAACACACACTGGCTAACGTGCACACAATAAGCAATACAACACAGGAGTTCTCTAATGAACCATTAACATATAACAAGAATATGCAAAAAATTACCAGGGCAGTTAATTACTACATAAACCCTTTTTTAAGGCTGGCTAAATCTCCAGCAATTGAAAAAAAAGAAGAAAAGAAGGAAAGAAAGAAAGAAGGAACGAAGGAACGAAGGAACGAAGGAACGAAGAAAAGAAAACACCACCACACTGGAATGAAAGCTCCTGGAAATCCTTGCCAGCAAGAGTTCTGATGAATAATTGGCAATCTAGAACATTGTGTATACTTCCTTTAAGTACAAAAGATTCCTGACAAATTCCTGAATTAAGACTGACACTGTAATTTAAGTGTTTACTGTCATATGACTATATTAAACATACTCTTCTCAGACTATAAGTAAACACACAGCACAAACACATACAGTCAGATGTAACAAAATAAAAAGTTTATCTGATTATATTAGTCTGCAATTACAGAAATATGACAAGAACAGAATTTCCAACTTTGGGCAGAAAGGCAAAAAAACTGCCCTGAGCATCCCCAGTACTTCTGACAAGCCAGTAACATAACTCTCTATGATCTGTTATAAAAACTGTACCCAGCCTCACCTGCTGTAGGGTATACTCACTTCAAATCCCACATTTTCTTAAACAGCCCATGCAATTATCATGGAACAGCTGGAAGAGGACTACAACAGCCACCTAGTCCCAACCCTCCTGCCATAGGCAGGGATACCTCCTACTAGATCAGGCTACTCAGAGTCCCACCCAGCTTAGCCCTTAACACCCCACAGACATGGCATCCACAGCTTCTCTGGGCAACCTGTTCCAGCACGTAACCAGTCTCACAGTAAAGATTTTTTCCTAATATCCAATCTAAATCTTCTCTCAAGTTAAATCCATTTCCCCATTCCCCCTTGTCATGCCACTATGTACTATGTACTTGTAAATATCCTTGATGCATCTTTTCTGTAGGCTCCCTTCAGGTACTAGAAGGCCACAATAAAGTTACCCCAATGCCTCCTCTTTTGCAGGCTGACCAGTTCCAATTATCTCTGGTGTGACAGGAGAAGTGCTCCAGCCATCTCATCATCTTGCTGTCCCCTCTCTGGACTAGCTCCAACATCACCACGTCCTTCCCATGCTGGGGACCCCAGAGCTGATGCAGCACTGCAGGTGGGGTCTCAGCAGAGCAGAGCAGAGGGGCAGAATCCCCTCCCTGGCCCTGCTGCCCACACTGCTCTGGATGCAGCCCAGCCTCCTGCATCCCCAGGTCCTTCTGGGCAGGGCTGCTGTGATCCGTCCATCCCCAGCCTGTGCTGACACCAGGGTGGCTCTGACCCAACTGCAGTGCGCTGCACTTGACCTTGCCGATGAAGAGATTCCCATTCGCCCTAATACACAGTATCAAGCCTGCTGTAACATAACACACGCACAGGAAAACAGCTGGAGATTCAGCTACTACATTTTGCATCTACATAAGTGACTTCAGAGGGGGAGCAAGCTTCCCTTGAAGGCAGTCCAGCGAAGCTGAGAGCGCTCAGGGCTGCTCCCCACACCCGCTTCCAGGACCCACTGTGCCAGGCCCGATTTGCGGGCAGGGACACGCAACCCCGATGGCAGCGCGCGGAGGCGGCTCCTACCTTGCCACCGATGCGCACTTGGGCCTGGAGCTTGGCCAGCTTCTCCTGGTTCATGATGGTCTCCTTCATCTGCGAGAACAACAAGAGCGCCCGGAGCAGGCGGGTGTGGGCACACAGGCGGCGGCAAGCGGGCGCAGGGAGCTCGGCGGCCGCCCCTCACCACAAGCCCACAGGCGTGCCCCGCGGCAGGCGGGCAGCCCCGCCGCCGGGCCGGGAACGCTCCCACACCGCGGGCAAAGCCGCCGAGCCCAGCCCAGCCTCCCTTCAGGCCCAGCCCGTACCCCTCCCTTCCTCCAACCACCGCCGCCGCCCGCCGCCCCCCGGCCGAGCCACGCTGCCCTCCCGGCCGCCCCCCGCCGCCCCCGCGGTACCTCGGCGAGGGGAAGGGGCGCACAGCGGGGCCGGAGGCGGCGGGCGGGACGCGGGGCCGGGATCCGCACGCGGGCACAGCGAGATGGCGGCCGGAAGGAAGGAGCGGGCGCGCCCGGGCCGCGCGTGCGCCGCGCCGCGCCCGACAGGCGGCGCCCCACCACCCTCAGGGCGGGTCCCGGAACCCCGGGATGGGTTGGGATGTGGGGTTGGGAAAGACCTGCGGCGTCATGGGGCCCGCCGAGCGGCCGGACGTCACCGTATCAACCAAACCGTGGCACCCACTGCTACGGCCAGTCTTTCCTTAGACAGCTGCAGGGATAGTGGCTCTGGCATTTCCCTGGGGAGCCCATTGCGATGTCTTGTCACCCTTTCTGTGGAGAAGGTCCTCTTGATGTCGAACGTAAAGCTCTCCTGGTGCAGCTTAAGACTATGTACCTCATCCTGTTGGCTAGTTGCCACTCTCCCCTTGCTGCACCTCCTTTAAAGTAGTTGTAAATAGTGATAAGGTCAAACCTCGGTCTCCTCCAAGCTAAACAACCCTATTTCCCTCAGCTGTTCCTCCTAGGACTTGTGCTCCAGACCCCTCACCAGCTTTGTTGGCCACCTCTGGTCTTCTGCCACCACCTCAATGTCTTCCTCCTAGTGAACGGCCGAGGACTGGACACAGCACTTGAGGTGTGGTCTCACCAGTGCCCAGTACAGGGGCACAATCCCTGCCCTGCTCCTGCTGGCCACACCATTGCTGCTACAGCCCAGGATGCCATTGGCCTTCTTGGCCACCTGGGCACTGCTGGCTCCTGTTCAGTCACTGTCACCAGCACCCCCAGGTCCTTTTCCTGTGGGCAGCTTTCCAGCCACTCTGCCCCAGCCTGTGGGGCTCCCTGAGGTTATTGTGGACAAAGGGCAGGACCCAGCACTCTCCATGCCTCCACTCACTATGCCTCACATTACCGTGCCTTTCTCACTTTGCTGCTCTCTTACCCACCATGCTACCTGCAGCCTCACCAGAGGCTCCATGGTCTGGGATCACAGAATCGCTGGGGTTGGAGGGGACCTCTGGAGATTATCCAGTCCAACGCCCCTGCTAAGTCAGGGTCACCCAGAGCAGGTGACACAGGAACATATCCAGATGGGTTTTGAATGGTTCCAGAGAGAGGCACTCCACAACCTCCCTGGGCAGCCCATTCCAGTGCTCAGCCACCCTCACCACAAAAGAGTTATCCCTCTTGTTGAGGTGGGATTTCTTGTGTTTTAACTTTTGGCCATTGCTCCTCATCCTGTCACTGGGCACCACTGAAAAGAGTCTGTCACCATCCTCTTGATACCTGCCTTTGAGATATTTTATGTATTGACAAGATCCCTTCTTAGTCTTCTCTAGACTGAGCAGGCCCAGCTCCCACAGTCTCTCATAAGAGAGATGCTCCAGCAATTGTATTTGTGTGGCTGGACCCTCTGCAGTAGTTCCTTGTCTTTCCTTTAATGAGGAGTCCACAACTGGACATGGCATTCCAGATGTGGCCTCACTAATTTTGTGTTTATTGTTTTTCATGCTAGAAAACATGTAAGCATTGTGTTTCTTTCATATTTGTGTAGTGCAAGCCACCTCTCAAAGACCCCAGCAACTCTCCTCCTTCCTCCCAGCTGGCCAGTGCAGAGCTCTGTGGTAAAGCCCCTTAAGTGAACCCACGCCTCATGCCCAGCCAAACTACTGAGTTTTTTTCCATCACCACTGCCTGTGTGTCTGTTCTTGTTCTTTTTATTTCTTCCACCTTGTGTATTTTTCACTGTGGCTTTTCTTCCTATGTTACATTATTGTAATTTATAAGCTACCCACATGTGGCTGCTTCCTGCTGGCCACTGGATACCCCCTGTGTGCCCTCACTGGATCCCTCAGAGATTTTCCCCCTGTAGCTGTGTTTTCCCTCACTGTGGCCTTAATATGCCCTTTCTATGTATTGCCAGTCTCTGTGTTTTCCGAACCCTATCCTGAGAGCCAAGCACACACCTCCCAGGCCCTAACTCACGCTGATGCTACTGCCTTTGAGCAAATGTAAATCCTGTTCCTCAGTTTGTGTTTCTGAGGCAGAGACCTTTCACAGCCTGCAACTTCAATCCCCTGGAAGTTTTCCAATGCGTTTGAGTTTCCTCTGTCTGATGAGTGGGAGTAATCTCACAGCCATGGGGAACACAGAGGGCAAAGCGATCCTTGCAGGACCTGTATTGCACAGCAGAGGGCATGAGCAGATTAATGGGGGAAGAAGCCTGGCATTCACATCGGTGCTACATCGGTGCTCACAGGGTGATGCAAGAGAGGAGAAGCCTTGCTGCTCCATGGTCCCAATCACCACCACAACTGAACCCGACGTGCCTGCTGGCACCAGTAGAAATACTACTGACTTTGCCATCTCACCCTGTGTTTTGATGCCTTTTGTACTGGTTCTTCTCTGGAATATCCTCAGTTAACTGTTCTCTTTGGTCTTGTTTCTCTAAGACTATGTTAATAATTAATTTATCCTTCTTTATTGATTAACGTTGTCTCCCTTGTTAGTAATTCCCAGAGCCAAGGTTTTGCCGAGGCACTACTTTTTATGTCTGCAAGTTTTGTTTGCTCTTACGTTACCTTTTCACTACACCAGAGCTGAGTGTTAATTTGTACAAAAGATTTTGATCTTGTTAAGATCGAGGCTTTTGTAATTAGTGAAAACTGATGATAATCCCAAGATGACTCCATCTGCTGCTGATAGAAATTCTCAGGGAGATGATGATTCAAAAGGTGATGCTGAAGAGCACCACCTTCTATGCCTCCCCTCAGGTGAATCACAGATGAAAATTAGAAGATGATCAAACAACTGTAAAAGATGGTGGAGGACCTCCAGAAAATTTGGCCCACCATATCTGGAAAATTTGAACAGTTAATCAGTTTAGAGAGAAAAGGTGGTGGGGGAAGACCGTATTATTTAATCTGAACTAGCAAACCCAGTATATCATTCAGAAGGGGGTAGGGTGGGGAAAGCAGATTTAGGAGAAGGGCATGTTTAGTGATGGTTTAGAGAAGACAGCATTTCTTAGGAATTAAAAAGAAAGCTAATTTATTGCAGGATGAAACTGCCAATGTACCTGCAGCAAAAGTGAAGAGAGATGAGATGAAAAAAACACAAAAACCCCCTGACTCACTGCAAGCTATTGAAAGTAAAAATTTATCTGCTTTAGATTTATCACAGTCTGTCTTCAATACATATGAAATATCCTAGAATTCCTAGGCCAAATGATGATGACAAGCAAACAAAATATTTTATTAGACTCAAATACTGAAGTGAAAATGATTCACAGAAAGATTATTCCAAGACAGAAACTGTAGAAAATGCTGTTCCAGCTGGCATTTTAGGATCAACTGGTCTAGAGATATGATCTCATATGCCCTCTTGTGAGATTTTTGAGACAAACTATGATGAAAACCACATTGCTGAGTTGTATCAGGACTCAGCTAAAGTGATTCGAGAGTGGCAGTTCAAGAGATTCTGGGATTTGCTTACATTTCCTGGATCAAACAGGAGACCTTCAAAAAAAAAAAAAAAAAAAAAAAAAAAAAAAAAAAAAACACCTTTACATCTGAGAAAAAGCATTTTAGCATGCTAAAATAGTAGTGACTTGTTTTCTTAAGTTGTTCTTTTGTAATTCCATAATGGGAAACATAAACCTAAACCTGGACTTAGTTGCAGCTGTTGAACTTTTGTTGAGAAATTAAGCAGATCCAAGGGCTGTACCCCTGAGAGGGACCCTGAGTTCAGTAAGGACCTTTTCAGTTCTGACAAGTCATGACCTCAAAAACATCAACAAATATACATTGCTAAAGGAAGGTTCATTAGCTACACAGAAGCAGCATAGGTGTGGAGGAAGATCATTAAAATTGTTACTTGGAAAATTTTTTCCTAAATTTTATGGAAGTTTAAAGGCAGAAGAATGACATTTGCTCTCAAAATGCCAATGGAAAAGCTCTGCTAAAAGTCGTGGCCAGTGCTGCATAAGTAATAACAGGGCATGTTGAGGAGAGGTGTTATGATTATATTAAGGGAACTAATCACAGGTCATAAACGTAAGTGATCAGGCTATAGTGAAGTAATACTTGTCCTCATTATCAGAGACAGCAAGGGAAAATTTGTGGGTTTCGGCAGCAAAGGACATCTGATAATCAAAATTTAATTTGGTGACATTTGTTCAGAAGAATGCTATATTTAACTGCAGGACATAAGGGGAAAAGCACTAAGTAGTTTTGAAAATGCCCATGTGTGTTAGCAATTTAATTAAGGAAAATAGCATTATGGAGTAGAGAACCAAAAGTGTTGAGAGAGAGAGATGAATGGAAAAGAAACCATCTCCAGATATCTAGACATAAGACTCACTGGAGAATTAGTAACTTTTTAGGGCATATAAAATATGTAAACATTGATAGGAGCCAAGAAACACTGAACATTAGTCTGGTGCTGTTTTCATCTCATGTATTACTGTGTTGTGTCATGTGCTTCAGAGTTGATCTGTATTAGACTTTAGTGTCAAGGAAGAGAGGCTGCTGCCCAGCAAAGAGTGTCCTTTTCTCACCATACCTGTAGCTTTTAAACTCAGCAACCCAAAATACCTGGACTTCAAGCCATATCACAAGCCTTCCATGACCTCTGTGTTGCCTCTCTCTGTAACATCCTGCAGAGTCCTTCTGGAGAATAGTTGGAGAAGTGCTACATCAAGAATCCCCTGCTTCCACTGCACAGGGTTCAAACAGGCTTTGCAGGATGTTTGGGAGTTCATGTAAATAAAACTGCTAAAAGCTCTCCAAGAAAGGCTTGCCTGTTAGTTTAATCAATAACAAATATCTTGCTAGAAAATAAGTAAGAGGTAGAAGTCACTATATTCTTTGCTAGCTATGTGTGAAAAAGGTGTTACCTTAAATTTATGCACAGATGTTAGAGAGTTAGATAAACAGTTTATTCCTACAGGCATCCTATAGGCAGAATTCAAGAGGACTTGTATCCTTCAAGCCACGATCAGAAATGTTTTGACCCCTGCCAAGACAGTGGCCTTTGTATAGTCTAAAGACGACAATTAACACAAGTCGAAACATTGTTGAGACACCATGACCAAACATCAACATGTAAATGTGTAATGTATCACATTTGGCCCAAGATGAATCAGGATTAAATTTGGCCCACTCTAGAAGTGTAGGTGCCATCATGCTACCTTTGACTAATGCCTTGGCAGCTGCAAAATTCTTATTCATTCTGGATTTGATGTTTTTGATTTTCTAGACCTCCTGGTGCACCTGGTGCTCGGCAGGAGGTAAATGGTGAGCAGAGGTGGCAAGAGGTGGAAAGGCTGGGCAAGACAAGGGTCCTTTTTCTGCAACAGCTGGCTCTTATTTCTGTACAAGTCCTGGCAGGAACCCATTGTCCACTCAGTTCCAGAGGGAAAAACTGATCTTCTTTCTCTTTGATCACAATATAGCTTATCCCCCAAGGATTTCTAAGTGAACAAAGGATATACCTGCCAATACTCTCTGCAGTTATGAGTGAATTTGTACTCCTTCAGGGCTTACTTCCATTTTTACAGAATGACATGGAAAATATCTCAAATATTTGAGACACTAATTATGAGATCTCCCTCCTAATTTGCTAAAAATTGTCTACAACAAAAAATTAGGGCTTACGTGGAAAATTTTAGAAAGGTTTTCAGTAGTTGGTGAAGTTATAAAATTAAAGGTAACCTAAACAAGCATGATTTTTTCGTGTGGAAAGTACTCTGCTGTACCAGCTCTGGCAGCCAGTGCTTCATTTTGTAAATCTGATATCCTTCCACCAGCATTGGAAATAATTACTGGCTTGAAAGAGTAGAAATAATAAGTTGAAATTAAAACTGGTAAAGCAAATTTAAGCATCTCATGCTGTTTTGAAGGACTATTACAAAAATAATAGGGGTGAGATGAACAAGGGAAAAGATGGAGAGATTGACAAAGATTGTCAGAAATACATAATTACTTCTGTGCTAGTCCAGTGATTCTGAAGGAGAACTCCTCAGCATGTAAAAAGGTGACCAATGAAAAAATTTGTGATAGAATCTACAAAGTCATGAACAGAAGGGAGAAAGTGTTTGATGACACTTGTTCCTTGTCTCTTCTAGTACAAAAATGGAAGTTCATCACATTTAAATGAGCAGGTGACTTGCATGAAGCAAATGAAAAGAGACACTTCTCACCACTCATGGTTAGAGCTTAGGAGCATTTCACCACAGGATATGTTTAGTGGTGTAAATGTACATGATTTCAAAAAACTGACTGGATAAATTCATGGAATAAACTCACTCACAAGTTATTAAATTCAGGTATTATCTCTTCTTTAAAACAAACAAACAAACAAACAAATGACTTGAAACCTAGACTTCTGGCAGCTAGGAATCAATTTTACACTTATTTTGTTCCTGTATTCTTCCCTAAACATCTGGTCTGAGCTGATATTGAAGTCAGTTTACGCTGCTAGATGGGTCTTGGTCTAACCTGATAAAAATGCTTCTTATGATCAGAACATCGTGAGAACATTAAATCACATTTTACAGAAATTAGAAGCCCAGAGGGCCTTAAAGGAAGTGACTGAAGTGACTTTCACTTGTCAGAACAGGTGTCCATGCCCTGCAAGAATTATAGAACAAGAAGGGAAAAAAAACCCAAACCGACCAGCAAAGCAAAACCCAAACAAAATCCAACCTAACCAAACAAATAAACCAAACCAACTTGGTCAAGAAGAAAAAATGTTTGACAAGGGTAGAGGGGAGATCACCTACAAGGATGGTAAACTGTTCTTCAGCAGAAGACACGGCTAGAACCCCAGATTTTTCTTCTGTTTTTCAGATGACTGCTGCCAACCCTCTCCAATGCATTGTGGTCACACAGACATTGCAATCCCAGCCTCCACAGAAGGCTTAAAGGAAGTGTTACCTTCCCCAGAACTATATGGCAAGAGTAGAGGAAAATAAACACCCAAAAACGGTGAGATAAAATGGCGGTCACTGTTTTACTGGACAAAGAAGACAGTTTCACTGTTACTGCCTCTGTCACGGACACCACCATCCTTTTGCAAGGTCATTGCTGGACAGTTTATTTGATCCATGACTCAAGCAGTTCAGAATTCTGTCCAATCTTTGACCCAAGAAACAACATCCACAGCAAATGTAAATTATTCAAGAAATGCTCCTATACGTTAAGAAAAAGCACAGTTCTGCAGCTCTGGAAAACTCAGAGGACCTCAGCCAGTGTGCCAGTGTGGCTTCTTGAAAATGCCCTAAATAGTGCCCAGGGTAATCTTTGATTTAATAAGGGCCTGGACTGCACTGAAAAAATGTAAATGTTCTGTATATGCACGCAGGAATTATATGTATAATATATAACAAAAAATTACATTTCATATTAATTTAAAATTGATGATTGATTTTAATATGCCCAAACAGAAAAAAAAAAAAAGTATAAATTGTAGCTGGGTAACTGTATTTCTCATCTTGCCTGTGTGCTACTGTGGTTTTAGGTGCATGATATATCAGATCATTCACAACTAGCAGGAGACCCTAGAAGACACCCCCCGAGATCCTGGGTCAAGGGTGGTTGGTTGTGTGGGCAGAGAACCCCTGGACTGTGGTGGTAAGGTGGTCGAGGAAGTCCCAGCCATTTCGCGGAGAGGCTCTTCTTAGGTCCCCTCCAAAACTCTGCTTTTCTTTGGGTTCTCGGGGTCCCGTTCAGATCCCTCCCCGACCCTCTGGGGCTGCTGTGGGCAGGGAGGTCACGCCGTGCCCCCTGCCCCCGCACACGGCGTCCCACAGCCGGCGCTCCTTGCCGGTAGATGGCATCCCCCGTCCGCGCAGAGCAGCGCCGGCAGCGGAGCGGCGCGGAGGGACCGGCCGCGAGGTGGGGGACGGGGCAAAGCCCGCGGCCCCGCCGCCGGCCGCCTTCTGCCAAGGGAAACGCCGCTCACGACTGAGCCGCCGTGCTCGCCTTCCTCCTCTCCTTTCTTGTCTCTTTGAAACGGCACCTGCCGGGTTTGGGGCGGGAACGATCAGAAGAAGATACTCAAAAGACAGGTCGCGATCTCCAGGGGCTGGAAGTAATATCAGGCCTTAACTACACTGGAGGCTGACTCGGCTAACCCCCAAAAAGGAGCCCACACACACAACGTACACACTCAGCAGCCACAGACGAAAGCTTGCTGTGTTGCCCAAGCCTTCCGGAGGGGTTCCCCACCATCACCCTCCCGGAGGCCACCCCTATCGGCCGCGTCCAGAAAGACCCGTACCCCGGCCGAGACTCCCGAGAACTCGATGCTATCGAAGAGCCGCCGGTGTCACACGCTCAGTGAAACACCCGTGAGTTCCGCTAGCAGAGAGAGGATCGAGGGCAGATCCCGGCTCTTTTGGTTTGTCGCTATAGTGGTTCCTCCCCGTGCAGTTTTAAACTTCACTGTTCTTCAAACTTAAGAGCACGATTTTTTTGTTTGTTTATTTTAAGACGGTTTTAAACGTTCAGGCTAGGAGCAGAAAAAGAATAAAAGGGGGGAAGGGGGGAAAAAGAAGCAGAAAGCTAAATACTATCTCTTTGTAAAGATCAAAAATCTCTTGAAGACGAAAAATCCTGTCTACCTTTCTTTTGATACCTTGTCCTAGGACCTCAAAACTAATTCGAAGAGAGATTTTATGAACTCTAGGAACTTTAAATATCTATTTTTTTCTTCAGAAAAAATAGTAGTCAGTTGCTAGATCTAGAGGTTTGTGTTTTTCTTTTTTCTTTTCTTTTTTCCCCTGTTTTGTAACTTTCGGTGGTATTGTCTTGCAGGCGCCTTAGTAGTGAACAAAATGTAAATAGGATTATTTGGAAATAGTAGAAAGGATTATGTTGTAAATCCATGGAACTGGGTTTAAAACAGGGTGGCTTGTAACTTTGGGTTAGGACGATATATCGAAAACGTATTTCAAGAAATTGGGTGTGTACGTTGTTTGCAAAGTGAGATTTGATCAATTAGACTTTATGCATCGGTCTGCCCGTCTCACGACTATTTCTGCCTAAGAACGAAATGCTCCCCTACTCCTATCCCAGTCGAATCCTGATTGAGGTTTATCCTGCCAGAACTAGGAACGATGGGATTTTTCAAAGCCTTTCTTTTTAAGACCGTGGTAATTGCATTTCTGTCCAAATTTGTGGGAGTTTTATTTTGTTTGGGTTCTTTGGTGGAGTTTTTGTTTCTTTTTTTTTCCCCTGCCAGCCCTTACATAAAGGGGGCCCCGGTCTTCTGTCGTCTCGTAGATCACCTGAAAAGGAGAACGGTGCCACTAAATTAGCAAGCAATCCTCTGTCTCTTTCTCAGGGGTGTTGCTCCTAGTTAAAGCAAAAGTCCCGTTCTAAAGGCCAGTGAATTTATTTCCTTTGCATACAAAGGAGGTAACCCTAATTCTCTGTTGGTGTTTCTCATAAAAGGGGGGAGCTGCCTCTCCCTCTTTAATAACCATAGCCTTACAATTAAACTGAAAACAGTTGGGTGTTTTTGAGGCTGTTCTTTTAGAGCTTATGAGGTGGGCATCGAGAGATATTTTATTTCATTCTAAAGTAAATTAAACTCTGGAGGGTGGCAGGGGAGAGGTAGGGAAGGATGTCTCTAAACCGTGCCGCGGACAGAAGTCTGCAGTTTATTAACTCACCATCTCAATCCCCGGTTTGAATTTTTTTTCCCCCTTCCTTCCCACGGGAAGCAGCGCCCTGTCTCCGAGGGCAGCCCCGGAAGATGCGAAGCTCTTAGACCCTCCAGACGGCTTCTGGGAAGATGCTCCTGCGCTTTGCGACAGACTTGCACTTTTTTTTTTTTTCTTTTTTTCTTTTTCCCCGGGGGTGGGTCAGGTGTTATCTTTATTTCCCCCCTTTTCCACTAAAGACGGCACCGGTCTCCCTGAGGCCCTCCCAGAGCCCCTCCTGGATGGGGTGAGGGCGGGGGGGCCGGGACGGTGGCGGGGTGCCCTCCTTGGGGGGAGACACGGCGCCGCTCCCCCCGCCAGGGTCTGACGCTGGGAGCCATGTGATGGCCCCCTCGCTATAAGGCGGGGAGGAAGGCCGCCCTCCCTAGGACTAAGCCCCAGCCTTTTCGCCGTGTTTCCTAAGGCCCAGCAAGCCATCCCCTACGCCCTCCCTCCTCGCCAGCCTCCTCCCCTCTCCTCCTCCCAGGACTAGGCGCGCTCCCTCCTGCCCCGCATCCATTAATGTCTGGGGGCTGAGGTGAGGAGAAAGAAGGGGAAACCGACTTCCAGGAACGACGGCACAACCTCTCTGCTCCCGCGATAACCGATCCCGACCCAAAAAAACCCTGAAAAAGATCCCTGAGAGGGGAAAAGGGAGGCGAGAAAAGAGAAAGCCCGGAATCCAAACGGCAGCAAAAAAATACCCCGAAACAAAACCCTGACCGGCCGCCGCCTCCGAGCGGGCGGCGGGAGCGCTCCAGAGGCGCGGCAGCGGCGCTGGGGGCCGGCGCGGCTCGGAGCGGCCCGCCTGCCCGTGGCGGCGGCGGGGCGGCTCTCCGCGGAGCGGCGCGGAGGCCTGGCGGCGGCGGAGAGAGCGCCCGCTCGCCCGCCGCGCCGCGCCGGCCGCCACCGATGCGCTGCCCCGCCGCCGCGCCATGACCCTTAGCTCGGAGATGTCCGAGGCGTCGACGCTGGCCGAGGAGACCGACATCGATGTGGTGGGCGAGGAGGACGACGAGGAGGACGACGAGGAGCCGCAGACCCGCCGCCGCCGCCGCCGCTCCTACGCCGAGAACGAGGAGGAGGACGAGGACGACGACGAGGAAGAGGACGAGGAGGATGTGGGCGACCTCCACGCTGCCGCCCTGCTGCCGCGATCCCCCGTGCGCGGCGGAGGCGTAGGTGACGGCGGCGGCGGGGCGGGCGGCGGGGACGCTGCCGGTGGCTCTCGGCCCCCCTCGCGGGTTGGCCCGCAGAAGGCGACGGCGGGCGGCGGCGGGGCGGGCGGCGGCGGCGGCGGCGGGGCGGGCAGCGGCGGCGGCAAGAACAGCCTGGTGAAGCCGCCCTACTCCTACATCGCTCTTATCACCATGGCCATCCTGCAGAGCCCCAAGAAGAGGCTGACGCTGAGTGAGATCTGCGAGTTCATCAGCGGGCGCTTCCCCTACTACCGGGAGAAGTTCCCCGCATGGCAGAACAGCATCCGCCACAACCTCTCCCTCAACGACTGCTTCGTCAAGATCCCCCGGGAGCCCGGCAACCCTGGCAAGGGCAACTACTGGACGCTGGACCCCGAATCCGCCGACATGTTCGACAACGGGAGCTTCCTGCGCCGCCGAAAGCGCTTCAAGCGGCAGCAGCTCCCGGCACCCGAGCTTCTGCTGCGCGCCGTGGACCCCGCCGCCTTCCTCCCGCAGCCTCCGCCGCAGCCCCCGCAGCAGCCGCCCTGCGCCTACGGACCCTACGGCTGCGGCTACGGTCTTCAGCTCCAGCCTTACCACCCCCACTCCGCCCTCTTCGCCTTCCACCACCCCTCTCCGCCGCCCCGCCAGCCCCCCGCCGCCTCCGGCAGCGCCCCCGGTGCGGCGCTGCCCCCCGCCGCCGCCGCCGCGCCGCCGGGCCCCTTGCTGCCGGCGGCGGAGCTGGCACGGACGCCCTTCGGCTACGCGCACCCGCTGGGCCCGGCGCTGGCGGCCTCGCTGCACTCCGCCAAGCCCGGCAGCGGCGCGGCGCTGGCCCGCTCGCCCTTCTCCATCGAGAGCATCATCGGGGGAAGCCCCGGCCCCGGCGCGGGCAGCAGCTGCGCCTCGCAGTCAAGCGCGGCGCCGGGGCTGGCCCGCTCGCTGGGGAGCGCCGGGAGCGGCCTGCCCCCCGCCGCCGCCCTGCCCGCCACCCCCGGCTTCGCGGCACGGATCTCTAACTGTTAAGTGTTTGGGAGTCTTTCCGAAGGTAGGATCTGGGGTATCTCCTTTCTCCGCCGCTCGGACGCCCGGCGGACGCTGCCCGCGGGGGCTGCCTGTCTTTGCGTGGGGATAAATTGTGACGGGGCTCGGGGGCCGTCCGCGGCCAGCGACGGACCTCCCGTGACCTTCACTAGTGCAAAGCCAGGTGTAGACCTAGATACTGCACGGGCAGGCGGTCACGGCATCGGAAAGTTACTCGCTACTCCTTAAAAAGAAACAAACGTGGTGATAAATAATGTCTCTAAACTGTTAAAGTTCAGAGATTCTCAGGTCTAGGAGCTTGAAAACAGTAATGTACAGGAGAGGAAAAAAAAAAAGGCTTGAGGGAGGACAGCAGAGCAATACTTTTTCATTTAGTACACTTGTCTCATGTACTTTTATAAAAGAAAAGATTAACGTGTTTACACAGAAGAAAGTCAAGATTATCATTTCTTATTTTAACCTGTGTTTTGTATTATAATAGACTTACGGAGTTTTTTATTTTGTACTTTATGCGTATTCTTTACAAGGAATATTGTTAAAATTACTGGCAAGTATTATTGTACCATTTTAATGTAAAATTTTTACACATTTTCAAAAATAAAATTTTTAATTTTCAAAAAAAAAAAAAAAAAGAAAAAAAGGAAAAAAAGAAAAAATAATCAGAACCCAACCCAAAGACCAAAGGAGCCCAGCCAAACAATTGGCTTTGGATCCTTCCCTTCTTAGCACTTCTTCTTTCTTTGGGACACTGATATTTTTTTTCTTTGGGATTCATAGCAAAATAGTCAAGGAATATTCTAACTTGAAATTCATTATGTGCAGATTTGACCGCGAAGAAGAAAATAAAAATATGTTCTTTGCAGTCAATGCATTGCTAACCCTAGCCGATAAAGAAAAAAAAAAAAAAAGAAAGAAAAAAAAGAAAAAAACACAAACCAAACAATAAAAAAACAAACAAACAAAACAACACAACACCAACAAAACCCCCCCAACAAAACAAAACAAAAAAACACTCTACAAGAAAACAGCAGGAACGAAAGAGGGGATAAATAGAAATAGGTCTCTCTAGAGGGAGTAAAGCCCAGTTCCGTAAGGCACCAATCAGGGGATTGATTAAAAAGCCGGTTTAAAACTATTTTTATACTTTTGGGTGTGTTTTAAATCACAACTGCATCATCGTTTGGTTTCCAAGAGGCCCAAAGGAAAATTCTACTAATAAAGGGCATGCATTGAACTTAAGAGAGATTTGTTCTAGACACTTATGTTTCTGTGACGATAATAGTGGCATGTGTTTCTACTTTTCAATACATAAAGTATAAAATGCGCTTTGTAATATCCTCGTGTGACGAGTTGATTAAGTGTATAAGCTGTCGAAGTAAGGATATTTAAATGTACAAAACAAACCATGAAAGCAGCTTTTCTGATTTCAAACACTCGTTTTTAATAGCATAAGATCGATAGATATCTATTTTATAGACTTTAAATTTTTTTAACCAAAAATTCGGCCTCAAATATTCAGAGCTTATATATGGAAAAGAGAATCGCATGTTTTAAGAGTAGGCGTGTGAATGCTTGTTGTGGGCTAGGAACACGCGTTTTTCAAACCAGGGAGGCGCTTTTCGACTACGACTGTATTTATAACAATTTAGGAGACTCGGGGATCAATTATGTAATTTTTCATAATAAAAAAAATTAAAAGGGAGGGATGCTTTTTACTGCTCTTTCGAGTGAGGAGGGGTTTTACATATAGAAGTACTTGGTTTAAAATATTCTCGTAGATAAAAAAGTGGTGCTTCTCTGTTTTGTTTGTAGAAATGCTGTGTTAAAATAGTGGGTTTCAAAAAGCAGAAAGACTGAACATAAGATCTCTGCTGGGCTCCATTTGCAGTCTGGAGCTGGAAGGCCTCTTTGGGTGTCCCGGGTTCCTTAGGAGAAAAAGAAGTGAAGTCCGTTCTAACTTCTGAAACAAAAGGGGAAATACCCCAGAGGCACCGTGTACGTATCCTCCGGGGAGAGCACGCCTTTTCACCGGAGACCCATTAATTCACTTTCCCCGGCACTGGTCGGGGGATGCGCCGGTGCAGCGCGGACTGCCGAGTTAAGCAGAGGCCCCCCACCCTCGAAGAGGCAGATAAAATCAAGCAGGGAAAGGTTTTGCGGGGAGGAAGGCAGCTGTGGCCGTGCGGCGGTGCCAGGGTCCCCGAGGAGGGATGCTGCTGGCCCTCAGTCTGGGCTCTGTCTGCTCGAGTCCCAGCGATCTCCACGAGCAGTTACACGACAAGGGGAGATTCCGGCGACCCACCCGGTTTGTTTCTCTTGGCTTCTCTGCAGTAGAACCCGGCGGCCTCCCTCATGCAGAGCCCGGCCCAGGCCGGTGGACAGTCGGGTCCGCGTGTGCCCACCGCCCGTCCTTCAGGTCTCCTCAGAGGTATATGGCAACCAAACTGCTTGGCCCCTTGCTCCTTCCACGCTTTTCCCCGGTTGTCTGCATCCCGTGCGGAAAAGACCTTCCTTTGGAAGCTGATGGGAGAAAATTGCAGTCGGTGGTATAGATTTTTTTTTTTTTTTCTGTAAGGAGAAAGGAGTCGAGGAAGAGGTCTGGGGTGCTGGTGAAGGACTGTTTTGCCTGTTCTCCTCGGGTCGGCGGGGAAGCCGCCTGGCCTCGGTCCCGAGGGTCCCTGTTTCCCCGCTGCTGCCCCGGAGCAGGTGCCGGCAGAAAAGGCGCCGGCCCCACGGCCCTTTGATGAGCTCGCAGCACCGTCGGGCCGCAGCGCCCCATTCGCATGCTAATGGCCCGCCGTGCTCTCCGCGGCTTTCAGGACTAACAGAGAGGCTGACAGTGGAGTCCTCGCAAGGACCGAGCCCGAGCGAACAATTCGTCCAAAGTAGTCTGGGCCCTAATAAACGGTCTGGTAGGACATGCAGTATAGTGTCGGCTCCTTCTCCTCCCAGAGACAAAGTGCGGATTCATTAACCCGTCTCCTTGCTCATCATATCCCCGTAGGGTTGAGAGACGAATTCCTGGGTCTGAATTGGGAGGGGATTGCTCTATGAGGGGGCTAATGTTTCAATCAGTTCATCCTGAAGGACCACACAAAAAGAAACTTTTTAGTTTATGGTGCTATTATGCAGAGTTTTAATCTAGGGATAGATTTAGCCAAATGTTATCTATTGGGAATTTAATGAAGCCCTTATGTATTCAATCGTCTTTTATGCCACACACAGTGTCTCTATCCAGAAACGTTTCCTTCCACATAGTTCTTTGTCTCTGATGGGTGATTTATATATTTTTAATTAGGTTTTTTAAAAGTTATTTCTTTTCAAGTATCTTGTATAACGTTTCTCTTAAGCAGGACTGTGTTAGGTCCCTTCCCACATCCCCTATAAAAGAGGTTTCCCCTTCCCTCCCTGGTTTCGAAGATGATTAGTTTGCACGTCCACACACTGCGCCCTTCCCGCTGGAGCGTTCCCTCTGCCTTGTGTGGAGGGGCCGGACATGATGCCCACTCTGTCGACACTGCCGTGAGCTGCCACGGGCAGTGCGGTCCGGGGGTCCTGCCGAGCCCCGCAGCTCCCGTGCACAGCTCCCCGGCCCTGCAGCTGCTCTCAACCCAAACCTTCCCCACCAGCACCGCCTTTGGACCACACCTAGAGTCTGGTTTGTGTTTTAGGTGCGGCGAGAAGCACTCTCCTGAGGTCAGGGATGTGTACATCCCGTGCTTGCAGGCTGGTTTCAGATACCCAAGGGCGGCCCCATCACGAAGTCCGGAAGATGAAAGAGGGGGGCGAGGCTCTCACCTGCACTCAGCTGCTCCCTTTTCTTGCAGGGCTGGTGGCGAGGGCAGAGCACACGGTCGCCCCTGTCGAGACTGAGGCCTGTTCAGGGGATCTGTGGGAAAGCGGGTCTGGTTTAACTATCGCTTGGCACGGCCTGGGGACTCCGCTCCGTGCGTAATACTTTCCCTCAGTACGTACAGTAAGTACCGCTGTAGTCTCTGATAATATTGTATTTGACAGAAATAATGGAAATTACGATCGTGGCCAAGCTCTCTCTGCTCTGGGGCTTGCTAACCAACGCAGATCCGTTTTCAGCTTGCTCACAGTGGCTCCACCACCTGCAGTGGTATTTCCCCTGCTCCCCTCGGCGACGGGCCGCACACACCACCGGAACCCCAGCACCGGCAGGGACCGGCTGCCCTGTGCCCGCAGCTGGGCGCATCCCGACCAGGTAGGTGTACGCCTCCTCCGTTCCTCACCCCCCCCCCTCCCCCAAGCTCCAGTAATCTGCTGCAGGTGACTGCAAGGCCTCTCCACTCTTCTTCAAAAGTCCTTTCTCACTTGCAACCCTCACCGTGAGCGCCACGTCGAGCAGCGGGTCTCTGTTCGCTGCCCCTTCCTGCGCTGCAAAGCACGACCAAGATGTGGAGGAGGAGACATTCACGCAGAAATTTGTGTACGTGTGTGCAGGAGAAAGTAACAAGCTACTGCCGGATCCACGCTGCGGCAACAACTGCTCTCGGTGCCTCATTACGCAGACGGGTGCCCGTCGATTTTGGGGAGAGACGGAGAAAAACGAACGCGAGTTCCAAGTGGATAAACCTCTCGCTCTTGTTTTCCGCTTGCGGAAGAACTCTGTTCCCCGCTGCTAGTCCCCGCCTGGAGGTGTACCGCGGGCAGTCGGCTCTGGAAACACGCCGGCCCCTTCCCGGCCGCCTGGCTCGGCTCGCCGCTCGGTCACCGGCACGGCGGAAAACAACAAAGGCAAAGGCTGCGGGGTTGGGAAGGCACGCACCGGGAGCCCGGCGGACAAACCCGCCACCAGCCCGGCTGCCGCAGTGCGGGTGGCACCGAGGTCTGCGCAGCAGGGCAGAGCCTCCGCGGCCTTGGCCGTGCTCCGCCGAGCCTCATCATGGGAGCGGGGAAGACAGCCGGCGGCGTCTCGACGGGGATCACCGCGGGAAGCCCACGGGAGACACATAGCGAACCAAGATGCGGTCTGCGCCACGGAGAGACCTATCGGCCAGGCATCGTAGTGCCCAAAATGTACATATGGACTGCACGAAAGCCACCTTCTCTCTCTCTCTCTCTCTCTTTTCTTTTTTCTTTTTTTTTTTCTTTTTTTTTTTTTAATTTTTTTTTAATTTAGCGCTGTGTCTCGTCAACTTCAGAAATTCTACCGCTGAGCTGAATTCAGAAGGAAAGTTGAGGTTGCGGGTTTTTAATTTTTCTAATCAAAATAATTAAACTCTCACTTCCTCCAAACCACAGGAGACCTGTTGAATTGATTCTGTTACCCTTTCGCTGATACGGTAAAACAGCCATGCAGAAATCTGCAGGCCCCCATATTTAGGTGATAGATTATGCAATTTATGTCAGAAGCAAAGGGATAATTAGATAATTCAGTTGTTGCATTCATTCGTTCCTTAAGGCTAGGAAAGCCTTATATCTACGGTCAATCCGAAGGTATTTCTCCCCCCTGTGTGCAATAGGAAAACACGTGAGTGCACCGAAACCCTTATGGACGTTCAGGAGTGTGTGTCTCGCACCCGGCGATATCACCATCCAGTGCCCGCACAACTGTAGCACTGCGATCGCTCCTGCTGATTGCCCAGGCTTTGGAAAGTCCTTTTAAAACTCGTGAATGAATGTCTCTTTGTACCACAGTGATGGCAGTACTGCTTCTGTAGTTTCATTTGCAGGAGAGTACATGCACACCTGTATACACGAGATACATTAAACACGGACAATCAAGATTAATGATGTGATTTCCCTGCGTTTTCTTTTCGTAAAATAAACACTGTCACGTCTGCTTATTCAACAACAAGTGGGAGAAACAGGATAGCTTTCTAATACACGGGTATACAGTGGAATTCCACCTGTGTGCTGCACAAGCCAGAGTGAGGGGGCTGTGTGTAGAGGAGAACAGCCTCTTCAAATAGATGATTTAAAAGAACCATTAGTGGGAATTAAAAAAAAAAAAAAATGTCGCCAGTGCCGAGCGAGAAGGGTCAGATACGTCTAGTGACTTTGCTAGAAAGTGGACGGGATGGGAAATTACGAACCATGGGGAAAATCATTTATACTTTCTTTCCAGCCTGCCTCTGCACAAAATGCCGTCTGGGGCTGCTCGGTGGGCTCTGTCAAACATCCCTCCCTCCTTCATGGAAGTCCTTAACCTGTCTTTCTCATGCAGACGGCGCTGCCTATGGGGCAGCACATGCAAGTGTGTGTCCTCTCACTGTCCCGCAAGGAGCCGGAGGCCCCACTAACACCACACCGCAGATCTCTTCCCCTCTACTTCTCGCTTCTGTATGAGAAGCCGAAGGGTGGCCCTTCTTGAAAATCAACCGCTTTTAGATCGCTTTCAGTACTGCTTCCATCGCGATGTGTCCTCCTCTTGGTGCTCAAACATCTGCCGGCCCCGGGACATGATTTTCGGTGGAATCCTCAGTCCCGCCCGTCCACCTCTAAGGCAGATCTCCCTTTCGGCGCAACGCAGCGGGGCTACCGACAAGAGGTGTGGAGCTGATGTTCTTCCTTTTAAAAAGCCTGTCTTCCCCTCCAGCCTCCTCCCCACCCAGAAGGGAGTCCGCAACAACTTGCTAACACACATGGGCAACCCAAACCTAGCGCTTCTACAAGATATTTTGAAACCGGTCCCGGAGATGCTGCTGCGCCTGCGGCTGCAAGACGGCGTGGTTCTACCGAGTAAAGCGGCACCCGCGGCCGTGCCGGGGCGGAGCCGGGGGCCCTGCCGGCGGACCGGCGGGAAGGACCGTGCTCCGTGCCACCTCCCGGCCCCAGGTACGCCGCCGCCATCCTAACAGGTCTGTCTCGGCCGCCCGCCGGTGGAGCAGACCGCTGCTGCCGTGGACGGAGCGCTCTGGGTTCATAACTCCCCCCCGAGGAGGAGGAGGAGGAGGGAGAAACCTTCGGCCCAGTCCTGTCCTGCCGTCGACACCCACCCGTGGGGCGCGCGGGGGCGTGTGGGGTGAGGGGAGCCCGGTGCCGGCGCTATAAATCCCTCGGCAATTGAGTTCTGCACCTTTGATTTGGAAAATCGGATTCTTTGAGTGGAAACAGTTGACAGGAACTTAAAAGGATTAGCTGCATTCCACACAGGATCATTTTTACTCGTAACATTTTGAAACGATTGATCCCTTCCAGACCATAAACAATGTCCAGAAAAATGATCTAACGAGGACTTCCATTGTTTCCTTTTGTCTACGAATCCCCTTTGCCAGCAGTTTGATTAGGGACTTTGACAGGCTGTATTGTAATCACAGACACGTACACACACCCTTTCCAGAGATAAGTATTGAATTTGAAACAGTTCGTAATTTGGTTCGCAATCTCAATCTGTCAGAAATCGAGTAATGCGGAGAAAGGCAGGTAGGGGAAGAAGGAGCAAGGAGAGCGAGACGGAAAGGAATGGGAGCTCAGTTATCACAGAAGGCCGAAATGAGAGGTGGGGGCATTTTCCAAGCTTCTCGTGCTGGCTTTTGTACCGGCCTGGCAGAAGAAAGAGTAAGAGAAGGTCCACAGGTGCACAAGCCTGCTCGGAACACAGAGCGTTCATTCCCCACCGTGGCCCGAGATGACTCGAGATCCGCGGGCTCTGCTTTGTCCCTCTCCCCTCCTCTTCCCTTCCCGTCTGAAGGCAGGAGAGTTAAAGGGGGAGGGAGCGAGGAGGCCCTGCCCTGTCACTCTAACTGGCCCACTTTTCCTCTGTTTTGACACCTGCGCGCACTGCCCCCATGCTCCTCTCCCTGATTTATCACCCAATTAAAGATTCAGCCTTCCCCGAGCCACCCGTGCTGCCTCCCCTCGACGGGTCTCCGCGGGTGATGTCTCCCCGGCGACAGCACGGGAGTTGACGGATCTAGGTGGACGCTTTTTTGGTCCCTTCTGTTTCTCTTCCTTCCCCTCCTTATCTGTGTGAACCCAGGGCCCCGTGTCCCAGGAAAGAGCCGGCGGGGTCCGGAGCGATGCCCAATGGCGCGTCCCGGCCCGGGGCTGTGCCGCGCAGAGAGGAGTGCTTCCAACCCGGATCGGGGAAAAACTCACGCAGGGCAAGCACCTCAGTTAAGTCTCCCCTTCTATTCAGAGGCAGCAGCCTCCTTCCCGTCGAATTTCTCTGGATTTGTTCTTCCTCTCAGGCTTTAGGGATTCTTTCTTTCTCTCTTTCTTTCTTTCTTTCTTTTCTTTCTTTCTCTTTCTTTCTTTCTTTTCTTTCTTTCTTTCTTCTTTCTTTCTTTCTTTCTTCTTTCTTTCTTTCCTTTCTTTCTTTCTTTCTTTCTTTCTTTCTTTCTTTCTTTCTTTCTTTCTTTCTTCTTTCTTTCTTTCTTTCTTTCTTTCTTCTTCTTTCTTTCTTTCTTCTTCTTTCTTTCTTTCTTTCTTTCTTCTTCTTACCTTCCTTCCCTTCCTTCCTTCCATTCCTTCCTCCTTCCTTCTTCTCCTTCCTTCCTTCCTTCCTTCCTTCCCTTCCTTCCTTCCTTCCTTCCTTCCCTTCCTTCCTTCCTCCTCCTTCCTTCCTTCCTTCCTTCCTTCCTTCCTTCCTTCCTTCCTTCCTTCCTCTCCTTCCTTCCTTCTCCCTTTCTCTCGCTTTCTCACTTTCTTTCTTTCTCTTCTCTCTTTTTTCCTTCGCCTTCCCCCACCTTTTTTTTTCCCCATTTATCTCTTTTTTCCTCTGAGAACAAGCGGCTCCCCAGCACAGACTGGTAGCATTGAGCATCTTCCTAACTTAACTGTGTCTTCCTTGTATCTGATC